>NC_050089.1:0-369692 GCF_009764565.3 Dermochelys coriacea
CTAGCCTTGCCTAGGCTAGCCTTGCCTTGCCTTCCCTTGTCTTGCCTTTCTTTACCTAGGCTAGCCTTGCCTAGGCTAGGCTAAGATAGCCTTGCCTTGCCTTGCCTAGGCTTGCCTTGGGTTGCCTTGCCTTGCCTAGGCGTTCCTTGTCTTGCCTTCCCTTGCCTAGGCTAGCCTTGCCTAGCCTTGCCTGCCTTGCCTTGCCTTACCTTGCCGAGGCTAGGCTAGTCTAGGCTAGGCTTGCCTTGCCTTGCCTAGGCTAGGCTAACCTTGCCTTCCTTGCCTTGACTTCCCTTGTCTAGGCTAGCCTTGCCTTGCCTTGCCTTGCCTTTCCTTGCCTTTCCTTGCTTGCCTTGGCTAGGCTTGCCTTGCCTGCCTTGCCTTGCATAGTGTAGCCTTGCCTCGGCTAGCCTTCCCTAGGCTAGGCTAGGCTAGCATTGCCTTGCCTTGCCTTGCCTTGCCTTGCCTTGCCTTTCCTTGCCTTGCTAGGCTAGGCTATCCTTGCCTTGCCTTGCCTAGGCTAGGCGAGCCTTGCCTTGCCTTGCCTTCCCTTGCCCTGCGTTGCCTAGGCTAGGCTAGCCTTGCCTTGCTTTGCCTTGCCTTGCCTTGCCTTGCCTAGGCTAGGCTAGCCTTGCCTTGCCTTACCTAGGCTAGGCTAGGCTTGCATTGCATTCCCTTGCCTTCCCTTGCCACGGCTAGCCCTGCCTTGCCTTGCCTTGCCTTCCCTTGCCTTTCCTAGGCTAGGCTAGGCTAGCCTTTCCTTCCTAGCCTTGCCTTGCCTAAGCTAGCCTTCCCTTGCCTTCCCTTGCCTTGCTTTGCCTTTCTTTGCCTAGGCTAACCATCCCTAGGCTAGACTAAGATAGCCTTGCCTTGCCTTGCCTCGGCTTGCCTAGGGTTGCCTTGCCTTGCCTAGGCTTGCCTTGCTTTGCCTTGCCTTGCCTAGGCTTGCCTAGGGTTGCCTTGCCTTGCCTTGCCTTGCCTTGCCTTGCCGAGGCTAGGCTAGGCTAGGCTAGGCTTGCCTTACCTTGCCTAGGCTAGGCTAACCTTGCCTTCCTTGCCTTGCCTTCCCTTGTCTAGGCTAGCCTTGCCTTGCCTTGCCTTGCCTTGCCTTGGCTAGCCTTGCCTTGCCTAGGCTAGCCTTGCCTTGCCTTGGATAGGCTAGGCTAGGCTAGCCTTGCCTTGCCTTGTCTTGCCTTGGCTATGCTAGGCTAGCCATGCCTTGCTTTGCCTTCCCTTGCCTTGCCTTGCCTTACCTTGCCTTGCCTAGTCTAGGCTAGTCTAGCCTTGCCTTGCCTTGCCTTGCCTTGCATTGCCTAGGCTAGCCTAGCCTTGCCTTGGCTTGCCTTGCCTAGGCTAGCCTTTCCTTCCCTTGCCTAGGCTAGGCTAGGCTAGCCTTTGCCCTGCCTTGCCTTGCCTTGCCTTGCCTTGCCTAGGCTAGGCTAGCCTTGCCTTGCCTTCCCTTGGCTAGCCTAGGCTAGGCTTGCCTTGCCTTGCCTTGCCTTGCCTAGGCTAGGCGAGCCTTGCCTTGCCTAGGCTAGGCTAGCCTTGCCTTACCTAGGCTAGGCTAGGCTTGCCTTATATTCCCTTGGCTAGGCTAGCCTAGCCTTGCCTTCCCTTGCCTTGCCTTGCCGAGGCTAGCCTTGCCTTCCCTAGCCTTGCCTAGGCTAGCCTTGCCTTGCCTTCCCTTGTCTTGCCTTTCTTTACCTAGGCTAGCCTTGCCTAGGCTTGCCTAGGCTTGCCTTGGGTTGCCTTGCCTTGCCTAGGCGTTCCTTGTCTTGCCTTCCCTTGCCTAGGCTAGCCTTGCCTAGCCTTGCCTTGCCTTGCCTTGCCTTACCTTGCCGAGGCTAGGCTAGTCTAGGCTAGGCTTGCCTTGCCTTGCCTAGGCTAGGCTAACCTTTCCTTCCTTGCCTTGACTTCCCTTGTCTAGGCTAGCCTTGCCTTGCCTTGCCTTGCCTTGCCTTTCCTTGCCTTGCCTTGGCTAGGCTTGCCTTGCATAGGCTAGCCTTTAATTGGCTAGGCTAGCCTTTCCTTTCCTTGTCTTGCCTTGCCTAGGTTAGGCTAGACTTGCCTTGCTTTGCCTTGCCTGCCTTGCCTTGCCTTGCCTAGTCTAGGCTAGGCTAGCCTTGCCTTGCCTTGCCTTCCCTTGCCTTGCCTAGGCTAGGCTAGCCTTGCCTTGCCTTGCCTTGCCTTGCCTAGGCTAGGCTAGGCTAGCCTTGCCTTGCCTTGCCTTGACTACGCTAGGCTAGCCTTGCCTTGCCTTGCCTTGCCTTGCCTTGCCTAGGCTAGGATAAGCTAGCCTTGCCTTGCCTAGGCTAGCCTTGCCTTGCCTTGCCTTGCCTTGCATAGTGTAGCCTTGCCTCGGCTAGCCTTCCCTAGGCTAGGCTAGGCTAGCATTGCCTTGCCTTGCCTTGCCTTGCCTTGCCTTGCCTTGTCTTGCCTTTCCTTGCCTTGCTAGGCTAGGCTATCCTTGCCTTGCCTTGCCTAGGCTAGGCGAGCCTTGCCTTGCCTTGCCTTGCCTTGCCTAGGCTAGGCTAGCCTTGCCTTGCCTTACCTAGGCTAGGCTAGGCTTGCATTGCATTCCCTTGCCTTCCCTTGCCGCGGCTAGCCCTGCCTTGCCTTGCCTTGCCTTCCCTTGCCTTCCTAGGCTAGGCTAGGCTAGCCTTTCCTTCCTAGCCTTGCCTTGCCTAAGCTAGCCTTCCCTTGCCTTCCCTTGCCTTGCTTTGCCTTTCTTTGCCTAGGCTAACCATCCCTAGGCTAGACTAAGATAGCCTTGCCTTGCCTTGCCTAGGCTTGCCTAGGGTTGCCTTGCCTTGCCTAGGCTTGCCTTGCTTTGCCTTGCCTTGCCTAGGCTTGCCTAGGGTTGCCTTGCCTTGCCTTGCCTTGCCTTGCCTTGCCGAGGCTAGGCTAGGCTAGGCTAGGCTTGCCTTACCTTGCCTAGGCTAGGCTAACCTTGCCTTCCTTGCCTTGCCTTCCCTTGTCTAGGCTAGCCTTGCCTTGCCTTGCCTTGCCTTGCCTTGGCTAGGCTTGCCTTGCATAGGCTAGCCTTGCCTTGCCTAGGCTAGCCTTGCCTTGCCTTGGATAGGCTAGGCTAGGCTAGCCTTGCCTTGCCTTGTCTTGCCTTGGCTATGCTAGGCTAGCCATGCCTTGCTTTGCCTTCCCTTGCCTTGCCTTGCCTTACCTTGCCTTGCCTAGTCTAGGCTAGTCTAGCCTTGCCTTGCCTTGCCTTGCCTTGCATTGCCTAGGTTAGGCTAGCCTTGCCTTGCCTTGCCTTGTCTGCCTTGCCTAGGCTAGGCTAGGCTAGGCTAGCCTTGCCTTGCCTTGCCTTGCCTTGCCTTGCCTAGGCTACGCTACGCTAGCCTTGCCTTGCCTTGCCTTGCCTACGCTAGGCTAGCCTTGCCTTGCCTTGCCTGCCTTACCTTGCCTTGCCTAGGCTAGGATAAGCTAGCCTTGCCTTGCCTTGCCTTGCCTTGCCTTGCATTGCCTAGGCTAGCCTTGCCTTGTCTTGCCTTGCATAGTGTAGCCTTTCCTCGGCTAGCCTTGCCTAGGCTAGGCTAGGCTAGCATTGCCTTGCCTTCCCTTGCCTTGCCTTGCCTTGCTAGGCTAGGCTATCCTTGCCTTGCCTTGTCTTGCCTTGGCTATGCTAGGCTAGCCTTGCCTTGCTTTGCCTTGCCTTGCCTTGCCTTGCCTTGCCTTGTCTTGTCTAGTCTAGGCTAGGCTAGCCTTGCCTTGCCTTGCCTTCCCTTGCCTTGGCTAGGCTAGGCGAGCTTTGCCTTGCCTTGCCTACCCTTGCCTTGCGTTGCCTAGGCTAGGCTAGCCTTGCCTTGCTTTGCCTTGCCTTGCCTTGCCTTGCCTAGGCTAGGCTAGCCTTGCCTTGCCTTACCTACGCTAGGCTAAGCTTGCATTGCATTCCATTGGCTAGGCTAGCCTTGCCTTGCCTTCCCTTGTCTTGCCTTGCCGCGGCTAGCCCTGCCTTGCCTTGCCTTTCCTTGCCTTGCCTTTCCTTTCCTAGGCTAGGCTAGGCTAGCCTTGCCTTGCCTTGCCTTGCCTTGCTGAGGCTAGGCTAGCCTAGGCTAGGCTTGCCTTGCCTTGCCTAGGCTAGGTTAACCTTGCCTTCCTTGCCTTGCCTTCCCTTGTCTAGGCTAGCCTTGCCTTGCCTTGCCTTGCCTTGCCTTGCCTTGCCTTGGCTAGGCTTGCCTTGCATAGGCTAGCCTTGCCTTGCCTTGCCTAGGCTAGCCTTGCCTTGCCTTGCCTTGCCTTGGATAGGCTAGGCTAGGCTAGCCTTGCCTTGCCTTGTCTTGCCTTGGCTATGCTAGGCTAGCCTTGCCTTGCTTTGCCTTGCCTTGCCTTGCCTTGCCTTGCCTTGTCTAGTCTAGGCTAGGCTAGCCTTGCCTTCCCTTGCCTTGCCTTGCCTTCCCTTGCCTTGCCTTGCCTTGCCTAGGTTAGGCTAGCCTTGCCTTGCCTTGCCTTGCCTTGCCTGCCTTGCCTAGGCTAGGCTAGGCTAGGCTAGCCTTGCCTTGCCTTGCCCTGCCTTGCCTAGGCTAGGCTAGGCTTGCCTTGCCTTGCCTTGCCTTGCCTACGCTAGGCTAGCCTTGCCTTGCCTTGCCTTGCCTTACCTTGCCTTGCCTAGGCTAGGATAAGCTAGCCTTGCCTTGCCTTGCCTTGCCTTGCCTTGCCTTGCCTAGGCTAGCCTTGCCTTGCCTTGCCTTGCCTTGCATAATGTACCCTTGCCTCGGCTAGCCTTGCCTAGGCTAGGCTAGGCTAGCATTGCCTTGCCTTGCCTTGCCTTGCCTTGCCTTGCCTTGCTAGGCTAGGCTATCCTTGCCTTGCCTTGTCTTGCCTTGCCTATGCTAGGCTAGCCTTGCCTTGCTTTGCCTTGTCTTGTCTAGTCTAGGCTAGGCTAGCCTTGCCTTGCCTTGCCTTGCCTTACCTTGCCTTACCTTGCCTTGCCTTGCCTTGCCTAGGCTAGGCGAGCCTTGCCTTGCCTTGCCTTCCCTTGCCTTGCGTTGCCTATGCTAGGCTAGCATTGCCTTGCCTTGCCTTGCCTTGCCTTGCCTTGCCTAGGCTAGGCTAGCCTTGCCTTGCCTTACCTAGGCTAGGCTAGGCTTGCATTGCGTTCCCTTGGCTAGGCTAGCCTTGCCTTGCCTTCCCTTGTCTTGCCTTGCCGCGGCTAGCCCTGCCTTCCCTTGCCTTGCCTTGCCTTCCCTTGCCTTTCCTAGGCTAGGCTAGGCTAGCCTTGCCTTGCCTTGCTTTACCTTGCCTAGGCTAGGCTAGCCTTTCCTTGCCTAGCCTTGCCTTGCCTAAGATAGCCTTGCCTTGCCTTGCCTAACCTTGCCTTGCTTTGCCTTTCTTTGCCTAGGCTAGCCTTGCCTACGCTAGGCTAAGCTAGCCTTGCCTTGCCTTCCCTAGGCTTGCCTAGGTTTGCCTTGCCTTGCCTAGGCTTGCCTTGCCTTGCCTTAGCTTGCCTTGCCTATCCTAGGCTAGGCTAGCCTTGCCTTGCCTTGCCTTGCCTTGCCTTGCCTAGCCTAGGCTAGGCTAGGCTAGTCTTCCCTTGCCTTGCCTTGCCTTGCCTTGCCTAGACTAGGCTAGCCTTGCCTGGCCTTGCCTAGGCTAGGCTAGCCTTGCCTTGCCTTGCCTTGCCTTGGATAGGCTAGGCTAGGCTAGCCTTGCCTTGCCTTGTCTTGCCTTGGCTATGCTAGGCTAGCCTTGCCTTGCTTTGCCTTGCCTTGCCTTGCCTTGCCTTGTCTAGTCTAGGCTAGGCTAGCCTTGCCTTGCCTTGCCTTGCCTTCCCTTGCCTTGCCTTGCCTTGCCTAGGTTAGGCTAACCTTGCCTTGCCTTGCCTTGCCTGCCTTGCCTAGGCTAGGTTAGGCTAGCCTTGCCTTGCCTTGCCTTGCCTACGCTAGGCTAGCCTTGCCTTGCCTTGCCTTGCCTTACCTTGCCTTGCCTAGGCTAGGATAAGCTAGCCTTGTCTTGCCTTGGCTTGCCTTGCCTAGCCTAGCCTTGCCTTGCCTTGCCTTGCCTTCCCTTGCCTTGGCTAGGCTAGGCGAGCTTTGCCTTGCCTTGCCTTCCCTTGCCTTGCGTTGCCTAGGCTAGGCTAGCCTTGCCTTGCTTTGCCTTGCCTTGCCTTGCCTTGCCTAGGCTAGGCTAGCCTTGCCTTGCCTTACCTAGGCTAGGCTAGGCTTGCATTGCATTCCCTTGGCTAGGCTAGCCTTGCCTTGCCTTCCCTTGTCTTGCCTTGCCGCGGCTAGCCCTGCCTTGCCTTGCCTTTCCTTGCCTTGCCTTCCCTTTCCTAGGCTAGGCTAGGCTAGCCTTGCCTTGCCTTGCCTTGCCTTGCCTTGCTGAGGCTAGGCTAGCCAAGGCTAGGCTTGCCTTGCCTTGCCTAAGCTAGGCTAACCTTGCCTTCCTTGCCTTGCGTTCCCTGTCTAGGCTAGCCTTGCCTTGCCTTGCCTTGCCTTGCCTTGGCTATGCTTGCCTTGCATAGGCTAGCCTTGCCTTGCCTTGCCTAGGCTAGCCTTGCCTTGCCTTGCCTTGCCTTGCCTTGCCTTGCCTTGGATAGGCTAGGCTAGGCTAGCCTTGCCTTCCCTTGTCTTGCCTTGGCTATGCTAGGCTAGCCTTGCCTTGCTTTGCCTTGCCTTCCCTTGCCTTGCCTTGCCTTGCCTAGGTTAGGCTAGCCTTGCCTTGCCTTACCTTGCATAATGAACCCTTGCCTCGGCTAGCCTTGCCTAGGCTAGGCTAGGCTAGCATTGCCTTGCCTTGCCTTGCCTTGCCTTGCTAGGCTAGGCTAGGCTATGCTAGGCTTGCCTTGCCTAGGCTAGCCTTGCCTAGGCTAGGCTAGGCTAGCGTTGCCTTGCCTTGCCTTGCCTACGCTAGGCTAGCCTTGCCTTGCCTTGCCTTGCCTTATCTTGCCTTGCCTAGGCTAGGATAAGCTAGCCTTGCCTTGCCTTCGCTTGCCTTGCCTAGGCTAGCCTTGCCTTACCTTGCCTTGCCTTGCATAATGTACCCTTGCCTCGGCTAGCCTTGCCTAGGCTAGGCTAGGCTAGCATTGCCTTGCCTTGCCTTGCCTTGCTAGGCTAGGCTATCCTTGCCTTGCCTTGTCTTGCCTTGGCTATGCTAGGCTAGCCTTGCCTTACTTTGCCTTGCCTTGCCTTGCCTTGCCTTGTCGTGTCTAGGCTAGGCTAGCCTTGCCTTGCCTTGCCTTGCCTTTCCTTGCCTTCCCTTGCCTTGCGTTGCCTAGGCTAGGCTAGCCTTGCCTTGCTTTGCCTTGCCTTGCCTGGCCTTGCCTTGCCTAGGCTAGGGTAGCCTTGCCTTGCCTTACCTAGGCTAGGCTAGGCTTGCATTGCGTTCCCTTGGCTAGGCTAGCCTTGCCTTGCCTTCCCTTGTCTTGCCTTGCCGCGGCTAGCCCTGCCTTGCCTTGCCTTGCCTTGCCTTCCCTTGCCTTTCCTCGGCTAGGCTAGGCTAGCCTTGCCTTGCCTTCCTTTACCTTGCCTAGGCTAGGCTAGCCTTTCCTTGCCTAGCCTTGCCTTGCCTAAGATAGCCTTGCCTTGCCTTGCCTTCCCTTGCCTTGCTTTGCCTTTCTTTGCCTAGGCTAGCCTTGCCTACGCTAGGCTAAGCTAGCCTTGCCTTGCCTTGCCTAGGCTTGCCTAGGTTTGCCTTGCCTTGCCTTGCCTTGCCTTGCCTTGCCTAGCCTAGGCTAGTCTTGCCTTGCCTTGCCTTGCCTTGCCTAGACTAGGCTAGCCTTGCCTGGCCTTGCCTAGGCTAGGCTAGCCTTGCCTTGCCTTGCCTTGCCTATGCTAGCCTTTCCTTCCCTTGCCTAGGCTAGGCTACGCTAGCCTTTGCCCTGCCTTGCCTTGCCTTGCCTTACCTTGCCTTGCCTTGGCTCGACTAGGCTAGGCTTGCCTTGCCTTGCCTTGCCTTGCCTTGCCTTGCCTAGGCTAGGCGACCTTGCCTTGCCTAGGCTAGGCTAGCCTTGTCTTACCTAGGCTAGGCTAGGCTTGCCTTGCATTCCCTTCGCTAGGCTAGCCTTGCGTTGCCTTCCCTTGCCTTGTCTTGCCGAGGCTAGCCTTGCCTTGCCTTGCCTTGCCTTATCTTCCCTAGTCTAGGCTAGCCTTGCCTTTCTTTGCCTTCCCTAGCCTTGCCTAGGCTAGCCTTGCCTTGCCTTGCCTTCCCTTGTCTTGCCTTGCTTTGCCTTTCTTTGCCTAGGCTAGCCTTGCCTAGGCTAGGCTAAGATAGCCTTGCCTTGCCTTGCCTAGGCTTGCCTAGGGTTGCCTTGCCTTCCCTTGCCTTGCCTTGCCTTGCCGAGGCTAGGCTAGGCTAGGCTAGGCTTGCCTTGCCTTGCCTAGGTTAGGCTAACCTTGCCTTCCTTGCCTTGCCTTCCCTTGTCTAGGCTAGCCTTTCCTTGCCTTGCCTTGCCTTGCCTTGGCTAGGCTTGCATTGCATAGCCTAGCCTTTCCTTGGCTAGGCTAGCCTTTCCTTGCCTTTCCTTGCCTAGGCTAGCCTTGCCTTGCCTTGAATTGCCTTGGATAGGCTAGGCTAGGCTAGCCTTGCCTTGCCTTGTCTTGCCTTGGCTATGCTAGGCTAGCCTTGCCTTGCTTTGCCTTGCCTTGCCTTGCCTTGCCTTGCCTAGGCTAGGCTAGCCTTGCCTTGCTTTGACTTGCTTTGCCTTGCCTTGCCTAGGCTAGCCTTGCCTTGCCTTGTCTTGCCTTGGTTAGCCTTCCTTTTCCTAGGCTAGCCTTGCCTTGCCTTGCCTTGCCTAGGATAACCTTGCCTTGCCTTGCCTTGCCTTGGCTAGGCTAGGCTATGCTAACCTTCCTTGCCTTGCCTAGGCTAGCCTTGCCTTGCCTTGCCTTGCCTAAGCTAGGCTAGCCTTGCCTTGCCTATGCGAGGCTAGTCTTGCCTTGCCTTGCCTTGGCTTCCCTAGGCTAGCCTTGCCTTGCTTAGCCTTGCCTTGACTTGCCTAGGCTAGGCAAGCCTTGCCTTGCCTTGTCTTGCCTTGCCTAGGCTAGGCTTGCCTTTCCTTGCCTTGCCTTGCCTTTTCTATGCTAGGCTAGCCTTGTCTTGTCTTGCCTTGCCTTGCCTTGCCTTGCCTTTCCTTCGCTCGTCTTGCCTTGCCTTGCCTAGGCTAGCCTTGCCTGGCCTTGTTTTGCCTTGCCTTGCCTTGCCTTGCCTTGACTAGGATAGGCCTGCCTTAAGTTGCCTTGCCTAAGCTAGGTTAGGCTACGCTAGCCTTGCCTTGCCTTGCCTTGCCTTGCCTTGCCTTGCATTGCCTAGGGTATGCTAAACTTGCCTTGCCTTGCCTTGCCTTGCCTTGCCTTGCCTGGGCTAGCCTTGCCTTGCCTTGCCTTGCCTTGCCTTGCCTTAGCTAGGCTAGCCTTGCCTTTCCTTGCCTTGCCTTCCCTTGGCTAGGCTAGCCTTGCCTTGCCTTGTCTTGGCTAAGCTTGCCTTGCCTTTCCTAGGCTTCTTCTGGCTAGGCTTGCCTTGCCTTGGCTAGCCTTGCCTTGGATAGGCTTGCCTTGCCTTGCCTTGGCTAGTCTTGCCTTGCCTTGCCTTGCCTTGGCTAGGCTTGCCTTTTCTAGGCTTGCCTTGCCTTGCCTTGGCTATGCTTGTCTGGGCTATGCTTGCCTTTCCTTCCCTTCCCTTGTCTTTCCTTGGCTAGGCTTTCCTTGGCTATGCTTGCCTTGCCTTGGCTAGGCTTGCCTTCCCTTGCCTAGGCTTGTCTTAGCTAGGTTTGCCTTGCCTTGCCTTGCCTAGGCCTACCTTGGCTAAGCTTGCCTTGGTTTAACTTGCCTTTCCTTGCCTTGCCTTCCCTAGCCTTGCCTTGGCTAGGCTTTCCTTGCCTAACCTTGCCTTTCCTTGCCTTGCCTTGCATTGCCTTGCCTTGCCTTGCCTAGGCTAGGCTAGGCTATCCTTGCCTTGCCTTGCCTTGCCTTGCCTTGCCTAGGCTAGGCTAGGCTAGCCTTGCCCTGCCTTGCCTTGCCTAAACTAGGCTAGCCTTGCCTTGCCTTGCCTTGCCTTGCCTAAGCTAGGCTAGCCTTGCCTTGCCTTGCCTTGCCTTGCTTACGCTTGCCTTGCCTTACCTTGCCTTGCCTTGCCTAGGCTAGGCTAGGCTAGCCTTGCCTTGCCTTGCCTAGCCTTGCCTTGCCTTGGCTAGGCTTCCCATGCCTTGCCTTGCCTTGCCTTGCCTTGCCTAGGCTAGGCTAGGCTATGCTAGCCTTGCCTTGCCTTGCCTTTCCTTCGCTCGTCTTGCCTTGCCTTGCCTAGGCTAGCCTTGCCTGGCCTTGTTTTGCCTTGCCTTGCCTTGCCTTGACTAGGATAGGCCTGCCTTAAGTTGCCTTGCCTAAGCTAGGTTAGGCTACGCTAGCCTTGCCTTGCCTTGCCTTGCCTTGCCTTGCATTGCCTAGGGTATGCTAAACTTGCCTTGCCTTGCCTTGCCTTGCCTTGCCTTGGCTTGCCTAGGCTAGCCTTGCCTTGCCTTGCCTTGCCTTGCCTTGCCTTGCCTTGGCTAGGCTAGCCTTGCCTTTCCTTGCCTTGCCTTCCCTTGGCTAGGCTAGCCTTGCCTTGCCTTGTCTTGGCTAAGCTTGCCTTGCCTTTCCTAGGCTTCTTCTGGCTAGGCTTGCCTTGCCTTGGCTAGCCTTGCCTTGGATAGGCTTGCCTTGCCTTGCCTTGGCTAGTCTTGCCTTGCCTTGCCTTGCCTTGGCTAGGCTTGCCTTTTCTAGGCTTGCCTTGCCTTGCCTTGGCTATGCTTGTCTGGGCTATGCTTGCCTTTCCTTCCCTTCCCTTGTCTTTCCTTGGCTAGGCTTTCCTTGGCTATGCTTGCCTTGCCTTGCCTAGGCTTGTCTTAGCTAGGTTTGCCTTGCCTTGCCTTGCCTAGGCCTACCTTGGCTAAGCTTGCCTTGGTTTAACTTGCCTTTCCTTGCCTTGCCTTCCCTAGCCTTGCCTTGGCTAGGCTTTCCTTGCCTTGCCTTGCCTTTCCTTGCCTTGCCTTGCATTGCCTTGCCTTGCCTAGGCTAGGCTAGGCTATCCTTGCCTTGCCTTGCCTTGCCTTGCCTTGCTTAGGCTAGGCTAGGCTAGCCTTGCCCTGCCTTGCCTTGCCTAAACTAGGCTAGCCTTGCCTTGCCTTGCCTTGCCTTGCCTTGCCTAAGCTAGGCTAGCCTTGCCTTGCCTTGCCTTGCCTTGCTTAGGCTTGCCTTGCCTTACCTTGCCTTGCCTTGCCTAGGCTAGGCTAGGCTAGCCTTGCCTTGCCTTGCCTAGCCTTGCCTTGCCTTGGCTAGGCTTCCCATGCCTTTCCTTGCCTTGCCTTGCCTTTCCTAGGCTAGGCTAGGCTATGCTAGCCTTGCCTTGCCTTGCCTTGCCTTTCCTTGCCTTGGCTAGGCTAGGCTTGTCTTAACTTCCCTTGCCTAGGCTAGGCTAGGCTACGCTAGCCTTGCCCTGCCTTCCTTGCCTTGCCTTGCCTTGCCTACGCTAGCCTTGCCTTGCCTTCCCTTGGCTAGGATAGGCTAGCCTTGCCCTGCCTTGCCTTGCCTAAGCTAGGCTAGCCTTGCCTTGCCTAGGCGAGGCTAGTCTTGCCTTTCCTTGTCTTGCCTTGGCTTCCCTAGGCTAGCCTTGCCTTGCTTAGGCTTGCCTTGCCTTGTCTTGCCTTGCCTAGGCTAGGTTTGCCTTTCCTTGCCTTGCCTTGCCTTTTCTAGGCTAGGCTAGCCTTGCCTTGCCTTGCCTTGCCTTGGCTTGTCTTGCCTTGCCTTGCCTAGGCTAGCCTTGCCTGGCCTTATTTTGCCTTGCCTTGCCTTGCCTTGCCTTGCCTTTCCTAGGCTAGGCTAGCC
Organism: Dermochelys coriacea; assembly: GCF_009764565.3. Lineage (NCBI taxonomy): Eukaryota > Metazoa > Chordata > Testudines > Dermochelyidae > Dermochelys > Dermochelys coriacea. The sequence goes on from NC_050089.1 coordinate 11,811, forward strand.
TTGCCTTGGCTTGCCTAGGCTAGCCTTGCCTTGCCTTGCCTTGCCTTGCCTTGCCTTGGCTAGGCTTGCCTTGCCTTGCCTTCCCTTGGCTAGGCTAGCCTTGCCTTGCCTTGCCTTGCCTTGCCTAGGCTAGGCTATCCTTGCCTTGTCTCGCCATGCCTTGCCTTGCCTAGGCTAGGCTACGCTAGGCTAGACTTGCCTTGCCTTGCCTTGCCTTGCCTAGGCTAGCCTTGCCTTGCCTTTCCAAGGCTAGGCTAGGCTAGGCTAGACTTGCCTTTCCTTGCCTTGCCTTGCCTTGCCTTGCCTAGGCTAGGCTAGCCTTGCCTTGCCTTTCCTTGCCTTGCCTAGGCTAGCCTAGGCTTGCCTTGCCTTGCCTTGCCTTTTCTAGGCTAGGCTAGTCTTGCTTTGCCTATCCTTGCCTAGACTAGGCTAGGCTACCCTAGCCTTGCCTCGCCTTGCCTTGCCTTGCCTTGCCTTTCCTAGGCTAGGCTAGGCTAGCGTTGCCTTGCCTTGCCTAGGCTAGCCTTGCCTTGCCTTGCCTTGCCTTGCCTTGTCTTGGCTATGCTTGCCTTGGCTAGGCTTGCCTTGCATTGCCTTGCCTTGCCTAGGATAACCTTGGCTAGGCTTGCCTTGCTTTAACTGGCCTTGCCTTGCCTTGCCTTGCCTAAGCTTGCCTTGCCTTTCCTAGGCTTCTTCTGGCTAGGCTTGCCTTGCCTTGGCTAGTCTTGCCTTGCCTTGCCTTGCCTTGGCTAGGCTTGCCTTGGCTCGGCTTGCCTTGCCTTTCCTTGGCTATGCTTGCCTTGGCTATGCTTGCCTTGCCTTGCCTAGGCTTGTCTTAGCTAGATTTGCCTTGCCTTAACTTGCCTTGCCTTGCCTTGCCTAGGCCTACCTTGGCTAGGCTTGCCTTGGTTTAACTTGCCTTTCCTTGCCTTGCCTTCCCTAGGCTTTCCTTGGCTAGGCTTTCCTTGCCTTGCCTTGCCTATGCTTGCCTTGCCTTGCCTTGCCTAGGCTAGCCTTGCCTGGCCTTGTTTTGCCTTGCCTTGCCTTGCCTTGACTAGGATAGGCCTGCCTTAAGTTGCCTTGCCTAAGCTAGGTTAGGCTACGCTAGCCTTGCCTTGCCTTGCCTTGCCTTGCCTTGCCTTGCATTGCCTAGGCTATGCTAAACTTGCCTTGCCTTGCCTTGCCTTGCCTTGCCTTGGCTTGCCTAGGCTAGCCTTGCCTTGCCTTGCCTTGCCTTGCCTTGGCTAGGCTAGCCTTGCCTTTCCTTGCCTTGCCTTCCCTTGGCTAGGCTAGCCTTGCCTTGCCTTGTCTTGGCTAAGCTTGCCTTGCCTTTCCTAGGCTTCTTCTGGCTAGGCTTGCCTTGCCTAGGCTAGCCTTGCCTTGGATAGGCTTGCCTTGCCTTGCCTTGGCTAGTCTTGCCTTGCCTTGGCTAGGCTTGCCTTTTCTAGGCTTGCCTTGCCTTGCCTAGGCTATGCTTGTCTGGGCTATGCTTGCCTTTCCTTCCCTTCCCTTGTCTTTCCTTGGCTAGGCTTTCCTTGGCTATGCTTGCCTTGCCTTGGCTAGGCTTGCCTTGCCTTGCCTAGGCTTGTCTTAGCTAGGTTTGCCTTGCCTTGCCTTGCCTAGGCCTACCTTGGCTAAGCTTGCCTTGGTTTAACTTGCCTTTCATAGAATCATAGAATCATAGAATCATAGAATATCAGGGTTGGAAGGGACCCCAGAAGGTCATCTAGTCCAACCCCCTGCTCAAAGCAGGACCAAGTCCCAGTTAAATCATCCCAGCCAGGGCTTTGTCAAGCCTGACCTTAAAAACCTCTAAGGAAGGAGATTCTACCACCTCCCTAGGTAACGCATTCCAGTGTTTCACCACCCTCTTAGTGAAAAAGTTTTTCCTAATATCCAATCTAAACCTCCCCCATTGCAACTTGAGACCATTACTCCTCGTTCTGTCATCTGCTACCATTGAGAACAGTCTAGAGCCATCCTCTTTGAAACCCCCTTTCAGGTAGTTGAAAGCAGCTATCAAATCCCCCCTCATTCTTCTCTTCTGCAGACTAAACAATCCCAGCTCCCTCAGCCTCTCCTCATAAGTCATGTGCTCTAGACCCCTAATCATTTTCGTTGCCCTTCGTTGTACTCTTTCCAATTTATCCACATCCTTCCTGTAGTGTGGGGCCCAAAACTGGACACAGTACTCCAGATGAGGCCTCACCAGTGTCGAATAGAGGGGAACGATCACGTCCCTCGATCTGCTCGCTATGCCCCTACTTATACATCCCAAAATGCCATTGGCCTTCTTGGCAACAAGGGCACACTGCTGACTCATATCCAGCTTCTCGTCCACTGTCACCCCTAGGTCCTTTTCCGCAGAACTGCTGCCGAGCCATTCGGTCCCTAGTCTGTAGCGGTGCATTGGATTCTTCCATCCTAAGTGCAGGACCCTGCACTTATCCTTATTGAACCTCATTAGATTTCTTTTGGCCCAATCCTCCAATTTGTCTAGGTCCTTCTGTATCCTATCCCTCCCCTCCAGCGTATCTACCACTCCTCCCAGTTTAGTATCATCCGCAAATTTGCTGAGAGTGCAATCCACACCATCTTCCAGATCATTTATGAAGATATTGAACAAAACGGGCCCCAGGACCGACCCCTGGGGCACTCCACTTGACACCGGCTGCCAACTAGACATGGAGCCATTGATCACTACCCGTTGAGCCCGACAATCTAGCCAGCTTTCTACCCACCTTATAGTGCATTCATCCAGCCCATACTTCCTTAACTTGCTGACAAGAATGCAGTGGGAGACCGTGTCAAAAGCTTTGCTAAAGTCAAGAAACAATACATCCACTGCTTTCCCTTCATCCACAGAACCAGTAATCTCATCATAAAAGGCGATTAGATTAGTCAGGCATGACCTTCCCTTGGTGAATCCATGCTGACTGTTCCTGATCACTTTCCTCTCCTCTAAGTGCTTCAGGATTGATTCTTTGAGGACCTGCTCCATGATTTTTCCAGGGACTGAGGTGAGGCTGACCGGCCTGTAGTTCCCAGGATCCTCCTTCTTCCCTTTTTTAAAGATGGGCACTACATTAGCCTTTTTCCAGTCATCCGGGACTTCCCCCGTTCGCCACGAGTTTTCAAAGATAATGGCCAAGGGCTCTGCAATCACAGCCGCCAATTCCTTCAGCACTCTCGGATGCAATTCGTCCGGCCCCATGGACTTGTGCACGTCCAGCTTTTCTAAATAGTCCCTAACCACCTCTATCTCTACAGAGGGCTGGCCATCTCTTCCCCATTTTGTGTTGCCCAGCACAGCAGTCTGGGAGCTGACCTTGTTAGTGAAAACAGAGGCAAAAAAAGCATTGAGAACATTAGCTTTTTCCACATCCTCTGTCACTAGCTTGCCTCCCTCATTCAGTAAGGGGCCCACACTTTCCTTGGCTTTCTTCTTGTTGCCAACATACCTGAAGAAACCCTTCTTGTTACTCTTGACATCTCTTGCTAGCTGCAGCTCCAGGTGCGATTTGGCCCTCCTGATATCTTTCCTACATGCCCGAGCAATATTTTTATACTCTTCCCTGGTCATATGTCCAACCTTCCACTTCTTGTAAGCTTCTTTTTTATGTTTAAGATCCGCTAGGATTTCACCATTAAGCCAAGCTGGTCGCCTGCCATATTTACTATTCTTTCGACTCATCGGGATGGTTTGTCCCTGTAACCTTTCCTTGCCTTGACTTCCCTAGCCTTGCCTTGGCTAGGCTTTCCTTACCTAACCTTGCCTTTCCTTGCCTTGCCTTGCATTGCCTTGCCTTGCCTAGGCTAGGCTAGGCTATCCTTGCCTTGCCTTGCCTTGCCTTGCCTAGGCTAGGCTAGGCTAGCCTTGCCCTGCCTTGCCTTGCCTAAACTAGGCTAGCCTTGCCTTGCCTTGCCTTGCCTTGCCTTGCCTTGCCTAAGCTAGGCTAGCCTTGCCTTGCATTGCCTTGCCTTGCTTAGGCTTGCCTTGCCTTACCTTGCCTTGCCTTGCCTAGGCTAGGCTAGGCTAGCCTTGCCTTGCCTTGCCTTGCCTAGCTTTGCCTTGCCTTGGCTAGGCTTCCCATGCCTTGCCTTGCCTTGCCTTGCCTTGCCTAGGCTAGGCTAGGCTATGCTAGCCTTGTCTTGCCTTGCCTTGCCTTTCCTTGCCTTGGCTAGGCTAGGCTTGTCTTAACTTCCCTTGCCTAGGCTAGGCTAGGCTACGCTAGCCTTGCCCTGCCTTCCTTGCCTTGCCTTGCCTTGCGTACGCTAGCCTTGCCTTGCCTTGCCTTGGCTAGGATAGGCTAGTCTTGCCCTGCCTTGCCTTGCCTAAGCTAGGCTAGCCTTGCCTTGCCTAGGCGAGGCTAGTCTTGCCTTGCCTTGTCTTGCCTTGGCTTCCCTATGCTAGCCTTGCCTTGCTTAGGCTTGCCTTTCCTTGCCTTGCCTTGCCTTTTCTAGGCTAGGCTAGCCTTGCCTTGCCTTGCCTTGCCTTGGCTTGTCTTGCCTTGCCTTGCCTAGGCTAGCCTTGCCTGGCCTTGTTTTGCCTTGCCTTGCCTTGCCTTGCCTTGCCTTGACTAGGCTAGGCTTGCCTTGCCTTGCCTTGCCTAAGCTAGGCTAGGCTATGCTATGCTAGCCTTGCCTTGCCTTGCCTTGCCTTGGCTAGGCTAGCCTTGCCTTGCCTTACCTTGCCTAGGGTAGGCTAGGCTTGCCTTGCCTTGCCTTGCCTTGCCTTGCCTTGCCTTGCCTTTCCTAGGCTAGGCTAGCCTTGCCTTGGCTTGCCTAGGCTAGCCTTGCCTTGCCTTGCCTTGCCTTGCCTTGCCTTGCCTTGCCTTGCCTTGGCTAGGCTAGCCTTGCCTTGCCTTGCCTTGCCTTGCCTAGGCTAGGCTATCCTTGCCTTGTCTCGCCATGCCTTGCCTTGCCTAGGCTAGGCTACGCTAGGCTAGACTTGCCTTGCCTTGCCTTGCCTTGCCTAGGCTAGCCTTGCCTTGCCTTTCCTAGGCTAGGCTAGGCTAGGCTAGACTTGCCTTTCCTTGCCTTGCCTTGCCTTGCCTTGCCTAGGCTAGGCTAGCCTTGCCTTGCCTTTCCTTGCCTTGCCTAGGCTAGCCTAGGCTTGCCTTGCCTTGCCTTGCCTTTTCTAGGCTAGGCTAGTCTTGCTTTGCCTATCCTTGCCTAGACTAGGCTAGGCTACCCTAGCCTTGCCTCGCCTTGCCTTGCCTTGCCTTGCCTTTCCTAGGCTAGGCTAGGCTAGCGTTGCCTTGCCTTGCCTAGGCTAGCCTTGCCTTGCCTTGCCTTGCCTTGCCTTGTCTTGGCTAGGCTTGCCTTGGCTAGGCTTGCCTTGCATTGCCTTGCCTTGCCTAGGATAACCTTGGCTAGGCTTGCCTTGCTTTAACTGGCCTTGCCTTGCCTTGCCTTGCCTAAGCTTGCCTTGCCTTTCCTAGGCTTCTTCTGGCTAGGCTTGCCTTGCCTTGGCTAGGCTTGCCTTGGCTATGCTTGCCTTGCCTTGCCTTGCCTTGGCTAGTCTTGCCTTGCCTTGCCTTGCCTTGGCTAGGCTTGCCTTCCTTTCCTTGGCTATGCTTGCCTTGGCTATGCTTGCCTTGCCTTGCCTAGGCTTGTCTTAGCTAGATTTGCCTTGCCTTAACTTGCCTTGCCTTGCCTTGCCTTGCCTAGGCCTACCTTGGCTAGGCTTGCCTTGGTTTAACTTGCCTTTCCTTGCCTTGCCTTCCCTAGGCTTTCCTTGGCTAGGCTTTCCTTGCCTTGCCTTGCCTATGCTTGCCTTGCCTTGCCTTGCCTTGGCTAGGCTTGCCTTGGCTATGCTTGCCTTTCCTTCCCTTTCCTTGCCTTGCCTTGACTAGGCTTGCCTTGGCTAGGCTTGCCTTGCCTTGGCTAGGCTTGCCTTGCCTAGTCTTGGCTTAGCTAGACTTGCCTTGCCTTAACTTGTCTTGCCTTGCCTTCCCTAGCCTTGCCTTTCCTTGCCTAGGCTGGTCTAGGCTAGCCTTGCCTTGCCTTGCCTTGCATTGCATTGCTTTGCCTTGCCTAGGCTAGGCTAGGCTAGCCTTGCCTTGCCTTGCCTTGTCTTGCCTAGGCTAGGCTAGGCTAGGCTAGGCTTGCCTTTCCTTGCCTTGCCTTGCCTTGCCTAGGCTAGGCTAGGCTACCCTTGCCTTGCCTTGCCTAGGCTGGTCTAGGCTAGCCTTTCCTTTCCTTGCCTTGTCTTGCCTTGCCTAGGTAGGCTAGGCTAGGCTAGCCTTGCCTTGCCTTGCCTTGCCTTGCAGGCATGTGGGGCTGTGGGTGTCCTTGACAGGCTAGGAAACTTTAACTCTGCAGGCAGGTGTTGAGTTCCCAACTCACCTACCAGGGATCTGAGAGGCTCTGGGTGAAGACTTTGGGCTCTAGCTTGCCAGGGCTCCAGGAGTGGGCTTGGGGTTTCAGGGCCCTTCCCTCATGTCAGTCTCAAGGCTCTGGGCTTTAACCTACCCTCCCCCAGCCCTCCCCAGCTCCAGGTCCAGGTCTTCAGCAGAGGACTCTGGGCTTCAGCCCATGGGCGTTTTCTTCAGGCTTCAACCCCTGGGGCAGTGGGGCTCCGGCTTGGAGAATTTGTCACAGTTGCCACCAGCAAAGGTTGGTGGCCGCATTCTGAGGCCACCAAAAAAAAGGTGATAGAACCCCTGCTCCAGAGCACGGAGGGGCAGCAGCTGAGGCCAACGGGCCGCCTAGGCTGGGCAGATGCTTGCAGCAGAGCCCCAGAGGGCTGTCCTGTCTCCCTCCTCAGCAGCAAACCATCAATCCCCCCACCCCTTAGGCAGCAGCTCAGGGCTAAGGGCAGCGACCACTGGGGTTTTCTCATCTTGCTCCCAGGCACCTCGGGGTGTTTCTAGCAGAGCCATTGGAACTGAATTGGGGAACCGGCCTTTTTAACAGGCAGCTCAAGAATGGCATCAGATAAGCAGACTATTGCTTTAACTACTAGGACACCTTGCCCGATGAACGGCCTCTTATTTCCCTGTTTCTAAGGTCTCTGCTTCCTGCAACTTTTTCCCAAAGTTCATTGGCTGGCTGGGCACAGGAGGGTCTGTACTATTGAAAAAAACCAAGTGCCAGGGACAAAACTCTCCAATCCTGCCTGGTGCGGGGAGCTGGGTTTGCTTTTCAAATTCTGTCGTTCGTAAATGTCCAGGTCTGGGAATGTCCCACAGAAGCATTTCTAATCGGCAGCTGGCTGCAGAGCAGTTAAACTCCACAGAGCTCCTGTGAAGGTGAGATGGGAATTAGAAACATTTTGAGGATCGTTTGGGAAATTAGCCTTTGCTGACAAGTTTTGAAATTAGCCTTTGTCTCTGTTCCTATTTCAACTTCTGGTGTTATGCAGAGGGATCTTTGTCACATTTTTGTGAGCTTAATAACTATCTCCTAAACTTTATTCATTCAAACTTCAAAATTGGGGTCATCTGATTTTTGCATCCCCCTGTGAAAAAACAACAGACACGTGTGGCTTTCTACATGGTGTCATGATGCTCAAGTTGTGGAATTCAATCTCTGTACTTGTCGGGGGGGTTTCTTCTTTACAGCTGACTCAGAGCTTCCAGCCTTGGGATGTCCCTGCCTCACTGCCAGGCACACCGAGCTCTTAGCTACACCCACTGTCCTTGCCAGAAGTCCCTGCTGAACCCAGGGGGTGACTCTGCAGGTGGAGAAGATGCTTCATGGATCTGTGCAAAGGAAATTGTGTCTCTGTGTGAAATCGTGGAGGGAAATGAAACATCCACCTGGTGGCCCAATGCCCTAAGGAATGTGTGTGAAGGACTCGGGCTGAGAAATGACTTAACAGGGGTTTGTTTCAATTTATTGCCCTGATTAAAAACTAAGGCTTAAAGGCGGCCATTGCTGTTACTACTGCTACCTGTGTAGGACACCCCCGTGGGTGTCAAGTCCATGGCCTTAACCAGGGGTAATCGATGTTTTTTATCAAGATTCAAATTTCTTGATCAAGGTACAGTCAAGGTCTAGACTCCAGAGAAAACAATACACTGAAATAATAAGAAGTATATAAAAAATTTTGCAGCCTCAGTGGGCATAGCTATGATGTGTCGTGTTTCACTCTTTATATCTGGGGCCTTTCCCTTTAGCCTTGTCATTGACCAAGGTTAAAACTAAAAATCTCTTCAGATACCAGGGAGTGTTTGTGTTCATTCCTGTGAGAGGTTTGATGTTGCTGCTTTCAATCCTCCGGCTCTGGCGGGATAAGGAACAATTCAGGCTGTCACTGAACTGAAGGCAGGAGATCATTTTTTGACTGGGAGAGGGACACTTCCTCTTAAAAGTGTTTGTCTGGCTGGCAGCCCTGGTTCCCAGGTCTCTTCTGAGGGAAGAACGTTTCTATGCAAAATACCAAAACTTTTAAGGGAGAGGAGGGAAAGGTGATGGCCACACGATGGGGCCGGCATGAACCACAACGTGGTGCTTTCACATGGGAAGACTGTCAACATTGACTGATCTCCACTCCCTTGGATTTGAAGAGATGTTTACTTTTGGACTTGGGAAACTACAAGGCTGAAGCAATTATATCCAGGGTCTCAAACTCGCGCCTTCCAGGCCATCTGTGGCCTGCGAACCTCCTGAATGTGGCCTGCAGGTCTTTAGCAGTTTTGGGGCCAGGTCTCTCCCTTGGCCCCACCTGCTGCCCCCAGAAGCTCCCCCCCGCCGACTCCAAGGGCCCCAGCAGTGCAGCAGAGCTGAGCGGCATCTTCCTGCTCGCTCCAGTGGCTGCCAGACCCTCCCTGTGGCCCCAAGGCGGGGGGGCTGTGCCTCCGCGTGCTGCCCCTCCCTGAGCACCCCTGCGGCCAATGGGACACTGTGGGGGTGGTGCCTGCAGCCAACAGGACGCAGAGGCCCCCGCCCCACCTTGGAGCTCCAGGTAAGCACCGCACCTCTGACCCCCTCCCAGAGCCAGCATCCCCACCCCATATACCCCTCTCGCATCCCCAACTCTCTCCCAGAGCCTGCATCATATTCCCCAGCACCCAAACTCCCTCCCAGACCCTGCACCCCTTCCCCATCCCCATATGCTCCTTCCCTCCTTCCCTCCCCCAAGGCCCTCCCAGAGCCTGCACCCCTTCCTCCACACACACCCCGAGCCTCCAAACTCCCTCCCAGAGCCTGCACCCCCTTTCCACACACCCCCTCCTGATCCCAAACTCCCTCCCTTGAGCCTTCACCCCCATCCCCTCCTCCTGCACCCCCACTTCCTACCCCAGTCTGGTGCCTGCACCCAGGACCCGAACTGCATCTCAGAGCCTGAACCCCAGACCCTCTCCCTCCCAGAGCCCAACCTCTCATCCCTTCTGCACCCAAACTCCCTTCCAGAGCCTGCACCCCAATCCCCTACCCCAGACCTCTTCTCCCACCCAAACTCCCTCCCATAGCCTTAGGCAAGTGGAGGGTGGAGTTTTTTGGGGGGTGAAGTTTTGGAGAGTGGGTTCTGAGTGGCATGAATGACATTATTGGCCCACTGGGAGAATCTGAGGATTGGCACTGGCCCTAAGGTAAACTGAGTTTGAGACCCTGCTTTAAGGGATTGGAGCAATGCTGAAGAGATCGAAGGGCACAGAGCTGGGGAGCAGTGTGTGCTCCAAGGAAAGTTGTTGTGCTCTGGTGACACAGGGTGGGTGTGGGGATTTTGTAAGCCATGAGTTTGTGTAGAGATAACATTTACTAACCCCCAGGTTCAAAGCTCTTCCTGCTCTGGGCTATACAGGGCAGTCTTTGTTGAGAATGTAGCTCACTGGTTGAATAGTTGTCTGGAGGGCAATGGGTTCCTAGTTCAAATCCAAGTGCTTCCCTTTAAAACCTTTTTCAAATGAAAATCGATTTCCAGACCCATTTCCAGTGCGTTCAGGAGTTTGCTGAATGGGGGATGCTTGAAATGAATGAAAACACTCTGCATTTCTCACCACGAATGTAGAAAACCCAGCAGAGCTGCCCAGCAGCTGAAATCTGCTCCAGTCCTCGCATCTCCAAGAGGGACACTCTGTATTTGAGGCACATGCCACACCTCTGGGACGGTGACAGGTGAAGAAATCCTGGATTCAATGACAGCTGAGACCACAGGAGGGGAAGGTGAACGGCAGCACCACACAGGGTCATAACACTCAGACCCAGGGCTTCACTGTCACTACCCCTGTGTTTGCCATCATTTATATCCTAAGAAATACACCCTTCCCATCCCCCACACACTGTCACACCCAACCTTTTACTTATACTTATCGAGTGATGCTGCAGTTGTGAGTTCAAACCCCAGCTAGAGCACTGGTTTTCTGTAAGCAGATGGCTTCTGCTAATCATTTTGCACTGTGAAAAATACAATTCCAGCCAAGTGGACACCAAGGTCCTTTCATTTACCGAGTGCAGGGCAGATTCACACATCTACAAGGCTGTGCTCTCCACCCACCGCCTGTGTCAGGAGGGGTCAAGCAGAGCCCAGAGCTCTGCCCATCCTGTGATTCTTCACTCCCTGACTCCCCTTCAATCTTTGCTCCCCAAATCACCTGTGTGCACACCCTCCTGCCTGTGAGATTCAAACCCTGCCTGACTTTCTGTATGTTGATATGTTTTGTGTCTGTTGTGTTGATGTGCATGTGGGTCTTGGGTGATTTTTGTGGATGCCTTGCAAGTTTTGTGTGCGTGTGTGTATGATTTTTGAATGCATATTGTTTTTTGCTTAGTATTCTTTTGGTATGTGGTTTTTATGTTTTCTTGTTGTGTGCTTTTTCTGTTTTTTTTTTTGGTGTGGATTTATTCTTTTTATGTTTTGAGTGTCTTTCCCTTATGTGTGTATGGCTTTGTGTGTGTGTGTGATTTTTGTTTATGTCTGTGTGGGCCTGTGACCTGTGTGATTTTCTCTTTCTCTCTGTGTATTTGTCTCTCTGTTTGTATCTTCATGCATAAATGCACTGTAACTTTTCAAAATATCCACAGCTTTACCAGTTTTCACCAGGAATTTTTCTCCATCAACCAATTCTCACTTGTTCCCTACCAGTTGATGACCATTGTCCCAGGACACTGTCACTCTCAGGGTCCTGATTTCCCATTGACCCTTCCCCCTTCTATTGGGACTGGGAACTAGCCAACCAAAACCCCCCACAAAGTTTTAGTAAAGGGCCAACAGTCCCATTACACAAGCCAGCCCCGTGAGGGTCACTGATGGCCAGAGAAGGCAGCAGAAGCTGGTCCCATGGTGTAAGGGTCAGCACTCAGGACTCTGAATCCTGCAATCTGAGTTCATATCTCAGTGGGACCTTGTGGTAAATCCCTGGAGCTCAAATGCTCCCCTTCCCTGTCTCTGGCTGCACAAGTGTGAGTTGTTTACCTCCTATTGGGTAACTCCTGCCGTCTGGAGCCAGGTCTTTGGTCGTGATGGCTGCAAGGGTTGGGGCTCTAGAACTGGCTACTTATGCCAGAAGTCCTGTGGTTTGACCTGGTGTTTGGGATTCTTGCTGCTTCACCTGATGCCTACAAGTTTGTACTTGCTGCCACACTTTTCCTCTTTCCAGCATGGCACCTGAAGAAAGGAGTGCCAGGGCCGTGCTGTAAGCATATTTTATATAGGCATATTTGTAATTCCCCTATTTGAAATAATTGTAATTCTGCAATATTGATTTGCAGCTCTCCATAGCTGCTGACAGTGTCTGTGTTAAAGCTTGCAAACTGTCAATTGACTCTAAGTACCTTGTAAGCCATTAATTAGCTCTAAGGGATGCTTTGTAATTGACATGGACACCTTACAACACAGAGCGCTCAATTGACACTACTCTCTCTGAAAAAAGAAAATGAGTACTTGTGGCACCTTAGAGACTAACAAATTTATTTGAGCATAAGCCTTTGTGAGCTACAGCTCACTTCATCGGATGCAGTGAGCTGTAGCTCACGAAAGCTTATGCTCAAATTAATTTGTTAGTCTCTAAGGTGCCATAAGTCCTCCTTCTCTTTTTGTGAATACAGACTAACACGGCTGCTACTCTGATCCCTGTCACCTCTCTCCCCTGCTCCCTCCCCCTGTATTCTGTAACCCCATCTCACTGGGCTCCCTGTGCTGGTGCCATGGGGGTGACACTAAAGTCCTTCCTGAACAGTTTACATCCATCCATGACAGTACTCCAGTCATGTGAGTTACCCCACCAAGTCTCTGTTATTCCAATCACATCATAACATCATAATTCCTTGACTATGCCAGGACTTCCAGTTCTCCCTGCTTGTTTCCCAGGCTCAGATACAACATAACAAGGGAGAGTGTAGGGACAAAATCAGGAAAGCCAAGACAAGGAATGAGCTACAACTGGTAAAAAATGTTAGTGACAACAGGAAGGGGTTCTTCAAATGCATCAGACACAGAAGAACGCAGGGATGGTGTGGGTGCGCTGCTGAGTGGAGAAGGTGAGCTGGTAAGGGAAGATGATAGGAAGGCAGAGGGGCTCAATGTCTACTTTGCTTCAGTTTTCTCACAAAAAATAATGTGACTGGAGGACTTGCGAAGTTACCAGAGACAGTAAAGGGGAAGGGATGCAGATCAGGATAAGTAAAGAACACGTCAGAGACCTTATGACCAATGGGATACAATTCCAATCAGGAAGGCTAGCACCCGATGGTACTGAAGGAATTAGCTGAAGAAATCTTGGAGCCACTGGCGATAATATTTGCAAACTATGGATGACTTGAGAGGTCCCAGAAGACTGGAGAAGGGCCAACTTGGTGCCCATCTTTAAAAAGGGGGGAAAGGAGGAGCTGTAGAACTATAGACCACTCAGCCTGACCTTGATACCTGAATCTACTAGAGCAATGTGTAAAACATTCCATTTGGGAATAGCTGGAGGATGATGGGTTAATCACTAGCAGCCCGCATGGCTTTACCAAGCAGAAATCATACCAAACCAGCTTGATTTCCTTCTTTGACACTGCAACCGTGCCTTCCGGGCCTCAACTGAGAATGCCAAATTCAGGACAAACTGCTGAGAAATAGGGCAGATACACCCAGTGGTGAGCTGGAGTCGGTTCGCACCAGTTCGCTAGAACTGGTTGTTAAATTTAGAAGCCCTTTTAGAACCAGTTGTTCCGCGAAGGACAAGGGCTTCTAAATATAACCGGCCCAAAGTGGTGCCTTAGGCGCCAACTCGATGGGTGCTCCAGCCCTGGAGCACCCAAGGGGAAAATTTGGTGGGTGCAGAGCACCCACCGGCAGCTCCCCGCCCCACCCCCGGCCCCAGCTCACCTCAGCCTCCACCTCCTCCCCTGAACGCGCCGCCCCCCTCTGCTTCTCCGCCCCCCCCCCCCAGTTTCCCACGAATCAGCTGTTCGCGCAGGAAGCCAGGGTGGGCTGAGAAACAGGCAGCAGCTTTGCGCTCAGGCCCAGGGAGGCAGAGGTGAGCTGGGGCGAGGGGCCGCGAGGAGGGCTGCCCACAACACAGCAGGTAACACAGGGGGGCGCGCGCAGGGGAACTGCTCACCTTCGCCACCCTCGGCCGAGCTCAAGAACCAGGTGGGCCCCCCCTGCAAGCACAAGCCCAACCCTCACCCCCAGAGTGCCCCCCAGTGGCTGGGCTGGCGCAGGGAGGGCAGAGACGGGGGCATGGGCTGCTGTTGGGGAGGGGCTTTTCCTCACTCCCCAGTGGGGAGCTGCTCTGTCTCTGGGACTACGGCTGGGGGGCCTTTGCAGTGCCTTATTTATTTGCAATAGGTTTTTCTAGGCTGCGATCCAGCTCCCCCCATCCCTTTCCAACCATGTGGGTGCACCTCTCCCCTTCACTAGCCACACGGTGCACGGGGCCGGCTACTAATCTGGGCTCCTGGCTGAGCTACGCCACGACCCATCCACTCCTCCCCCAGCCATCCCCACCCTGGATTATCCCTCCCGGTCCCCACTGCACCGCTGCATAGGCCAGCTGGCCAGCCCTGCTCTGCTCTCTTCCGGCCTTTGGAGGGGCTCAAGCTGCTCCAAACCCCCGGGGAAGGAACCCCAGAATGCCGGAGGATACGCAGCTCAGCACCTTCCCGGCTGGCATTGGAAGTGGCTCCTTGTTATGGTAACGCAGCCACCCAGCCCATGGAGCAAGGGCCTTGGCTGCAATGCCCAGGACAAACAGGCGTTTTCGCAAGCTGCTCCGCAGTCTGCATCCCCTCCTAGCACAGCCCCTGGGAGCCGAGAGCTGAGCTAGTGTCTGGGGCACGGCCTAGACGCTGGTTCTGCCTGCCGTTGGTGTGAAACGGGACGGGAGGGACAAAACGTCCTGCCGGTTCAGGCTACAGCATTGGTGTAGCTGTTGGTGCTGGGGCATGAGAGGGACAAGGTGCGGGAGGGAACATGGTCCAGGCGACCAACTTGTGCTGGTGAGAGACTCTGCTGGGGGGCTGCACCGAGCTTGTCTGCAGCTGGCTGGGTGAGAAGAAGTGGGCCAATGAGTGCTATTCCCGCACCCCATTGGTCTCTCTTCAGAAATGTCATTGCCCCTCCTGCCCCCGGCTCAAGGCGGAGTATGGCTGGAAGGGTTGCTTGAAAAGTCAAAGCTTGGGTCGAAAGGCAAAGCGATGTGGGTGTTGCAGGACCTGCAGCAGCAGGTGATTTCTGACAGCAGGGGCCTTGTTAATGCAGCGTGAGATCCCGTGACCAGGGAGTCTCAGCTGGGAAATGGGGTGCAGGTTTGTAACACGGTGGGTGGGAAACCATTGGAACAGCTCAGAGCCAGGATGGAGCCTTCTGCACTCTGGCTTTTCAGCAAGATTGCTGCCTCCTTCTCGAGCCGAGCTACCTCCCCCACCAGCTAGGGGCTGAAGGCAGGAATTAGGGTTTGTGAGGCTCCAGCCCGGGTTCCATAGAAGGTCATATGGGATGAGCAGAATGGGCCCTTCAAAACTTACACACACTGGCTGGGTTTTGACTAGAAAGATTGGGAGCAGGTGACAGAGGGGAAAATTTTAACTCTCGTCCTCCTGGCAGAATCCCACCCCACCCCCCTTTGCAAAATTGCCCCCTTTGGCTCACAACTAATATTTTGGCAGGATCCCTCCCCACTGAGTGCTCCTGTGGAGAGGCGAGGGCCTTGGTGTGTTAATTGGCTCATCCATGATCAGAGTGGGATGTTCCCTCTCGTGAGGCATGGGGGATTTAAGGGATGTGCGTTTGATGGGGCTGGAGATTATGGCTGTTGGTGGGGGAGGGCTGGAACTGGCAGCTGGGTTAATGGACTCCTTGGAAAAATTGTTCTTGGTAGTTATCTTATTGCCTTTGAAATAAAGTTAATGCTCCGAACAGGAGCTTGTCTGCCAGGGCTTGACTGTCACCAGCCACTGTGGGCGGCAGGTCGGGGGGCCCAGAAATGGCACATGCTGGCAAGGGCCAGCAATTTATTCTGAGTATTTAACACCGCTGAGATTTGTAGGGCTTGCTGGTGCCTTACGAATGACAGGCTCCACCTCAAATTGATTCCTTGCTCTCAGCTACAGCTGTGCGTCAGTCCAGCACAAAGCACTTTGCAAAGCAGGTCATCAGCCTTGTCTCTACTTTACAGATGGGGAAACTGAAACACAGAGCAGGGAAATGACTCACCCACAGTCCCCCAACAGGACCAGGAATTGTGCTTAGAATAGAGTCAGGTGTCCAGTTCTCTAACCCCTGGGCCATGCTCCCTCCTGCCTGCATCACATTCCCCAGCCAGCAGGCTCCAGCTCGCTCCTTGAGGTTCTTGCATTTCTTAAGGCCAGACTGCAGTGACTCAAACCACCACCAGCAGCTCTGGAGCAGAACAAAAGGCTAAAATCAATGGGCCAGTCAAGCGAGTCAGTCACAGCTGCAGAACAGGAAGCCAGGCAGGAGTTCAAAGCAAAAGCTTACAAAGGCACAGTCCTGAGAGGCCAGGCTGCTTAAAAAAGTTTGGGTCTCAGTTTGGTCGCCCAGGAGCCTTTAATGTACCCAGGGAACAGGACGGTGTCATGGATTTAGCTCCCCGTGTGGGAGCTCAGTACAGCTGTTGTCCAAAGCATCTGATTGTGTAAGGGCCCCTGATGCTCCGCATTGAAGGTATTTAGGCATGTACCACTTATTGGAGTGCCCCTCCCAGCATACAGCCATGCACCCATGCATACTCCCCCATTTTACAGTGCCCCCCTTTCCTATTGATTTCAGGAGTCAGGCCAAACCCTCTGAGCACAGGGAGTAGCTCCATAATATTCAGTGCAAGGGCTCACGCTTTGCTTTCAACCAGTGCCGGCAACTAAACGGGCCGGCCAGCCAGCGAGGGCCCAGAACCGCACGCACGCAGCCAGCCTGGGATGCGGCTGTAGCCTGGCGTGCCACAGGCAGCAACCGTAGTTTGCTGCGTCTGGTGGCAGACAATTGCACAGGTGCACTCGGGCACTGTCGGGGCTCAGAGGGTGAACAGCCAAGGGGGATCCTGTCGGAGCAAGGACAGGGGGTGGTACCTCTCAGTGCAGCCTGGGGCACACCTCCTGTTCTGATGGACACACTTCAGAAGGGCTGCGGACACATTGGAAAGGGCTCAAGGAGCCAGGAGAATGATTCCAGGGCTGGAAAATCTGCCTTAGAGCAAGCGAGCGAGCGAGACTAAAAGCAGCTCAATCTAGGTACTAGACGAGTGTAATTCACCACTGGACACGATGGATACAGAGGGAGAAAGTCTGGGCTAAATGCACTGGCATTGCGGTGGCAGCGCTCTGCAGTCTGGTGACCTAACACATCCGTGAAAGCAGGTTGGCAGGTGCTCTGCGGCAACAAGGCTGAACCAGCCCGAGCACTCTGGGGACTCTCTCGCCCTTGCAATTCAAAGAAAAATCAAGTGAAAAGTGGGCCTTCTTCACAGCCGAGGCTGTTAATTGCCCAGCCCTGGCCCCTCCCCCATGCAGCATGGCCAACAGAGTTTAAAAGCCCTAACCCCAACTCCTGAAATTTCCAACAATCTCTAGAGTTTCCTCCTTCCCGGCCTCTCCTTGACATTTCCCCAGACCCCCCGCGGCTATTTCACTGCCTAACCGGTGAAGTTGTCCACTAGGTGCTTCTGAGGCCACTTGCCAAGACCTTGGGAGATCAGGTGAGTGAAGGATTGTTCCTTGGCGCTGTGGTAAGACGCAGCCTGGGTCTAAAGAGGAAGAAAGAGGCACGCTGGGAATTGGCCAGGGCACAGCGGGGTTAACAGACTCTTGAGCAAAAGGGTTTCAGTCTCACTGTCAGACGTGGGTCAGAATCAGCCGCATGTTACAGAGCTGGAGTTGGGGGGGATGGAACGGGGACTGAGGCATAAACTGGGGAAGTGATCTGACTAAATCAGAGTGCTTTGTTCCAGGTGAGCCTTGAGTGGGCCTGACTGTTACAAAAAGCCAGTTCAGCTGCGAACCAGCTGAGCAGCAAACAGCAGAGTGGCTAACCGAGGGAGTTTGCCAGGGATCTGCTGGGGAGAGCCCACTGAGGCTTACATCTTGCCGGCTTCTCTGAGTAGTTACTACAACTCCTGAGGAAGCTCGTAGAAGGAAGGTAATATGGATAGGGAGTGTTCAGCTGTTGTGACCTGCACTGTATGTGCCATGTTTGTCTTTCTTCCACAGGACAGAAGCGACTTTGTCTGTACAAAGTGCAAGCTGGTCTCCATATTGGAAGAGAAGGTTCAAGGTTTGGAGAAACAAGTAGCAACCCTGCATTGCATAAGAGAAACTGAAGATTTCCTGGACAGAAGTCAGGATATGCTTCTACAGACACTATGTTCTGAAGATTCAGAGCAGGCTGCACTGCGGGGACAGGAGGATGGTGAAGAAATTTGGCAGCATGTGACCTCCAGAAGAAGAAAGGGGAGCATCCATGTACCAGCAATGCAATACAAGTAAGTAACCGTTTCATGTTCTCTCCACAGCTACTAATGCAGAGAGTGGACTAGATAATACATCTGAGGGAAGGGAACAGAAGAAGGCTCTGCCGATTGGAAGTCATGAGATGCACTGTCCTAGGGTTGGGAGTTCCATGACCACCACTCCCAAGAGAAGGAGGCGGGTGATGATGGTTGGGGACTCTCTTCTCAGGGGGAATGAGTCATCTATCCGCCACCCCAACCGGGAAAACCGAGAAGTCTGCTGCTTGCCAGGAGCTAGGATTCATGACGTGATGGAGAGACTGCCGAGACTCATCAATTTCTCGGATCACTACCCCTTCCTGCTTCTCCATGTGGGCACCAAAGATACTGCCAAGAATGACCTTGAGGGGATCACTGCAGACTACGTGGCTCTGGGAAGAAGGATAAAGGAGTTTGAGGTGCAAGTGATCTTCTCGTCCATCCCCCCTGTGGAAGGAAAAGGCCTGGGTAGAGACCGTCGAATCATGGAAGTCAACAAATGGCTACACAGGTGGTGTCGGAGAGAAGGCTTTGGATTCTTTGACCATGGGATGGTGTTCCAAGAAGGAGGCATGCTAGGGAGAGATGGGCTCCACCTAACGAAGAGAGGGAAGAGAATCTTCGTAAGGAAGCTGGCTAACCTAGTGAGGAGGGCTTTAAACTAGGTTCACCAGGGGAAGGAGACCAAAGCCCTGAGGTAAGTGGGAAAGTGGGATACCGGGAGGAAGCACGAGCAGGAGTGCACGAGAGGGGAGGGCTCCTGCCTCATACTGAGAAAGAGGGACGATCAGCGAGTTATCTCAAATGCCTATACACAAATGCAAGAAGCCTGGGAAACAAGCAGGGAGAACTGGTAGTCCTGGCACAATCAAGGAATTATGATGTGACTGGAATAACAGAGACTTGGTGGGATAACTCACATGACTGGAGTACTGTCATGGATGGATATAAACTGTTCAGGAAGGACAGGCAGGGCAGAAAATGTGGGGGAGTTGCTTTGTATGTGTAAGGGTTTGTAAGTATTTGTAAGGGTGCAGTATGACTGCTCAGAGCTCAAGTATGAAACTGCAGAAAAACCTAAGAGTCTCTGATCAAGTTTAGAAGCGTGAGCAACAAGGGTGATGTCGTGGTGGGAGTCTGCTATACAGTCAGGGGGATGAGGTGGACGAGGCTTTCTTCCGGCAACTCATGGAAGTTACTAGATCGCAGGCCCTGGTTCTCATGGGAGACTTCAATCACCCTGATATCTGCTGGGAGAGCAATACAGCAGTGCACAGACAATCCAGGAAGTTTTTGGAAAGTGTAGGGGATAATTTCCTGGTGCAAGTGCTGGAGGAATCAACTGGGACAGAGCTTTCCTTAACCTGCTACTCATAAACCGGGAAGAATTAGTAGGGGAAGCAAAAGTGGATGGGAACCTGGTAGGCAGTGACCATGAGATGGTCGAGTTCAGGATCCTGACACAGGAAGAAAGGAGAGCAGCAGAATACGGACCCTGGACTTCAGAAAAACAGACTTTGATTCCCTCAGGGAACTGATGGGTAGGATCCCCTGGGAGAATAACATGAGGGGGAAAGGAGTCCAGGAGAGCTGGCTGTATTTTAAAGAATCCTTATTGAGGTTACAGGGACAAACCATCCCGATGTGTAGAAAGAATAATAAATATGGCAATCGACCAGCTTGGCTTAACAGTGAAATCCTTGCTGATCTTAAACAAAAAAAAAGAAGCTTACAAGAAGTGGAAGATTGGACAAATGATCAGGGAAAAGTATAAAAATATTGCTCAGGCATGCAGGAGTGAAATCAGGAAGGCCAAATCACACGTGGAGCTGCAGCTAGCAAGAGATGTTAAGAGTAACAAGAAGGGTTTCTTCAGGTATGTTAGCAACAAGAAGAAAGTCAAGGAAAGTGTGGGCCCCTTACTGAATGAGGGAGGCAACCTAGTGACAGAGGATGTGGAAAAAGCTAATGTACTCAATGCTTTTTTTGCCTCTGTCTTCACGAAAAAGGTCAGCTCCCAGACTGCTCCACTGGGCAGCACAGCATGGGGAGGAGGTGACCAGCCCTCTGTGGAGAAAGAAGTGGTTCGGGACTATTTAGAAAAGCTGGACGAGCACAAGTCCATGGGGCTGGATGCACTGCATCAGACAGTGCTAAAGGAGTTGGCGGATGTGATTGCAGAGCCATTGGCCATTATCTTTGAAAACTCATGGCGATCGGGGGAAGTCCCAGACGACTGGAAAAAGGTGAATGTCATGCCCATCTTTCAAAAATGGAAGAAGGAGGATCCTGGGAACTACAGGCGAGTCAGCCTCACCTCAGTCCCTGGAAAAATCATGGAGCAGGTCCTCAAGGAATCAAATTTGAAGCACTTAGAGGCGAGGAAAGTGATCAGGAACAGTCAGCATGGACTCACCAAGGGCAAGTCATACCTGACTAATCTAATTGCCTTCTATGATGAGATAACTGGCTCTGTGGATGAGGGGAAAGCAGTGGACATGTTGTTCCTTGACTTTAGGAAAGCTTTTGACATAGTCTCCCACAGTATTCTTGCCAGCCAGTTAAAGAAGTATGGGCTGGATGAATGGACTATAAGGTGAATAGAAAGTTGGCTAGATTGTCGGGCTCAACGCATAGTGATCAATGGCTCCATGTCTAGTTGGCAGCCGGTATCAAGCAGAGTGCCCCGAGGGTCAGTCCTCGGGCCGGTTTTGTTCAATATCTTCATAAATGATCTGGAGAATGATGTGGATTGCACCCTCAGCAAGTTTGCAGATGACTAAAGTGGGAGGAGAGGTAGATACGCTGGAGGGTAGGGATAGGATACAGAGGGCCCTAGACAAATTAGAGGATTGGACCAAAAGAAATCTGATGGGGTTCAACAAGGACAAGTGCAGAGTCCTGCACCTAGGACAGAAGAATCCCATGCACTGCTACAGACTAGGGACCGAATGGCTCGGCAGCAGTTCTGCAGAAAAGGACCTAGGGGTTACAGTGGATGAGAATCTGGAATAGAGTCAACAGTGTGCCCCTGTTGCCAAGAAAGCCAATGGCATTTTGGGATGTATAAGCAGGGGCATTGCCAGCAGATCGAGGGACGACTACAAGAAGGCTTGGGAAAAATTGGAAAGATTCCAGTGAAGGGCAACAAAAATGATGAGGGGACTGGAGCACATGACTTATGAGGAGATGCTGAGGAAACTGGGATTGTTTAATCTGCAGAAGAGAAGAATGAGGGGGGATTTGATAGCTGCTTTCAACTACCTGAAAGGGGGCTCCAAAGAGGATGGATCTAGACTGTTCTCAGTGGTAGCAGATGAGAGAACGAGGAGTAATGGTCTCAAATTGCAGTGGGGGAGGTTTAGGTTGGATATTAGGAAAAGCTTTTTCACTAGGAGGGTGGTGACGCACTGGAATGGGTTCCCTAGGGAGGTGCTGGAATCTCCTTCCTTACAAGTTTTTAAGGACAGGCACGACAGGACCAGCCAGGGGACTCAGGGTACCAAGGGGACACAGAGATAAATTACCCCCCTGCATTGTGATCCCCGTCCCCCTACTCTCTTTAGCACGGCCATCCCAGGGGCACCATCCTCCCGCTCTGGGGCTGCGTCCCTGCAGCTGCAGTTGAGGCTGAGCCTGCAGCACTTGGTGCTGGAGCTGAGGGGGCCGAAGTGGGGCCCTAGGAAGAAGCAGACCTGGTGCTGGGTGTAGGGGGCTGGCAGGTCGGCTTCGGGGCCAGCTGCAGCTGCTCATTGATGACCCAGTTGAGGGCAGGCTGGGCGGGGCCGGGGTCTGCTTGGCAGTGGGAGGAGAGAGGCAGAGGCAGCTGCAGAGCCATTGCTGTGTGGCCCCTTCCAAGGCATTAAGTTCCCACCCTGCTCCCCGCGGCACAGCGCCCCCTTGGGCCACGCTGGGGTCAGCGCTGTGCGGGGAGAGCGCCCCCTACTGAGCCCCTGACCCCTCCCCGTGGCACAGCACCCCCTTGGGCCAGGCTGGGGTCAGTGCTGTGCGGGGAGAGCGCCCCCTACTGTACTTCCACCCCGCTCCACAGATCCTCTCCCGAGCAGCCCCTTGCCCAGCTCCTCAGCACGGTACCCCCATCGGGCCCGCTCCATGCTCTGCTCCCTGCTGCACAGAGCCCCCTACTGAACCCCCCTGCACCATCGTGCCCCCCACTAGCCCTCCACCCCACTCCCTGCAGACTGGCACTGCTACTGACCTCTCCCTGCCCCCACATTACGCCTCCCCACTGAGCCCCCTGCAGCCCAGCACCCCCCACTCAGAAGGTTTATTAGACGACAGGAACATGGTCTAACACAGAGCTTGTAGGTGCAGAGAACAGGACCCCTCAGCTGGGTCCATTTTGGGGGGCAGTGAGCCAGACAACCACATCTGCACTTCACTCCATGTCCCCAGCCAGCCCCAAACTGACTCTCTCCAGCCCCCCCTCCTCTGGGCTTTGTCCCTTTCCCAGGCCAAGAGGTCACCTCATTCCTTTGTTCTCCAACCCTTTAGCTCTCACCTTGCAGAGGGGAAGGGCCAGGCCTTCTGGCCCGGAAAGGGACAAAGCCCAGAGGACGAGGGGCTGGAGAGAGTTTCAGTTTGGGGCTGGCTGGGGACATGGAGTGAAATTGTCTGTTGCTGTCACCTAATAAACCTTCTGTTTTACTGGCTGGCTGAGAGTCCCGTCTGACTGCAGAGTTGGGGGGCAGGACCCTCTGGCTTCCCCAGGACCCCACCTGGGCGGACTCGCTGTGGGAAGCGCACGGAGGGGCAGAGGATGCTGGATGCTCCGAGGTCAGACCCAGGAAGGGGGAAGCGGGGTGAGCTGTGTGTCCTGCAGACAGGCTGCTCCCAGAGAGGAGGATCCCCCAGAGTCCTGCCTGGCTTCGTAGGGAGCAGCTCCAAAGCATCGCCTGGGGACTCCGTGACAATAACCCAGGCAGCGGACGGACGCGGGGTCCGACTTGCTAATAAAATTGGTCTCCTCTGTCCATGGTGCTTGGCGGCCTTGGTCAATACCAGCACCTCCCAGTAACTGGTCAGGGGGGTGGGGGCTGGGTGCCAGGACCCCTGGGTTCTATCCCTGGCTTTGGGAGCAGAGCGGGGTCTAGAAGTTAGAGCAGCAGGACTGGGAGCCAGGACTCCTGGGTTCCATAGTGGCAGCTTTTTTTTCCTGTGTCTCCATCCCTGGAGATCCCAGCCCAGCCCCCTAGGCTGAGTGGGATCTGAGTGGGGGGTGGGGGAGGGGTTGCCCTACCCCTTCAGAGTTGTGATTCGAACCCTTCTGACATCACAGACTCTCCCCCGCCGCCCAAGTCAGAAAGTGGGAGCCCCTCCCCGCATGCAGAGGAAACTAGTGGGTTTCTTGGGGTCTCTGGCAGAGGTAACAGCACCCACCAGACCCCCCCTCATGGCTGCAAGGAGACCCCCCCTGCACCCACCTGGACAGCCCGTGTCCAGGGCTGGGTCATGCAGAGGCGCCGTGGCTGGCGGCAGCAGGGGGCGCAGGGAGGTGACCCGAAGGAGCCGGGCTCAGAGAATTCTCTGGGTGTGGACAGAATCTGGTGTGGGGAGTTCGTGCTGTGAGGGCCGGTGCCGGAGTCACCTCGGGGCAGTGGTTGCCGCTGGGCTCCATAGTGACCAAAGGCGTGTGACTGGGGTGTGGGGCCTGGTGGGGGGCAGCTCACGGGGTGTGGAAAGTGGTGGGAGCGAGAGGGTAGGGGGTGTTGTGGTAGGAAATTATTATTTCTTGGGTTTAGATCTAAGATCAAGTGTAGGGTCTGTGCTGGTCAGTCCAGTGTCAGATCTGTCTTTGGGTGAGAACGTTATTGAAGCTAATGGTTAAAATCACTTTTACACAAGTGAAGAAGGGAGGTGCTGTACAACCGGGGTCGGGCTGGAGTTAGCAGCATGGGTTATCAGGTTCCCAACGTACATACAAAGAGCATAACTAGCCCAGACCCAGATGGGGGTGCGGGAAGTTTCTAAAGTGTCACTGAAGAAGTGATCTCGGCTGTGCCACACATTGCATGTGTGTAGAGTCAAGCTCAGTATTGGTGCAGGGAACAGGTACCTGGATGGGGTGTGTCCCGCCGTTCACCAGCAAAGGAGGTGGGTTATTTCCCCGACCAGAGGTCTCGTTTAGGAACAGGGCCTTGTTTGCTAGGAAGAGGGCGATGGAAGAGGAGCTTCTTCCCTTCACTGCGCCCATCACCTTGGTGGTGCAGAACTGGTGCGAAAGGCGCCCCTGCCCCAGGATAACAGGCCGGTTCCAAGAAAGAAAAGGCCCTGTGTCATGCGGGTGTTTTGTCGCTTTTCTGTCGGCTTCTCTGGTTTGTGTCTCTAACGTGGGGTTCTCCAGGGTGGTGACTGGTTCCCTTATTTCGACTCCAGGGTTGGTTAATAAAGCGCTTCCGTGGCTGGTTCTTTGTTCTCTCCCAAGCCGGTTCTCACACGTTGGCAGTTCCCGAAGGTGTGGGCTTTGGGTCGGTGTCTCTCTCTGCAGTGTCCCCACTCCGCTCCTTCCCCCAAATCCCCACTCCCACACTGCCCCTCCCCTCTAGGCCCCCTTTTCCCTAGGTCCCACCCCACCCTCACACCGCCCCTTCTCCCAAGTTTGCACCATTGGGCTTCCCTTTCTCCCCGAGACCCTGCCCCTCCCCCTGCCCATTCCCCTGAATCCCCACCCCGCATTGCCCCTTCGCCCCAAACTGCCACCCTGCCACCACCCCTTCCCCCAGTCCTCACCCCTGCCCCACCCCTTTCCCCAAGGCCTCTCCCCTGTGCCGCCTCTTCCCGAGTCCCCACTGCCACGCTGCCCATTCCCCCTGCCCCTTCCTTCTAATCCCCACTGCTGTATCGCCCCTTCCCCTAAATCCTCATCCCTTCCCCCATGCCCCGCCCTCGCAGCGCCCCTTCCCCGATGCCCCGCCCCTTCCCCGATGCCCCGCCCTCGCAGCGCCCGTTCCCCCAGTCCCCACCCCTTCCCCAATGCCCCGCCCTCGCAGTGCCCCTTCCCCGATGCCCCACCCTCGCACCACCCCTTCCCCCAGTCCCCGCCCCTTCCCCAATGTCCCGCCCAACCTCCCCTTCCCCCGATGCCCCACCTTCGCCCCACCCCTTCAAGCGATACCCCACCCTCGCACTGCCCCTTCCCCAAGGCCCCACCCTCACACCGCCTCTTCCCCCAGTCCCTGCCCCTGCACCACCCATCGGTCCAGGAGCAGGCCAGACCCAGAGGTCAGAGACAGAAACGTGCTTAAGAAAAAGCCTCCAGTCCCAATCCTCTTCTCTGCCACAGACTTCCTGGGTGCCCTCGGGCACATCACTCAGCATCTCTGGGCCTCAGTTCTCCCATCCGGGAAATGGGGCTGGTGGCGCTTCCCACCCACCCACGAGCCTGGGAGCAGACGAATCCTGCAGGTTAGGAAGATGCTTGGATCCTGGGGCAGGGGGAGCATCTTAGCACCATCATTTGATATCTGGAGTCTGCTTGGAAACAAAACATTATCCTAAAGTCCTCCCAAACCCTGTATTCAGCCACAACCTTTGGAAATATGTAATAGAGCAGCGCAGTTCTTTCCCATGTAGCCAGCCCCTGACCCGGCACCAGCCCCAGCTCTGCCCCCTTCCTGCCCCATCTCACCTCCTGACCCTGTCTGGGTGCCCGCGCCCCTTGTAGCAGGGGGCTGTCCAGAACGGTACAGGGGGGTCTCTTTGCAGCCATGAGGGGGGTCTGGTGGGTGCTGACACCTCTGCCTGAGACCCCCAAGAAACCCATGAAGGGGCTCCTCCTTTCTGACTTGGGCTCGGGGAGGGGGGAGATTCTGTGATGTCAGAGCCTGTCGGAGGAGGAGTTCAAATCACAACTCTGAAGTTGCAAGGCAACCCCCTCCCCCACCCCTGCTCAGATCCCACTAGGGGGCTGGGCTGGGATCTCTAGGGAGCACGACACAGAAAAAAACCGCCACCACTATGGATCCCAGGGGTCCTGGCACCCAGCCCCCCACCCTGCTCTGACCACTACACCCCCCTTTTAGATTTTAGGTTCACAGGCTCTTCTATCCCCCCTTCCCACATGTCCATCCCTTTGCTGCAGGTTTTTGGGGTGTCTCCCCCTGCTCTGAACTCCCCCAGTGCAGCCCAAAGCCTTCCCTCCCCCCCAAACACACATCCTCTCCCCCCTTGTGCTGGAGCATCTGCTTTTCCCCCCGCCCCCTCTCAGGGTGCCCTGTGCGGTATGGCTGGGGATTGTGCAATGGCCCCGCACCAAGCCATGCAGAACAGAAACCACAGGCCCTGCCCCTCCCCACCTGAGCTGCCCTCCAAGTGCATCAGAGCCCAGGGCCCCACACCTGCACCCACCTGCCCCACAGGGGACATGTTAGGGTTCCCTCCCCACTTTGAACTTTGGGGTACAGATGTGGGGACCTGCATGAATGACCCCCTAAGCTTATTTGTACTGGTTTAGATTAAAAATTCCCCAAGGCACAATTCCTTTTGTCCTTGGACGGTACGCTGCCACCACCAAGTGATTTAAACAAACATTTAGGGAGGACCACTTGGAGCCCTATCTCCCCCAAAATATCCCCCCAAGCCCTTACAACCCCTTGCCTGGGGAGGCTTGAGAATAATATCCTAACCAATTGGTTACAAAGTGAGCAGAGATCAACCCATCCCCCCCCCCCCCGCCACATCTTCGGACACTGAAAATCAATCAGATTCTTAAAAGAAGAATTTTATTTAAAGAAAAGGTAAAAGAATCACCTCTGTAAAATCAGGATAGAAGATAACTTTGCAGGGTAACAAAAGATTCACAAACACAGAGGAACTCCCTCTAGGCTTAGTTCAAAGTTACAAAAAACAGGAATAAACCTCCCACTAGCAAAGGGAAACTTCACAAGCTAAAACAAAAGATAATCTAACACACCTTGCCTGGCTTTACTTACTATTTTTGTCGTATTAGAGACTGGTTCAGGATTGGTTGGAGGAGATGGATTTCGGCCTGGCCTCTCTGGTCCCAGGAGAGAGAACACCCCACAAAAAGCACAAACAAAGCCTCCCTGTCCCCAGATTTGAAAGTATCTTCTTTCCCTTTTGGTCAGGTGCCAACCAGGTTATTTGAGCTTCTTAACCCCTTACAGGTAAGGAGAAATTCTGGGCTACCCTTAGCTGTATGGTTATGACAGGGCGAGCTGCAGCCCCCGCCACACTCCACAGAGTGGTGAAGGGTCAGGCCAGCCGGCCCTTGTAGAAGGGGGGAATCGCCACCAGGGTTGATGGTATGGGGGCTGTGACACATGGAGAAGTGGTTGTCACTGCAGCCGTCAGAGGGCAGCAGAGCATACACACACAGACACACACACAATTACAAATATACAGAAACACATGCATGAATCCAGCCACCCTTTTTTCTCCACAGCCATGGCGTATCAGCTGGATTCCTCCTCCTCCTCCCTTCTGTGCCTCAGTGCGATTAAATCTCTGCACCTAGACAGCCGGTACATCCGATGCACCCCAATCCCCCAGGCCTAAGCCTCCCTGCCAAAGTCCTGCACTTGGCTCCATAGAATTAAGTCTCAGGTCTCGCTGGGAACTCGACTTCTTGTGCCCAGAGAGTCTCTGCCCCCCCTCAGTAACTGACCCGAGAAACACAGTGTTCACATTTTCCAAAGAAGAGCTTGGAGAGGCGTTTCTTGTGTGACCGCGTGGCCTAATGGATAAGGCATCTGACTTCGGATCAGGCGATTGAGGGGTCGAGTCCTTCTCTCCTTCAATGGCAATGGTCAGACAGAGGGGATGTGGCTACCTGCATACCTGACGGGGAGATATTGGCTCGGCTCTTTCTTTATGCTGCTCTTGTTAGTCCATGAAACATCAAGGAAGGAATGCAAGGCTGAGTTCATGCACCAACCCCCTGAAAAATGTCCATGCCCCAGAGAAATCCTGACCCCTGCTATTGGAATGATGTGCTGGAGATTTGAATAGGAAAGGGACTGTCTGAATTGTCAACGTGGGGAACGAACAATGATCTACAGCAATGTCATTTACACAAACACACTCTCATCATACTCCAGCTGGAAGGGAAATGGGCAGGAATTCTCACTGTTCAGCCGTGGACACACTTACACTAATGAGCAGCTGTGAGTGTGCTGGGGAAGCTTGTCTGAGCAAACAATTTGAAGTGACAATTCTGTGAGAATTGAATCCTAGTGTAGAGAAAGAGCCGTCATTTAAGTAGTTGAGGCTGAGTAGTTAAGGTGATGGACTAGAACTCCATTGGGGTTGCCCTGCACAGGTTCAAATCCTGCCAACTATGGAGCCACTAGACTGTTACTATTACTGTAGTCTTAGTGCTTGAGTATCCACAGTGCAAACTAGAGCCAGATCTGGTCTCACTATTAGTCTGTCTACACTTAAAACACTGCTGTGATGTTTCTCTAGCACCTTGGGTAGACAGTCACTACAGTGAGTGGAGGGGTTTTCCCATCCCTGCAATAGCTACATTGACAGAATAGTTCTTCATTTTAGTTAGCCCTATCTAAGCAGGGCTTAGGTCAACTTAACTATATTCGTTTGGGGGTGTGGATTTTTCACACCCTGAGAGACGTAGCTCTGCCAGTTACCTGCCCAGCGTACACCAGCTCTTAGATCCCTCTGAGTATTGCAGTCAATTCACTGAACTGTGAGAGGAAAACATCAACTCACAAACACAGAGACTGAATTCCCCACAGTTAATATCTCTGCCCTTTTGAGAAAGTCACAAAATTCAATTCATTCCTGCTAGGACAGAGAGAAAATAAGTGACACTAAGTTTTTTGCTTGATTAAATAAAGGTAAGGGTTTAATTACTACAGTAAAAAATATGTACCGATTCCTCTAAATAACACCATAACTTGAAATAAAAACACAGACAAATCTTGTCAGTGAAGACTAATTTAGAAATGATCTTCCCATTATTAATTTCCACTGTGCCCCCACTGCAGGTCTGGGTCCCTCCAGTGTAAATGCTCTGCATTCGCCTTCCCATAAGAATTGGTTTTGGACATTCCTAACTTTGGAAAATTATGCAATTGAGAATTTGAATAGTGATCCCGGCTCTTTCCTGCACCTGCTCTAGATCGCTACACAGCAGCTTCTCCCCCTGCAAAGTCACCCCCAGGGTTCAGCAGGGACCCCAAGCAAGGACAGTGGGTGTAGCTAAGAGCTTGGTGTGCCTGGCAGTGAGGCAGGGGCATCTCGAGGCTGGAAGCTCTGAGTCAGCTGTAAAGAAGAAACCCCCCCCGACAAGTACAGAGATTGAATTCCACAACTTTAGCATCATGACATCCTGTAGAAAGCCACACGTGTCCGTTGTTTTTTCACAGGGTGATGCAAAAATCAGGGGAAACCAATTTTGAAGTCTGAGTAAATAAAGTTTAGGAGATAGTTATTAAGCTCGGAAAAATATGACAAAGTTCCCTCTGCATAATCTCAAAAGGTGAAATAGGAACAGAGACAAACCTAGTCAGCAAAGGCTAATTTCCCAAACGATCCTCAAAATGTTTCTAATTCCCATCTGTCCTCCACAAGAGCTCTGTGGAGTTTAACTGTTCTGCAGCCAGCTGCCCATTAGAAATGCTTCTGTGGGACATTCCCAGACCTGGACATTTACGAAGGACAGAATTTGAAGAGCAAACCTGGCTCCCTGCACCAGGTGGGATTGGAGTGTTTTGTCCCTGACACTTGATCTTTTTTAATAGTACAGACCCTCCCGTGCCCAGCTAGCCAATGAACTTGGGGAAAAGGTTGCGGGAAGCAGAGAGCTTAAAAACAAGGAAATAAGAGGCCATTCATCAGGCAAGGTGGCCTAGTAGTTAAAGCAATAGTCTGCTCATCTGATGCCATTCTTGAGCTGCATGTTATAAAAAGCTGGTTCCCCAATTCAGTTCCAACGGCTCTGCTAGAAACACCCCCTGGTCCCTGCTCACCCCAGTGGGAGCAAGATGAGAAACCCCCAGTGGGCACTACCCTTAGCCCCAGGCTGCTGTCTCAGAGGTGGGGGGATGGATGGTTTGCTGCTGAGGAGGGAGACAGGACAGCCCTCTGGGGCTCTGCTCCGAGTCTCTGCCCAGCCCAGGCTGCCCGCTGGCCTCAGCTGCTGCCCCTCCGTGCTCTGGAGCAGGGGTTCTATCACCATTTTTTTGGTGGCCTCAGAGTCGGCACCATTGCTGGTGGCAACTGTGGAAATTTTTTCAAGCCGGACCCCCACTGCCCCGGGGTTGAAGTCTGAAGCCATAGCCATGGGCTGAAGCTCAGAGCTCAGCTGAGCCCGTGCTGGGCAGCTGGGGAGGGGTGGAGGTGGGTAGGCTAAAGCCTAGAGCCCTGGGGCTGACATGAGGGAGGGAGGGAGGGGCCCTGAAACCCCAAGCCCAATCCTGGAGCCCTGGCAAGCTGGAGCCCAAAGTCTTCCCCCAGAGCCTCTCAGCCCCCTGGTAGGTGAGTTGGGAACTCACCAGCTGCCTGCAGAGTTGAAGTTTCCTACCCCGTCAAAAACACCCCCAGCTCAACATGCCTGCAGATGTGCTGCCCGGAGCCCCAAGAGGTTTGGCGGTACATGACGCCGATCCCCTGCTGGTAGCTCCAGCAAACACCAAAGCAGTGCATCCAGGAGCAACAGGTGGACGCTGAAGGGAAGGGCTGCTGCTTTCCCCCCACCTACATCTCTCCCCAGGAGGCTGTCCTGGCTGTAGAAAAATCCCCAAATTTGAGGTATGCTGCTCTAGATTCAAAATGCAGGGCCCCAGTGGGGCAGAGGCTGGGACAGGGCAAAGGCCTGGGTTGGGCTGGGAAGATGCTGGAAGTTCTGGTGCCAGAGAACTGGCCTGACTCACTTCTCATAAGCAAATGAGTCAATTCCACGTCCCCTCCCCAGAAAAATCAGCCTGGAGCTAAGGGCATTACTGGTGGGGGTCCCTTTAATTCCCAGCGAGGCATGAGGGTACCCAGGGCGTCTCTAGAAGAACTTTTGGAGCTGACCTTGGGAAAATGCCTTTAAGAACAGCCAGCTCAAGTTGAAACTGACTTTTTTAAAACCATTTTTATTCTACTAACTAACCCTTGAACCCTAGTGTCACCCCCCATAAAATGGCTTCAGCCTTTTATTTTACCCAGGGTAAAACTAAACATCCCTTCAAATACAAAGGAGTGGAGATCAATCCCTTTTCAGAGTTAATGCACATGAAAGAACCATGTTATGTTTCATCCCTTATGCCCTGGTCCCATCGCCTTCCCCTCCTCTCCATTACAAGTTGTGGTATTTTGCAAAGAAACTTTATTTCCTCAGAGAGACCTGGGAACAAGGGCTGCCTGCTCCATGGTACCAGATAAACACCTTTAATAGGAGACAGCGTCCCTGTCATAAATCATCTTCCACCTTCAGTTCAGTGACACCTGAATTGTTCCTTCTCCCGGCAGAGCCCAAGGACTGAAAGCAGCAAAATTAAACTCCTCTGTACAAAGCAGGAACGCTCGGCTCTTTCTTCCTGCAGCTGCTGTTAGTCCGTGAAACAATAAGGCTGGAACGCAAGGCTGAGTTCACGCACCAGCCCCCTGAGACATTTCAGTGCCCCAGAGAAAACTTGACCCCCACTATTAGAATCCCTGAGTGGCTGGTGATTTGAATGGGAAAGGGATTGTTAAAGTTGGAAATGAACAATTGACAGCAATGTCATTAACACAAACACACTCTCATCGTCCTCCAGCCAGATGGGAAATGGGCAGGAATTCTCGCTGTTCAGCCTGGACACAGGTGCACAACGACCCAGCAGTGAGTGTGCTGGGGGAGCCAGTGTGGGCAAACAATGGGAAGTGACAACTCATGGAGCACAGATCTATAATGTAGTGGGAAAAACTGAAAAGTAAGTTAAGGCGATGGACTGGAAATCCATTGGGGTCCCCCTGCGCAGGTTCGAATCCTGCTGACTACGGAAGCGATAGCGTGATCTCATTTCAGAGTAGCAGCCGTGTTAATCTGTATTCGCAAAAAGAAAAGGAGTACTTGTGGCACCTTAGAGACTAACACATTTATTAGAGCATAAGCTTTCGTGAGCTACAGCTCACTTCATCGGATGCATTTGGTGGAAAAAACAGAGGAGAGATTTATATACACACACAGAGAACATGAAACAATGGGTTTATCATACACACTGTAAGGAGAGTGATCACTTAAGATAAGCCATCACCAACAGCGGGGTGGGGGGGGGAAGGAGGAAAACCTTTCATGGTGATAAGCAAGGTAGAATAGGGCCATCCTTAAGGTTTATGGGGTCCTATATATAGTATTAGTAGTACAGTATAGTATAGTACTGAATGAGGGAGGCAAGCTAGTGACAGAGGATGTGGAAAAAGCTAATGTACTCAATGCTTTTTTTGCCTCTGTTTTCACTAACAAGGTCAGCTCCCAGACTGCTGTGCTGGGCAACACAAAATGGGGAAGAGATGGCCAGCCCTCTGTAGAGATAGAGGTGGTTAGGGACTATTTAGAAAAGCTGGACGTGCATAAGTCCATGGGGCCGGACGAATTGCATCCGAGAGTGCTGAAGGAATTGGCGGCTGTGATTGCAGAGCCCTTGGCCATTATCTTTGAAAACTCGTGGCGAACGGGGGAAGTCCCGGATGACTGGAAAAGGCTAATGTATTGCCCATCTTTAAAAAAGGGAAGAAGGAGGATCCTGGGAACTACAGGCCGGTCAGCCTCACCTCAGTCCCTGGAAAAATCATGGAGCAGGTCCTCAAAGAATCAATCCTGAAGCACTAGAGGAGAGGAAAGTGATCAGGAACAGTCAGCATGGATTCACCAAGGGAAGGTCATGCCTGACTAATCTAATCGCCTTTTATGATGAGATTACTGGTTCTGTGGATGAAGGGAAAGCAGTGGATGTATTGTTTCTTGACTTTAGCAAAGCTTTTGACACGGTCTCCCACAGCATTCTTGTCAGCAAGTTAAGGAAGTATGGGCTGGATGAATGCACTATAAGGTGGGTAGAAAGCTGGCTAGATTGTCGGGCTCAACGGGTAGTGATCAATGGCTCCATGTCTAGTTGGCAGCCGGTGTCAAGTGGAGTGCCCCAGGGGTCGGTCCTGGGGCCCGTTTTGTTCAATATCTTCATAAATGATCTGGAGGATGGTGTGGATTGCACTCTCAGCAAATTTGCGGATGATACTAAACTGGGAGGAGTGGTAGATACGCTGGAGGGGAGGGATAGGATACAGAAGGACCTAGACAAATTGGAGGATTGGGCCAAAAGAAATCTAATGAGGTTCAATAAGGATAAGTGCAGGGTCCTGCACTTAGGATGGAAGAATCCAATGCACCGCTACAGACTAGGGACCGAATGGCTCGGCAGCAGTTCTGCGGAAAAGGACCTAGGGGTGACAGTGGACGAGAAGCTGGATATGAGTCAGCAGTGTGCCCTTGTTGCCAAGAAGGCCAATGGCATTTTGGGATGTATAAGTAGGGGCATAGCGAGCAGATCGAGGGACGTGATCGTTCCCCTCTATTCGACACTGGTGAGGCCTCATCTGGAGTACTGTGTCCAGTTTTGGGCCCCACACTACAGGAAGGATGTGGATAAATTGGAAAGAGTACAACGAAGGGCAACGAAAATGATTAGGGGTCTAGAGCACATGACTTATGAGGAGAGGCTGAGGGAGCTGGGATTGTTTAGTCTGCAGAAGAGAAGAATGAGGGGGGATTTGATAGCTGCTTTCAACTACCTGAAAGGGGGTTTCAAAGAGGATGGCTCTAGACTGTTCTCAATGGTAGCAGATGACAGAACGAGGAGTAATGGTCTCAAGTTGCAATGGGGGAGGTTTAGATTGGATATTAGGAAAAACTTTTTCACTAAGAGGGTGGTGAAACACTGGAATGCGTTACCTAGGGAGGTGGTAGAATCTCCTTCCTTAGAGGTTTTTAAGGTCAGGCTTGACAAAGCCCTGGCTGGGATGATTTAACTGGGACTTGGTCCTGCTTTGAGCAGGGGGTTGGACTAGATGACCTTCTGGGGTCCCTTCCAACCCTGATATTCTATGATTCTATGATTCTATGATTCTATGATTCTATTATTAAACTGGTGCCCCTATGCCGGATGGCAGCCGGGCTCGCATGTGTATTTTCAATTAGGGTGGTCTTTTGAAGGATTTATTTAAAAAACTGTATGTCTGAAGATCCAATCATTTAAGGCTAAAGATGAATACTCAGATTGTGCATCTAAAAATCTATGCGAGGATTTTTTTAGAGATCTGATTTTATAATCTTCAGCAACACACTAATTTAAAATTCACCTGCGCATCTACCAATGTGATATATGCCATCATGTGCCAGCAATGCCCCTCTGCCATGTACATTGGCCAAACTGGACAGTCTCTACGTAAAAGAATGAATGGACACAAATCAGACGTCAAGAATTATAACATTCAAAAACCAGTTGGAGAACACTTCAATCTCTCCGGTCACTCGATCACAGACCTAAGAGTGGATATACTTCAACAAAAAAGCTTCAAAAACAGACTCCAACGAGAGACTGCTGAATTGGAATTAATTTGCAAACTGGATACAATTAACTTAGGCTTGAATAGAGACTGGGAATGGATGAGTCATTACACAAAGTAAAACTATTTCCCCATGGTATTTCTCCCCCCCCACCCCACCCCCCACTGTTCCTCTGATATTCTTGTTAACTGCTGGAATTAGCCTACCTTGCTTGTCACCATGAAAGGTTTTCCTCCTTTTTCCCCCTCCCCTGCTGCTGGTGATGGCTCATCTTAAGTGATCACTCTCCCTACAGTGTGTATGATAAACCCATTGTTTCATGTTCTCTGTGTGTGTGTATATAAATCTCTCCTGTTTTTTCCACCAAATGCATCCGATGAAGTGAGCTGTAGCTCACGAAAGCTTATGCTCTAATAAATTTGTTAGTCTCTAAGGTGCCACAAGTACTCCTTTTCTTTTTATTCAAGGGGTAATGAGCCATTTACCAAGCGTTTGCCAACCCCTAGGTATATACTGTCAGTTTCTGAATTTATTGACAAAAACAGTTGTGCATTACTGTAATATTTACTCAGAACATGTTAGTTTACAGAACTTTAATGAAATATTTTTAAATCAAATTTTAAATTAGTGTGTTGCTGAAGATTATAAAATCGGATCTCTAAAAAAATCCTTGCATAGATTTTTAGATGCACAATCTGAGTATTCATCTTTAGCCTTAAATGATTGGATCTTCAGACATACAGTTTTTTAAATAAATCCTTCAAAAGACCACCCTAATTGAAAATACACATGCGAGCCCGGCTGCCATCCGGCATAGGGGCACCAGTTTAATAATACTATATATAGGACCCCATAAACCTTAAGGATGGCCCTATTCTACCTTGCTTGTCACCATGAA
Source organism: Dermochelys coriacea (assembly GCF_009764565.3). NCBI lineage: Eukaryota > Metazoa > Chordata > Testudines > Dermochelyidae > Dermochelys > Dermochelys coriacea. The sequence goes on from NC_050089.1 coordinate 47,122, forward strand.
AGGTTTTCCTCCTTCCCCCCCCCCGCTGTTGGTGATGGCTTATCTTAAGTGATCACTCTCCTTACAGTGTGTATGATAAACCCATTGTTTCATGTTCTCTGTGTGTGTGTATATAAATCTCTCCTCTGTTTTTTCCACCAAATGCATCCGATGAAGTGAGCTGTAGCTCACGAAAGCTTATGCTCTAATAAATTTGTTAGTCTCTAAGGTGCCACAAGTACTCCTTTTCTTTTTTCGTGATCTCATTGTTGCAGTGTCAGTATCTGAGCATCCACAGGGCCAACAGGAGCCAGAGCTGGTCTCACTCTTAGGGTTTGTCTCTATGTACTGGGGGATCGATTTAGTGGGTCCGGTGAAGACCTGTTAAATTGACCCCTGATTGCTCTCCCGTCGACTCCGGTACTCCATCGGATTGAGAAGCATAGGGTAAGTCATAAGAGAAACTCTCCCATCGACCCAGCATGGCACAGACACCACAATAATTTGATCTAAGCTACATCAACTCCAGCTACATTATTCACGTAGCTGGAGTTGTGTAACTTAGGTCGACTGAGCCCCGTAGCGTAGACCTGCCCGTAGGCTGTCTGCATTTAAAACACGGCTGTAGCACGTTGGAGTAGACAGTTGCTACAGTGATCGGAGGTGTTTTCCCATCACCATAGTAGCCAGGTTCATAAAATATCAGCGTTGGAAGGGACCTTCCATCCACCTAGCGCTATCCATGCCAAGGATACGGTCAGCTGAACTACATCTCCCCTTCCCCTGCTATCACCCCCATCTCTTGCAGCCTCTGTGTTGCCATGTAGTGGGGGAAACTCACTACAAGTGCAGACTGGGCAGCCTCTTTCATTGCAACACCATGGGCGGGGCATGAACCGCCTTCTGGGGGAGACAAACCCCCTGGCCCAGCACTGCCACCCGAGGCCTTGCCCCTTCCGCAAACCCCACTGGAGCCCAGAGCCCCACCCCCACTGCAGCAGCCAGCTCCCGCCAGAGGCTTGTGCCCCCAGGCTTCCTCCCAGCCCCAGAGTGGGATGTGCAGCCCCAGCCTCCCCAGCCCCGGAGTACAGAAAGGGCAGGTTACAAGGTCCTGACTCGATCTGCCATTGACTCGCGGGACTCTGCGCTCCGTTAGCCAGGGCGGGACAGGCTGCGGCTGGGACTCAGCATGGCCATGCTTCCCGGACGAGGCATGTGAAACGCCAAGAGGTTTGCGCAGCCAACAGGGAAGTGGGAGAGAGGCATCTTCAGCAGGCTTGTCTCGTCCGTTTCTCCCTTGCTGCTTGACGGAGGCAGGAAGGGAGCAAAACGTTCCAGGCTGAAGATTTTACCCTCGACCTTGAGGATTAAGCCCGAGCACCCAGCATGGCTGTTGGGAGATGAGTTTCTGACTCGCATCCAGCACACTCTTCGGGCAACCAGCTGAACCCGCTGAGGCCAAGAGGGATGGTTTTGAGGTGGCAAAAAGGGGGCCTTTGAAGCTCCCAGCACATATTGAGGAGCAAGGAAATAGCACAAGGTCACCAGCATCCCTAGGTGGGCTCAAACCACCATCCTCTCGGTTAACAGCCACACGCGCTGACCCATTGCGCCACAGAGACACCTAGAGACATGGCTGCTCTTACCCAGGCTGTTCAGCCTGCACATCTGCTGCCCATGCTAGAGCTTGCAAGGTGCTAGTCCGGACAGGACCGGATTCACCATGGCACCAATGGCTCCATGGTGCCAGGCCCAAGCTCAGACGGGCCCATAACACTCGCTTCCTCCCCTCTCCCAGTGCTACAGGAGTGGTCCTGTAGGAGGGGTTACAGGGTCTGGGAGGGAGCTCTGGGCTGGGGGTTGGGGTGCAGGCTCTGGCTGGGAGGGGCTTACCACACGGCTCCCCAGTCAGCAGGTGGCTGCTGGCACGTCTGTGCGTGCGGCCCCTGGGAGGGAAGGAGGCAGCAGGTCTCTGCAATCGCTGCCCCTAGAGCTCCCATTGGTCGGTTGCAAGCCAATGGGAGCTGCGGGGACAGTTCTAGGGGCGGGGGCAGTGCGTGGAGCTGCCTCACCTTCCCTTTCCCCACGGACCGTGGAGATGGGCCAGCAGCCAGCCGGGCTCTTAGCGGCTCAGAGATCGGGAGCGACTGGCCGAGGCTCCAGGATCGACCAGTCGATCGCAATTGATGGGTGGTGACCACTGTTATAAGGAGTAAACTCAAATGGCCATGCAATGGTGCCAGAGGCTCACAAATGAAAAGCCCGAAGATCCCTCACTCCTCATTGACTCTGAACAGGGGTTTATTTCATATCCCTTTAGTTCTGTGACTGGTAAAATATAAGGACCAAGCGATTTCAAGAGTTGTGACACTGGGGTTGTGGATGCTGTAACCGTATCTCAGACTGAATAATGATATTATATCTGATTCCTGGGAGCTTCCCAAAAGCAAACCCAATTGGTTCTTCCCTACAATTGGTGATCCTGGGCAGCAGGGGATCCCCTTCATCTGCTGGGGAATCTCTCTGGGTCCCACTGTCAGTCCTCCTCGATTTTCCAGCACTTCAGGTGCTTCTGACTCCTTGGGGAGGTTTTCCTTGCAAGGTCTGAGTGTGAAACTTTGTGTGTGGGAAGCAAAGAGTGTGGGGCTGTCACTGAGCTGAAGGAGGGAAATCGTTAATTGAGAGAGATGGGGGAAGAATAAAATACTCCCAGAAGCAGAGGTGCTGGAATGCGGGGGAGGGAGTGGAGCCTGGCCCCCAACTTTTAAAGGTTGGGGGGACTATGCCCTCCAACTCTTTACTGGCCCTAAGGACAAGGGACTGCAGGAGAGGGTGGAGAGGAGCAAGCGGGGGCTGGGGTCTTGAGGAGATGGGGTGGTGTGGGGTTGGGATCTTGGGGGGAGGCTGGGGGCTCAGGGGGAAGGGGTGGGGCCACAGTTTGGGTGCCTGTGGCCTCTACACTTTTAGGGGACTTACGCAGCTCCGGCTCACAAGGATGACAAAAGATTAGCAGGCTACTGTTTTAGGTGCTCAGCGCCCACTGGCAGCCAGCTCCCGCCCCCACCCCCCAACTGCTAGCAGGCCTGGCCCACAAGCTCCTCCTCTTCTCCTTCAGCTCCTCCCACCTGCCAGTGATCAGGTGTGTGGGAGGAGTGGGGAGAGGAAGAAATAGAGCAGTATGGCAAGAGACTGGACAGGGGTGGGGAGCAGGGCCTGAGATGGAGCAGAGGTCAAGAAACCCCCAGGAACTCTCAAAGTCAACACCTCTGAGTACAGAAGCCTTCCCTGTGTTATACCAGTAAAATAAAAACCAGCGGGATCTTATTAAAGAGGAAAAGGCAAAATGACACTTTTATTGTGAATACAGAAAGAATCATAGTAAGCAGTTAGTTATAGCTATAACATTCCATTCAATCTCATATTTATTCACACATTCATTCATTCACACACACATACACACACACACACACACAGGTTCTGCAAGCTTGTTATCATAGTTACCATCCTTAGAGTTGCTCATGCCAAGCCACTGGCCAGGTGGCCTGGACATGAGGAGGGAGCAGGGCCTTGCCAGATGCTCATCTGACGCTCCTGGAAGTTGGTTTGCAGAATCAGACCCCAAAGTTCTCACTTTCTAGAGTCCATTTTTATAGGAATTTCTTCCTATGCCAGTCTATGGGAATTGCTCCATCATGCTGTTGCTGAATCAATCAGCCGATGGTACATTCCTGACAGCTCCGTGCTGCCAGATGTTATCTTGTTCTTTGGTTCTCCCATCCTTGAAGCTGTTGGGTGGATTCCAGTCTGCCCTCCGGGGGTCCTCTGGTTATTTCCACTTGACGCCTTCTTCAGCTGATGGACACTGGATTCTTAGGCTGGCACCTCCCTGATCATTCAGTTGTTATCCACACCAAGCATCCATCCACATACATCCTCTATCTCTATTTTAATCACAATTGTTAACAAAGCGAGATGAATACAATAAAAGGGCGGGGAGTCTCTGGGCGCTGTTTCTGTTGTTACAGGGTATTGCTTTGAGTCTCTCTCTGTGTGAGTAGTTGTTGTTCCAAAGAATTGCTTGGAGAATAGACTCTGTCTTAGAATGTACTAACACAATTAGCAGCTTGCAAGTTTCACATAGAGAGGGAGAGGTTTCAGAGTAGCAGCCGTGTTAGTCTGTATGAACAAATTGATTTGAGCATAAGCTTTCGTGAGCTACAGCTCACTTCAATAAATGCATCCGATGAAGTGAGCTGTAGCTCACGAAAGCTTATGCTCTAATAAATTTGTTAGTCTCTAAGGTGCCACGAATCCTCCTTTTCTTTTTTCCAGTAATGGTGCATCTCCTTTTGGGGAGAATCTTCTGGTTAGAAAAGCAGAAAGAGTTTTGCTGTGACAAGGCTTCTTTAGAGCAGATTTCTTCAAGTGGCTGAAAAATCTGAAATCTCTAATGCTTTAGTTTCTTTATGACAAAATATTGTTACAATTTCTTGGGAGTGTTTTGTGAATTGATAGACATGAGGTTCTTTCTCTTGCTAGAGGATTGTTTAAGAAGCTGGGATCCTCCTTTCTGCTGTGAGTCTTTTCAACAGTGTGAGGGACAAATGCTTTCCAGACTGAGGGTCTGTTGGGGAGATGGTCGGTTGGGGTTGTTGTTTTTTTTTGAGGTGTGTGGCTGGGGTGGGGGGGCACGGTTTGACTTGCACTCTGTACTCCCATCTCTACTGCTCTCCCTCTGGGCTTTCTCAGCACCTGGCCCCACAGCACTTCCTAGCAGCTAGAGACTGCGCTTTCTAGGGTGCTCCTGTTGATGTGGAGCCTCTCTCCTGATTGCTAAGGAAAGGAACCTTTCCAGGAAATGGCCAGGGCTTCTTGGACTCTGTGTGTGGGTCTGGACACCACCAGGAATCATTTGGCTCCTGGCACACAAGGAATTTAAAAGCTGAGTGCCCAGACAGGGGCTGAAACCTTTGACCCTCCGATTAAGAGCCTGATGCTCTACCAACTGAGCTAGCCAGGCTTGTTAAGAGCATCTTCCCCTTTCACCACAAGAGCGAACAGGCAGGCAAAAGAGAGACAAAAAAAGTCCCAGGAACCCCTCCTCTTTTTCTCCACAGCCACTGCCTTGAAGCAGGATTCCTCTTCCTCCTCCCTCCTGTTCCTCAGAACAACTAAATCTTCGCACCTAGACAGCCAGCCTGTCTGGTGCACCCGAATCCCCCATGCCTAAGCCTCCCTGCCCAGGTCCTGCACCTGGCTCCATAGAATGAAGTCTCACTTCTCGCTGGGGACTCTACTTCTTGTGCCCAAAGAGTGTCTCCTCAGTAGCTGACCCAAGAAACACAGGTTCTGCCTTTTCTAAAGACGAGCTTGTAGGAGCTTTTTGCCTATTACCATGTGTGATGAAGCAGGACTGTTCTTAATGTTTCCTCTGAATATTGTGGGGGTGCCTCAGTTTCCCCTATGCAGTTCTTAAGTATCTAGGTGGTGGGATAAGGGTGTATGATCGTTGCAGAGCCCAAGGGGGCAGGTGTGTTCAGGGGTCTGGACACAGAGAATGGCCAACACCCTGTTTCCTGGCAAGTGATGGCTGGGGCCCTTCCTCCTGCAAGGTGAGAGCTAAAGGGTTGGAGAACAAAGGAATGAGGTGACCTCCTGGCCTGGGAAAGGGACAAAGCCCAGAAGAGGAGGGGCTGGAGAGAGTCAGTTTCGGGCTGGCTGGGGACATGGAGTGAAGTGCAGATGTGGTTGTCTGGCTCACTGCCCCCCAAAATGGACCCAGCTGAGGAGTTCTGTTCTCTGTACCTACAAGCTCTGTTTTAGACCATGTTCCTGTCATCTAATAAACCTTCTGTTTTACCGGCTGGCTGAGAATCATGTCTGACTGCAGAGTTGGGGGGCAGGACCCTCTGGCTTCCCCAGGATCCCGCCTGGGCGGACTCACTGTGGGAAGCGCACAGAGGGGCAGAGGATGCTGAATGCTCCAAGGTCAGACCCAGGAAGGTGGAAGTTGTGTGAGCCGTGTGTCCTGAAGACAGTCTGCTCACAAAAAGGAGACTTACCCAGAGTCCTGCCTGGCTTCATCGGGAGCAGTTCCAGAGCATCGCGCAGGGACCCCATGACACCATGTTGCCTAATGGAGAAGGTGTCTGACTTTGGATCAGCTGATTGAGAGTTTGAGTCCCCTTGTGATAGTGCAGTTTTTCCTTTGTGCTGAAAGTCCTGCTTTCTTCAGGGCGGGAACCTTTTCTTGGTGGCTCAGGCCAATGCTCTGGCTTCAGCTAGACCCCCGGAAAGGAGTTGGGTTTGGGTGTCACAAAGACTAGGGCGTGAACCCCAGGTGCGTCCAGTCTAGCCTTTGCCATTCCTGACTTGCCAAAGTAAGTGGGCAAATGCTCGGGCTAGCATGTAGAGCAGTTTTCCTCCTCCAAATGTGCACCTGTCCCTGTGCTTGAGGGGGCTAAATAGCGCCTGGGGAGCTGGGTGTTTCTCTGCTTCACGCCAGCTGGGATAAAAACTCCTGCCTCACTGCAAAAGTGAGCACCCCACCAACCCCCTAATCATTTTTGTCGTCTGCCGTTGGACTTGTTCCAATTTTTCCACATCCTTCTTGTAGTGTGGGGCCCACAACTGGACACAGGACTCCAGATAAGACCTCACCAATAGTGAGTAGTGGGGAATGATCATGTCCAGCGATCTGCTGGCAATGGTCCTACTTATACAGCCCAGCACCAGCCCCTCCTCCACACCCAAACCCCTGCCCCAGCCCAGTGACAGTGAGGCAGGGTAGGGGTGAGCGAGCGACTGAGGGAGGGGAATGTAGTGAGCAGGGGCTGGGCCTCAGGGAAGGGGTGGGGGTAGGGTGTTTGGTTTTGTGCCAATAGAAAGTTGGCAACCCTCACTCCCAGCCACCATAGGCAGCCCTCCACTGCTGCAGGCAGAGCTCCCAGCTGCCATGGGAAGACCCTGGAATTCCAGCAGCCATGGGTGGCAGGAGGACCCCGTAGACACAGGCCATTACAGATGGACCCCAACTGCTGTGTGCAGAACCCAGAGCTCCCAGCTGCTGCCTGTGGCGGAGGGACCCCAAATGCTGGGGGGTGAAGCTTCCAGCTGCCACAGCCACTGCAGAGAGCAGGATAACCCCACAGCTCCTGGCCGCCGTGGGCAGACTCTGGAGCTCCACAGCCCCAGGCCGTTGCAGATGGACCCCAGAGCTTCCAGCCACCGCAGGCGGATCCCAGAGCTCCCATTTGCCACATGTGGCCGAGGGACCCAGGAGAACCCAGCCACTGTGGGTGAGGACAGGGCCTCACATCTCCTACAGGCAGACCCTGAAGCTCCCAGCAGCCATGGGTAGGGGGGAGCCCCCACAGGCCCACACCACTGCGTATGGACCCTGCAGCTCCCAGCTGCTGCAAGTGGACCCCAAAGCTGGTTTGCTGCCCCCAGGAGACTCGCGCTGCAGCCTGGAAATTTCCCACCTCCCGCCAGCGATTCCCAACGGCCCGGGGCTTCAAGATGTTTCTGAGCTGCTGCTTTCTCTGTTCCTCCGCCCTGGCAGCAGGAACCGGCACCGCTCGTCCTCGATCCACTTCTCGCGAGCCTGCGCTGAGCTCTGAGTGCACAAGGCCCTGGCGGCTCAGCCCAGCATCACTGTCAGACAACGTCACGTAGTGACAGCCAAGGGGAGATGAGTCTGTCTGAAATGTAACACCGGGCAGGCCGACACCAGCCATCCAGGCACCACCCCTCGTCTCAAGCTCCCAGACAGCGCCTGGCCCCTGCCTGTCTTCCGCCCTGCACCAGCAGCCCCTCCCAGCGCTACACGGGACACCGCTCCCCAGCACACGTCACCACAGCCAGCAACTGTGCCTCGATTCCCTTCCCCCACCTGCTGCACTGCCCCCAGGTAACCCCCGCTTTCAGCAGAGAGAAGCTCACAGGCCAGTCGCAGGCAGGCAGGCAGCCCGCATGCGCGCACACACACACACACACACAGCGTCCTGCTCCCAGCTGAGGGTGACCGCACACCTCGTCAGGGCCAGGCTCTGCTCAGCCAGGCTCCCAACCGCCTATACTAGACACGTGGGTCCCAGCCCCAAAACTTGCTCACAATTCACCCCAGTGGCCCCAAACGGCTGCTTTTAATATGCAAATAAGGAGCTGCCGTGCTCAGGCCTCTCCCCAGCTCTCCAGGGCAGCCAGCAGGCAGAGAACAAGGTGAGATGTAAATGAGCCAGGACGTCGCTCAGTCGATTCCCTCTGCTCTCCAGCAGGTGGTGCCGGACAGCGCCGAGCTCGCTCGCTTCCCTTTCTCGCGACGGCTCAGCCCCGGGTTCAAGGCACCAGCCGGGCGGGATTCCAGCCGCAGAAGGTCCCTTCTCCCCAGGGCTCAGGGAGCATGGAGCGTGGGGCTGCTCTGCGGGGACGGACTTGCACACTTGGGATGTTAGTGAAAAACATTCCTTCTTGGCTGAGTAAAGGGCAGAGATCTGCACTTAGCCTGCCCGGAGTGCAGGGTCCCCCAAAGCGACCCTCACTCGCTAGGCAGGCACCATCCTTCTGCCGGGGGAAAGGCCACACGTCCCCATGCCCCAGCTGTGTGGGGAGGGGGGGAGAGCCAATGAGACCTTCTAGTAACAGGGAAAGAGAATCAAGCCTGAGTTTGGGAAAACCACATGACCACATTCAGGGCCGTCCCTAGCCATTTGGGTGCCCTACGCAGCCCCCCCCCCCCCGCTTGGGGGGCTGTGTGGGGCCACAGGGTCTGGGAGGCAGGAGCTGTGGAGGGCACTTTTGGGGGCCCCACAGGCCCAGAGTGGCCCGGTGCATTAGCAGGGGGCTGGGAGCAGCCCGTTCTGCTTCCCCTGCCCTGGACCCAGCCGTGTCGCTCGGGGGGTGGGGTTGGGGAAAGGGATCCCCACCCCCGGCACTCACAGGCAGCAGCGGGAAGCAGAGCAGCCCGGGCCCAGCCCAACCTACTCCCCCAGCCCTGGCGCTCTGCTTCCTGCTGCTGGTGAGGGCCGGGAGGGGGGCCAGGGAGACACTGTTATGCTCGGGACTTTTGCCCTCATGACGTGTCTCTGTGGCGCAATGGGTCAGCGCGTTCGGCTGTTAACCGAAAGGATGGTGGTTCGAGCCCACCCGGGGACGGTCGTAATCCCCTGCTCTTTCCTTGCTCCTCAGGACCTGCTAGGAGCCTCAAAGGCCCCTTTTGGCCACCTCAAAACCGTCCCTCTTGGCCTCAGTGCTTTCAGCTGGTGGCCCGAAGAGTGCGCTGGATGCAACTCAGAAACCCATCTCCCAGCAGCCACGCCTGGCACTCAGACTTAGTCCTCAAGGCCGAGCGCAAAACCTTCAGCCAGGAACCTTTCCCTCCCTTCCCGCTTCCGCCCAAGTGGGGAGGGAGAAACGGACAAGATGGGCCGGCTCGAAGACGCCTCCCTCCCACTTCCCTGTTGGCTGCACACAGCCCTTGGCCTCCTCATGCCACGTCAGGGAAGCATGGCCATGCTGCCCCTGGCTGAGTCCCAGCCGCAGCCTGGCCCACCCTGGCTGATGGAGCGCAGAGCCCCGCGGGTCACTGGCAGGTCGAGTCGGGGTCATGTAACCCACCTCCATGTCTCAGCCCCACGCTGGGGCTGCATAGCGCACTCTGGGGCTGGGAGGAAGCCTGGGGGTACTAGCCTGTGTTGGGAGCTGGCTGCTGCCGTGTGGGGGGGGGCTCTGGGCTCCAGCGGGGTTTGTGGAAGGGGCAGGGCCTTATGCAGAAGGGGTGGGTTAGGGGGTTAGTCTCCCCCAGATCGCGGTTCACGTCCCACCCATGGTGTTGCAATGGAAGAGGCTGCCCAGTCTGCACCTGTAGTGAGGTTCCCCCACTACGTGGCTGTGCAGAGGCTGCAGGAGACAGGTGGGTGACGGCAGGGGAAGGGGAGACACAGCAGGCGATGGCAGGGGAAGGGGTGACGCATCAGACAGGCAGGTGATGGCCGGGGGAGTGGCAATGCAGGAGACAAGCGGGTGATGGCCGGGGAAGGGGCAACATGGAAGACAGGTGGGACACGCCAGGGGAAGAGGAGACATGGGAGACTGGTGGGTGACCACAGGAGAAGGGGTGATATGGGAGACAGGCTGGCGATGGCAGGAGAAGGGGCGACATGAGACACAGGTGGGTGACGGCAGGGGAAGGGGCGACACGAGACACAGGCAGGTGACGGCAGGGGAAGGGGCAACACAGGAGACAGGCAGGCAATGGCAGGGGAAGGGGAGACACAGCAGGCGATGGCAGGGGAAGGGGAGATGCATCAGACAGGCAGGTGATGGCCGGGGAAGGGGCAACATGGGAGACGCCGGGGAAGAGGAGACATGGGAGACAGGTGAGTGACCGCAGGGGAAGGGGTGATATGGGAGACAGGCTGGCGATGGCAGGGGAAGGGGCGACGCAGGAGACAGGTAGGCGACGGGAGGGGAAGAGGTGACACGAGACACAGGCGGGTGACGGCAGGGGAAGGGGCGACTCAGGAGACAGGCGGGCGACGGCAGGGGAAGGGGTGATGCAGGAGACAGGCGGGTGATGGCAGGGGAAGGGGCGACGCAGGAGACAGGCGGGCGACGGCAGGGGAAGGGGCGACGCAGGAGACAGGCAGGCGATGGCAGGGGAAGGGGCAACACGGGAGACAGGCGGGCAACAGCAGGGGAAGGGGCGACGCAGGAGACAGGCGGGCGACGGCAGGGGAAGGGGCGACGCAGACGCTCCCAGCAGCAGGGGAACGACAATGCCGTGGAGCGGCAGCGACGCAGAGGGAACAGGGCAACCTGAGAGCCAGGTGAGGGAGTGGCATCAGCAGAAGCTGAGGTATTGCTCGATGCCTTCCCCTCCCCCCCACCCCTGGGGTTTGCTGACCATGGGGGTGGGGGTTGGGGGAAGGAGCGCAGAGGGGTCTGTTAAAGGAACATTGCATGGGACTGTCACACCGCAAGGGAAGAAACTGAGGCGAAGGACACTGCCCAGCTATCTTTGAAAACTCGAGTTATCGAGTTTGCACGTAACTTGAGTTATCTTTGAAAACTCGTGGCGAACGGGGGAAGTCCCGGATGACTGGAAAAAGGCTAATGTAGTGCCCATCTTTAAAAAAGGGAAGAAGGAGGATCCTGGGAACTACAGGCCAGTCAGCCTCACCTCAGTCCCTGGAAAAATCATGGAGCAGGTCCTCAAAGAATCAATCCTGAAGCACTTAGAGGAGAGGAAAGTGATCAGGAACAGTCAGCATGGATTCACCAAGGGAAGGTCATGCCTGACTAATCTAATCGCCTTTTATGATGAGATTACTGGTTCTGTGGATGAAGGGAAAGCAGTGGATGTATTGTTTCTTGACTTTAGCAAAGCTTTTGACACGGTCTCCCACAGCATTCTTGTCAGCAAGTTAAGGAAGTATGGGCTGGATGAATGCACTATAAGGTGGGTAGAAAGCTGGCTAGATTGTCGGGCTCAACGGGTAGTGATCAATGGCTCCATGTCTAGTTGGCAGCCGGTGTCAAGTGGAGTGCCCCAGGGGTCGGTCCTGGGGCCCGTTTTGTTCAATATCTTCATAAATGATCTGGAGGATGGTGTGGATTGCACTCTCAGCAAATTTGCGGATGATACTAAACTGGGAGGAGTGGTAGATACGCTGGAGGGGAGGGATAGGATACAGAAGGACCTAGACAAATTGGAGGATTGGGCCAAAAGAAATCTAATGAGGTTCAATAAGGATAAGTGCAGGGTCCTGCACTTAGGATGGAAGAATCCAATGCACCGCTACAAACTAGGGACCGAATGGCTCGGCAGCAGTTCTGCGGAAAAGGACCTAGGGGTGACAGTGGACGAGAAGCTGGATATGAGTCAGCAGTGTGCCCTTGTTGCCAAGAAGGCCAATGGCATTTTGGGATGTATAAGTAGGGACATAGCGAGCAGATCGAGGGACGTGATCGTTCCCCTCTATTCGACACTGGTGAGGCCTCATCTGGAGTACTGTGTCCAGTTTTGGGCCCCACACTACAGGAAGGATGTGGATAAATTGGAAAGAGTACAACGAAGGGCAACGAAAATGATTAGGGGTCTAGAGCACATGACTTATGAGGAGAGGCTGAGGGAGCTGGGATTGTTTAGTCTGCAGAAGAGAAGAATGAGGGGGGATTTGATAGCTGCTTTCAACTACCTGAAAGGGGGTTTCAAAGAGGATGGCTCTAGACTGTTCTCAATGGTAGCAGATGACAGAACGAGGAGTAATGGTCTCAAGTTGCAATGGGGGAGGTTTAGATTGGATATTAGGAAAAACTTTTTCACTAAGAGGGTGGTGAAACACTGGAATGCGTTACCTAGGGAGGTGGTAGAATCTCCTTCCTTAGGGTTTTTAAGGTCAGGCTTGACAAAGCCCTGGCTGGGATGATTTAACTGGGACTTGGTCCGGCTTTGAGCAGGGGGTTGGACTAGATGACCTTCTGGGGTCCCTTCCAACCCTGATATTCTATGATTCTATGATTCAGCGTACTCTGGGGTGGGAGTTCTGCTTATGATGTAGATTTGAATTTGTGATCGTGAATTTGAGCTAACTGCGATTAATCGACAGCCCTCATTTTTACTATATTAATTAAACCCATAACTTTATTTACTCAAGCCTAAGAATTAGTGTCACTTAATGTTTCTCTCTCCTAGCAAGAATGAACAGGATTTTGTGACTTTCTGGAAAATGCAGTGAGATTAAATGTGGGGAATTCAGTCTCTGTGTTTGTGAGTTGATGTTTTCCTCTCACGGTTCATTGCATGCACCGAAATACTAGGAGAGATCTAAGGGCTGATGTACTCTGGACACTTAATGAGCAGAGCTACGTCTCTCCGGGTGTGAGAAATCCACCCTCCTAACCAATGTCATTCAGCTGACCGAAGCCCTGGCGTGGACAGCGCTACGTGGAGGGAAGAATTCTTCCATCAACCTGGCTACTACGGTGATGAGAAAATGCCTCCAATCACTGTAGCGACTGTCTCCTCCAATGTGCTCCAGCCGTGTTTAAAGTGCAGACAGCCAACGGGCAGGTCTACGCTATGGGGCTCAGTCGACCTAAGTTACAGAACTCCAGCTACATGAATAACATAGCTGGAGTTGATGTAGCTTAGATCGACTTATTGCGGTGTCTGTGCCATGCTGGGTCAATGGGAGAGTCTCTCTTATGACTTATCTTATGCTTCTCGTTCCGGTGGAGTACCGGAGTCAACGGGAGAGTGATTGGGGGTCTATTTAACAGACATTCACTAGACCCACTAAATTGATGCCCCCCACCCCCGTGGATTGATCGCCGTGCATCGATTCCCCGGTACATAGAGACAAGTCCTAAGAGTGAGACCAGCTCTGCCTCCTGTTGGCCCTGTGGATGCTCAGACACTGACACTGCAACAATGAGATCACACTAACACTTCCGTAGTCAGCAGGATTCGAACCTCCTGGAAATACCCCGGGTTCCCTCATGCCTCGCTGGGAACTAAAGGGAACCCCCCACCCCACCCTCGCCAGTGCTGCTCTTAGCTCCAGGCTGATTTTTCCAGGGAGGGGACTTGGAATTGACTTGTTTGATGATGAGAAGTGAGTCAGGCCAGTTCTCTGGGTACCAGAACTTCCAGCATCTTCCCAGCCCAACCCAGGCCTCTGCCCTGCCCCAGCCCCTGCCTCACTGCGGCCCTGAATTTTGAATCTAGAGCAGCATACCTCAAATTTGGGACTTTTTCTACATCCAGAAAAGCCTCCTGGGCAGAATGTAGGTGGGGGGAAAGCAGCAGCCCTTCCCTTCAGCATCCAGCTGTTGCTCCTGGATGCACTGCCTTGGTGTTTGCTGGCGTTACTAGCAGGGGATCGGCGACATGTACCACCCAACCTCTTGGGGCTCTGGGCAGCACATCTGCAGGAATGTGGGGCTGGGGGTGTTCTTGATGTGGTAGGAAACTTCAACTCTGCAGGCAGCTGGTGAATTCCCAACTCACCTACCAGGGAGCTGAGAGGCTCCTGGGGAAGACTTTGGGCTCCAGCTTTCCAGAGCTCCAGGAGTGGGCTTGGGGTTTCAGGGCCCCTCCCTCCCTCCCTCGTGTCAGCCCCAGGTCTCTGGGCTTTAATTTACCCACCTCCAGCCCTCCTCAGCTCCAGCCACAGGACTTCAGCAGAAGGCTCTGGACTTCAGCCCATGGGCTATGGCTTCAGGCTTCAACCCCCGGGGCAGTGGGGCTCCAGATTGAAAAAATTTCCACAGTTGCCACCAGCAAAAGTTGGTGGCCACACTCTGAGGCCACCAAAAAAATGGTGATAGAACCCCTGCTCCAGAGCACGGAGGGGCAGCAGCTGAGGCCAGCGGACAGCCTGGGCTGGGCAGATGCCCAGAGGGCTGTCCTGTCTCCCTCATCAGCAGCAAACCATCAAACCCCCCGACCCCTGAGACAGCAGCTTGGGGCTAAGGGCAGCGCCCACTGGGGGTTTCTCATCTTGCTCCCACTGGGGTGAGCAGGGACCTGGGGGTGCTTCTAGCAGAGCCATTGGAACTGAAGTGGGGAACCAGGATTTTATAACAGGCAGCTCAAGAATGGCACCAGATGAGCAGATTATTGCTTTAACTACTAGGCCACATTGAATGAATGGCCTCTTATTTCCTTGTTTTTAAGCTCTCTGCTTCCCACAACCTTTTCCCCAAATTCATTGGCTGGCTGGGCACGGGAGGGTCTGTATTATTGAAAAAGACCAAGTACCAGGGACAAAACACTCCAATCCCACCTGCTGCAGGGAGCCGGGTTTGCTCTTCAAATTCTGTCCTTCGTAAATGTCCAGGTCTGGGAATGTCCCACAGAAGCATTTCTAATCGGCAGCTGGCTGCAGAACAGTTAAACTGCACAGAGCTCCTGTGGAGGACAGATGGGAATTAGAAACATTTTGAGGATCGTTTGGGAAATTAGCCTTTGCTGACAAGGTTTGTCTCTGTTTCTATTTCACCTTCCGGTGTAATGCAGAGGGATCTTTGTCATATTTTTACGAGCTTAATAACTATCCCCTAAACTTTATTTACTCAGACTTCAAAATTGGTGTCACCTGATGTTTGCATCTCCCTGTGAAAAAACAACAGTCACGTGTGGCTTTCTACAGGGTGTCATGATATTAAAGTTGGGGAATTCAATCTCTGTACTTGTGTGGGGGGGGGTTGCTTCTTTACAGCTGACTCACAGCTTCCAGCCTTGGGCTGCCCCGCCTCACTGCCAGGCACACTGGGCTGTTAGCTACACCCACCCTCCTTGCCAGGGGTCCCTGCTGAACCCTAGGGATGACTCTGCAGGGGGAGAAGCTGCTGTGTAGCGAAGTAGAGCAGGTGCAGGAAGGAGCCGGAGTCACTATTCAAATCTGAATTGCACAATTTTCCAAAGCTGGGAATGTCCAAAACAAATTCTAACGGGAAGGCCAATGCAGAGCAGTTACACTGGAGAGGCCCAGACCTGCAGTGGGGGCAAAGTGGAAATTAATAATGGGAAGATCATTTGCTAAATTAGTCTTCACTGACAAGATTTGTCTGTTTCTATTTCAAGTTATGGTGTTATTTAGCGGAATCAGTACATATTTTTACTGTAGTAATTAAACCCTTAACTCTATTTAAACAAGCCAAAAACTTAGTGTCACTTATTTTTTCTCTGTCCTAGCAGGAATGAATTGAATTTTGTGACGTTCTGGAAAGTGCAGAGAGATTAACTGTGGGGAATTCAGTCTCTGTGTTTGTGAGTTGATGTTTTCCTCTTACAGGTCAATGCTTGCATGGATATTTTAAGAAGGATCTAAGGGCTGGTGTATGCTGGGAACTTAACTGGCAGAGCTACGTGTCTCAGGGTGTGAAAAATCCACATCCCCACACCAATATAGTTAAGCTGACCTAAGCCCTGGTTAGATGGGGCTAAAGAAAAGGAGGAACTGTTCTGTCCACGTAGCTACTGCAGGGATGGGAAAACCCATCTAGTCACTGTAGTGACTGTCTACCCATGGAGCTAGAGAAGTGTCACAGCAGTGTTTTAAGTGTAGACAGATTAAGAGTGAGACCAGGTTCATTCCCCACATTTACAAACAGACAGTCCCTTTCCTATTCAAAACTCCAGCACATCATTCCAATAGCAGGGTCAGATTTTCTCTGAGGCATGGAAACTTTTCAGGGGGTTGGTGCGTGAACTCAGCCTTGCATTCCTTCCTTCATATTTCATGGACTAACAAGAGCAGCATAAAGAAAGAGCCGAGCCAATATCTCCCCATCAGGGATGCAGGTGGCCACGTCCCCTCTGTCGGACCATTGCCATTGAAGGAGAGAAAAGTTCACTGGAGTTGAATGCCCTGGCTCAGACAAGAGACACAGTGAGGATTTTCTGTTCATGGATCTGTGCAAAGGAAATTGTGTCTGTGTGTGAAATTAAGGAGGGAAATGAAACATCCACATGGTGGCCCAATGCCCTACGGAATGTGGGTGAAGGGCTCGGGCTGAGAAATGATTTCACAAAGATTTGTTTCAATTGATTGCCCTGATTAAACACTATGGCTAAAAGGCAGCCACTGCTGTTAGTACTGGTACCTGTGTAAGACACCCCGGTGGGTGTCAAGTCCATGGCCTTAACCGGGGTAGTTGATAATTTTTATCAAGGTCCAAATTTCTTGGACAAGGGACAGTCAAGGTCTAGACTCCAGAGAAAACAATACACTGAGGTAATAAGAAGTATATAAAAAGATTTTGCAGTCACTGTGTGCATAGCTATGATGTGTCATGTTTAACTCTTTATATTCAGCCCCACCGCCATCTCTGGCTGGATAAGGAACAATCCAGGCTGTCACTGAACTAAAGGTGGGAGATCATTTTTTGACTGGGAGAGGGACACCTCCTCTTAAAGGTGTTTGTCTGGCTGGGAGCCCCGGTTCCCAGGTCTCTCCTGAGGGAAGAACGTTTCTATGCAAAATACCAAAACTTTTAAGGGAGAGGAGGGAAAGGTGATGGCCACATGATGGGGCTGGCATGAACCACAACGTGATGCTTTCACATGGGATGACTGTGAACACTGATTGATCTCCACTCCCTTGGATTTGAAGAGATGTTTACTTTTGGACTTGGGAAACTACAAGGCTGAAGGAATTATATCATGGGTATCAAACTCCCAGCCTCCGGGCCATTTGCAGCTCGCCAGCCTCTCAATGTGGCCCGCAGGGCTCCAGCAGTTTTGGGGCCATGTCTCTCCCTCGGCCCCACCTGCTGCCCCCAGACACTCCCGCCCCCACTCCAGGAGCCCCGGCAGCACAGCCGAGCTGAGTGGTGTCTTCCTGCTCGCTCCAGTGGCTGCCGTCCCGTCCCTGAGGCCCTGGGGTGGGGGGGGGGGTTGTGCCTCCACATGCTGCCCCTGCCCGAGCATGCCTATGGCCAATGGGACGCTGTGGGGGTGGTGCCTGGGGGCAACAGGGTGTGGAGGTCCCCCCCGCCTTGGAGTCCCAGGTCAGCAATGCACCTCTGACCCATCCCAGAGCCTGCATCCCCATCCCACGTACCCCCTCCTGCCCCAACTCTCTCCCAGAGCCTGCACCCCCTTCCCCTCCCCATATACTCCTTCCCTTCTTCCCTCTCTTCCTCCCCCAAGGCCCTCCCAGGGCCTGCACCCCCTTCCTCCGCACACCGCCGAGCCTCCAAACCCCCTCCCAGAGCCTGCACCCTCTCCCCATTCCCACACACCCCTCCAGACCCCAAACTCCCTCCCAGAGCCTGCTCTCCCACCCCCTCCTCTTGCACCCCTACCCCTTGCCCCAGTCCAGAGGCTGTACCCAGAACCCAAGTTCCATCCCAGAGCCTGAACCCCAGACCTGCTCCCTGACCCAAACTCCTTCCCAGAGCCCAACCTCTCAACCCTTCTGCACCCAAACTCCCTTCCAGAGCCTGCACCCAAATCCCCTACCCCAGACCTCTTCTTCCACCCAAACTCCATCCCAGAGGATTAGGCAGGTGGGGGCAGATTTTTTGGGGGGCAGAGTTTTGGGGAGTGGGTTCTGGGCAGCATGAGTGACATTATTGGCCCACTGGGAGAATCTGAGGATTGAAACTGGCCCTAAGTTAAATTGAGTTTGAGACCACTGCTTTAAGGGATTGGAGCAATGCTGTGGAGATCGAAGGGCACAGAGCTGGGGAGCAGTGTGTGCTCCAAGGAAAGTTGTTCTTGTGCTCTGATGACATGGGGCGGGTGTGGGGATTTTGTAAGCCATGGAATTTGTATACAGATAAAGTTTACTAACCCACAGGTTCAAAGCTGTTCCTGCTCTGGGCTATACAGGGCAGTCTTTGTTGAGAATATAGCTCACTGGTTAAATAGTTGCCTGGAGGACAATAGTTCAAATCCAAGTGCTTCCCTTTAAAATCTTTTTTGAATGAAAATTGACTTCCAGACCCATCTCCAGCTTGTTCAGGAGTCCGCTGAATGGGGAATGCTTAAAATGAATGTAAACACTCAGCAGTTCCCTATGTGAATGAAGAAAACCCAGCAGAGCTGTCCAGCAGCTGAAATCTGCTCCAGTCCTCGAATCTCCAAGAGGGACACTCTGTATTTGAGGCATGTGCGACACTCTGGGATGATGACAGGTGAAAAAATTCTGGATCAATGACAGCTGAGACCAGAGGAGGGGAAGGTGAATGGCAGCACCACACAGGGTCATAACAATCAGACCCGGGGATTCACTGTCACTACCCCTGTGTTTACCCTCATTTATATCCACCACACACTGTCGCATCCAACCTTTTCCCCTGGAGCCCAACCCAACCCTACCCCTCTCCCACACACACTCCATGGGACCCAGCCTCTCTGTGACTCTCCCAGGTGGGGGCTTGCCTCTGCATCGCCCCAACACGGGAGCAATGAGCCGAAAGAGCCACAGGAGACAAATGGAGCTAGGCAGGAAGAGAAAAGACTTCCCTTCGTTTCTTCAGAGTCTTGTTAACCTCACCCAGGAGAAGATCCAGGTGGGCTCAAAGCACCAACCATCCCCTCAGCAGTGGAGGGTAGGAACCAGCTCAATCACATGAAGGAGGCTCCCCACCTCTGTTGCTGCCATCCTGCGGCCTTTCATTTGGATTTGTTTTCGCTAATGCAACCCCCACCAACCCATCCATCCATGAAATAAAGAGACAAGCACCGAACTGTGGGCTCCAGTGGTGCAATGGGTTAACACACAGTACTTACAGAGTGATGCTGCAGTTGTGCGCTCAAACCCCAGCTGAAGCTCTGGTTTTCTGTAAGCAAATGGCTTCTGCCAATCATTTTGCCCAGGAGAAAATACAATTCCAGCCCTGCAGACACCGAGGTCCCTTCATTTACTGAGTGCAGGGCAGATTCACACATCTACAAGGCTCCGCTCTCCACCAGCCGCCTGTGTCAGGAGGGGTCAAGCAGAACCCAGAGGGCTGCCTATCCTGTGATTCTTCACCCCCTGACTCCCCTTCAATTTTGCTCCCCAAATCACCTGTGTGCACACCCTCCTGGCTGTGAGAATCAAACCCTGCCTGACTTTCTGTATGTTGATATGTTTTGTGTCTGTTGTGTTGATGTGCATGTGGGTCCTGGGTGATTTTTGTGGATGCCTGCCCAGTTTTGTGTGCATGTGTGTATGATTTTTGCATGCATATTGTTTTTTTGCTTAGTATTCTTTTGCTATGTGGTTTTTGTGTTTTCTTGTTTTTTTGGTGTGGATTTGTTCTTTGTATGTTTTGAGTGGCTTTCTCTTATGTATGTATGGCTCTCTCTCTCTCTCTCTCTCTGTGTATGCGTGGTTTTTGTTTATGTCTGTGCACTGGGTGATTTTCTCTTTCTCTCTGTGTGTTTGTCTCTCTGTTTGTATCTTCATGTGTAAATTCACTGTAACTTTTCAAAATATCCACAGCTTTGCCAATTTTCACCAGGAATTTTTCTCCATCAACCAATTCTCACTTGTTCCCAACCAGTTGGTGACCATTGCCCCAGGACACTGTCACTCTCAGGGTCCTGATTTCCCATTGACCCTTCCCCCTTCTATTGGGACTGGGAACTAGCCAACCAAAACCCCCCACAAAGTTTTAGTAAAGGGCCAACAGTCCCATTACACAAGCCAGCCCCGTGAGGATCACTGATGGCCAGAGAAGGCAGCAGAAGCTGGTCCCATGGTGTAATGGTCAGCACTCAGGACTCTGAATCCTGCAATCTGAGTTCAAATCTCAGTGGGACCTTGTGGTAAATCCCTGGAGCTCAGATGCTCCCCTTCCCTGTCTCCGGCTGTCCAAGTGTGAGTTGTTTACCTCCTACTGGGTGACTCCTGCCCTCTGCAGACAGGTCTTTGGTCGGGATGACTACAATAGGTTGGGGCTCTAGAACTGGCTACTGATGCCTGCAGTCCTGTGGTTTGACCTGGTGGTTGGGATTCTTGCTACTTCACCTGATGCCCACAAGTTTGTACTTGCTGCCACACTTTTCCTCTTTCCCACATGGCACCTGAAGAAAGGAGTGCCAGGGCCAGGTTGTAGGTATATTTTATATAGGCATATGTTTAATATTTTTAATTCTGTTTATAATATTTGTAATTCCACTACTTCATCCGATGCAGTGAGCAGTAGCTTATGAAAATTTATGCTCAAATAAACTTGTTAGTCTCTAAGGTGCCACAAGTCCTCCTGTTCTTTTTGCAGATACAGACTAACATGGCTGCTACTCTGGATACTCTCTCTGAGTTGACACTTTGGCTTGCTTGTAATTGAGATTGACACTTATGAACGCAAATCGCTCAATTGACTTGACTTGCTCAATTGGTTCTGCTCAATTGACTCTACTCTGTAAACTGATACTTTGTCATGGAGATTGACACTTTTTGTAACAACAACCGCAGAAAGCCCTTAACTGGTGTGGCTGGCATAGGACTAAATTCCTATAAAAATGGATTCTGAGAACTGATTTCAGAGTAGCAGCCGTGTTTCTGAGAACTGAGCACTTTCAGTCTCCGGTTCTGACACCACCCTCCAGGAGCATCAGATGCGCATCTGACATGGACTCGGCTCCATTCTCTTGTCCAGGCCACCTGTCCAGTGCTCTGTCATGGGCAACGTCCAGGCTGGTCACTATAACCTCTATGCAGAACTTGTATGACTCAATGTACGAATGTATCTGTAGATAAGTAAGTGACATAGCCGTGTGTGTTTTCTATATTTGTATTATATTTACAATAAATGTGGTGTTTTGCCTTGTTCCTTTTACAAGATCCTGTTGGTCTTATTTTATTAGTATAACACAGACACCCTCCCCCAGCTCTCCCTGTGCCCTGGGCTCACACCTGGTTGTCTCCCCAATCCTTGGCATTGTCCAGCATGTCTCCCTCCACAGAAGTCACCTGGCCTCATCTTAGACGCCATCTTCATATTTCTCTTCTCCGTCCAGAGCTCCTGCTCTGTTCCTCAGACCCGTCTGTCCTCAGCTCCGCAGGCAGAGGGGAAGGGGCACCGTGGGATCCCACACGCCCCATTCCAGACACCCCATCGCATCCACAGGGCTCCCAAACCCTGTCACCTTCGGCCAAACACCACACCCCACCCCGAGGGAGCAAAAAGCCTTTGTGAGCTCAGCACACACCAGACTGGAAAAGATTAACACCCACACCCAACTGTGACGATGCTGCCCATGGGTGCCAGCTGCGGTCATTCAATCAGGTTGAACTGCAAACAGACGGGGAAGACAAACCCCAAATGCTGGTGGATATTCCTATAGTTACATTTACCCAGCCATCCCAAAACAGCTACTGTAGCACCTCCCTGATTACTCAGACATCCAAATAATGTAGTTCCCTTAAAGTATCCAGCCTCAGGCCTCCATCCAGACACACATGTCAAGCATATGATGATCAATTCTGAAAATCTTATTTCATTACATAAAAGAAAAGGTTCTCCTGACCCCAAAGGACCAAGCCCCAGACCCAGGCTAAATGAGAACTCAGATCTTACCCAAATACATGCTTACAGTCAATTCATATTAACTAACTAAAATTTATTAAAAAAGAAAAGAGAGAGAGAGTTGGTTAAAAGATCAATATAGAGACAGACTTGAGTTCAATTCTTGAGGTTCAGGCACACAGCAGCGATGAGCTTGTAGTCACCAAAAGTCCTTTTAGAAATAGTCCACAGGTTATAGTCCAATGTCCACATTCAGGGTGACTCCAGTCAGTGACTGGGGATCTCAATCCTTATGGCTCAGGATTTCCCCCTCTTGAAACCCAAGGCAGATCTGAGATGAAGAAGGATCGTGTCCCAAGGTTTTGATACATTTCCGGTCTGAGAAAACAATTGGCTTAACTTTCCTTCTTCCAAACATCATGACAATTAGCACAGGATAATTTATCCATTAAGCAGTTTAGATACAGGTGATTACAACCTTTGAAGAGACATAGACAATAATAATATGTCACTCAAGAGCCTTCCTAAAAGTTAATATTCCTTTTTGGATCTTTGAATCAAAGCTCTCGCCCTAGACAAGACTTGTTTGCTTACATGACAAGACTGAGCAAACATCTATTCTTCTACCTCTACCAATGCAGACTTGCATTTCAAAGTTCTATTCAATTACATCTCTCCCTACCCAGTCTTTAAAGTTGGGGGGAGGAGGAGGTCAGGGGCGGGGTGCTGAAGATGGTAGGGATAGGAGGAGGTTGGGGGAGGGGCGCTGAGGACAGGGGGTGGAGGGAGGATGAGGTTGGCGGCAGGGTGCTGAGGATGGGGCAGAGGGAGGAGGTCGGGAGTGGGGTGCTGAGGATGGGGAGGGGTTTCAGTGCGGGGGGTTGTGAAGCACTACCTCTGGGAGGAGTTGGGGGGCACCGGCTCTGGGAGGGGGTTGACCCTGGGACGGGAGGGGCAGTCAGAAGTTCAGGGTCCATCTGGGCAGTGCTTCGCTCAGGCAGCTCCTGGTTGGCAGCTCCATGGGACTCAGTCCGGTCCCACACTCAGGGGGTGACAAGATACTCTCCCCGAGGCAGCTGATCCTAATCTGGGCAGAGGTGCCAACTCTGTGGGTGCTCTGGGGTTGGAGTACCAGGGGAAGAAGAGGGGTGCTCAGCACCCACAGGGGTGACCAGCCATCAGGTGACCCAAGGGAGCCCAGCTAGCCTAGGGTTGGTGGGGGCAAGGCGGTTTGGGGGGGGAAGCCCTAACAGGAGACAGGAGAAGCCAGAACAACAGGGTGGGGTGGCAAGTGGTGGCCAGACTTTTGCCGCCAGGCTCTAGTCTAGCTCAGGGTCCAGGTCAAATTCCTCCCTGCTCCACTGGCCCCCAGTCAGCTTCCGCCTCCAGGTTAACCCGGAAACTAAAGCAGGAACAGGGTGATGGAGGAAGTAAAGCAGAGCAAGGCAGGCAAAAGCGAGTCTCGCTTCCTGGGCCACTCACAACAACATCCTTTTTGTGTGCCACAGCTGACAAAACATCCCCGACAGAGAAGAAGCAGGCCAAAGGGGAGCCATGCAGCTGCCGAAGTAGCTCAGTTGGGAGAGCGTTAGCCTGAACATCACTCTGATATCTGCTGGGAGAGCAATACAGCAGTGCACAGACAATCCAGGAAGTTTTTGGGAAGTGTAGGGGACAATTTCCTGGTGCAAGTGCTGGAGGAACCAACTAGGGGCAGAGCTCTTCTTGACCTGCTGCTCACAAACCGGGAAGAATTGGTAGGGGAAGCAAAAGTGGATGGGAACCTGGGAGGCAGTGACCATGAGATGGTCGAGTTCAGGATCCTGACACAGGAAGAAAGGAGAGCAGCAGAATAAGGACCCTGGACTTCAGAAAAGCAGACTTTGACTCCCTCAGCGAACAGATGGGCAGGATCCCCTGGGAGAATAACATGAGGGGGAAAGGAGTCCAGGAGATCTGGCTGTATTTTAAAGAATCCTTATTGAGGTTACAGGGACAAACCATCCCGATGTGTAGAAAGAATAATAAATATGGCAGGCGACCAGCTTGGCGTAATAGTGAAATCCTTGCTGATCTTAAACAAAAAAAAAGAAGCTTACAAGAAGTGGAAGAGTGGACAAATGACAAGGGAGGAGTATAAAGATATTGCTCAGGCATGCAGGAGTGAAATCAGGAAGACCAAATCACACGTGGAGTTGCAGCTAGCAAGAGATGTTAAGAGTAATAAGAAGGGTTTCTTCAGGTATGTTAGCAACAAGAAGAAATTCAAGGAAAGTTTGGGCCCCTTACTGAATGAGGGAGGCAACCTAGTGACAGAGGATGTGGAAAAAGCTAATTTACTCAATGCTTTTTTTGCCTCTGTCTTCACGAAAAAGGTCAGCTTCCAGACTGCTCCACTGGGCAGCACAGCATGGGGAGGAGGTGACCAGCCCTCTGTGGAGAAAGAAGTGGTTCAGGACTATTTAGAAAAGCTGGACGAGCACAAGTCCATGGGGCCGGATGCACTGCATCCGAGAGTGCTAAAGGAGTTGGCGGATGTGATTGCAGAACCATTGGCCATTATCTTTGAAAACTCATGGCGATCAGGGGAAGTCCCGGACGACTGGAAAAAGGCAAATGTAGTGCCCATCTTTCAAAAAGGGAAGAAGGAGGATCCTGGGAACTACAGGCCAGTCAGCGTCACCTCAGTCCCTGGAAAAATCATGGAGCAGGTCCTCAAGGAATCAATTCTGAAGCACTAAGAGGAGAGGAAAGTGATCAGGAACAGTCAGCATGGACTCACCAAGGGCAAGTCAGACCTGACTAATCTAATTGCCTTCTATGATGAGATAACTGGCTGTGTGGATGAGGGGAAAGCAGTGGACATGTTGTTCCTTGACTTTAGGAAAGCTTTTGACATGGTCTCCCACGGTATTCTTGCCAGCCAGTTAAAGAAGTATGGGCTGGATGAATGGACTATAAGGTGGATAGAAAGTTGGCGAGATCGTCGGGCTCAACGGGTAGTGTTCAATGGCTGCATGTCTAGTTGGCAGCCGGTATCAAGTGGAGTACCCCAAGGGTCGGTCCTCAGGCCGGTTTTGTTCAACATCTTCATAAAGGATCCGGAGGATGGTGTCGATTGCACCCTCAGCAACTTTGCAAATGTCACTAAACTGGGAGGAGAGGTAGATACGCTGGAGGGTAGGGATCGGATACAGAGGGCCCTAGACAAATTAGAGGACTGGGCCAAAAGAAATCTGATGAGGTTCAACAAGGACAAATGCAGAGTTCTGCACTTAGGAAGGAAGAATCCTATGCACCGAGATGAAGGACCGAATGGCTAGGGAGCAGTTCTGCAGAAAAGGACCTAGGGGTTACAGTGGACAAGAAGCTGGATATGAGTCAACAGTGTGCCCTTTCTGCTAAGAAGGCCAATGGCATTTTGGGATGTATAAGTAGGAGCATTGCCAGCAGATCATGGGACATAATCCTTCCCCCCTATTCGACATTGGGGAGGCCTCATCTGGAGTACTGTGTCCCGTTTTGGGCCCCAAACTACAAGAATGATGTGGAAAAATTGGAAAACGTCTAGCAGAGGGCAACAAAAATGCTTAGGGGACTGGAACACATGACTTATGAGGAGAGGTTGAGGAAACTGGGATTGTTTAGTCTGCGGAAGAGAAGAATGAGGGGGGATTTGATAGCTGCTTTCAACTACCTGAAAGGGGGTTCCAAAGAGGATGAATCTAGACTGTTCTCAGTTGTAACAGATGATAAAACAAGGAGTAATGGTCTCAGGTTGCAATGGGGGAGGTTTAGGTTGGATATTAGGAAAAACATTTTCACTAGGAGAATGGTGAAACACTGGAATGCGTAACCGAAGGAGGTGGTGGAATCTCCTTCCTTAGAAGTTCTTAAAGTCAGGCTTGACAAAACCCTGGCTGGGATGATTTAGCTGGGGATTGGTCCTGCTTTGAGCAGGGGATTGGACTAGATACCTCCTGAGGTCTCTTCCAACCCTGATATTCTATGAATCTATGATAGTGTAGTGGAAGAGCTGTACACCAAGTAGTTGTGGCTAAGTGGTTAAGGTGATGGACTAGAAATCCATTGGGGTGTCCCTTGCAGGCTCAAATCCTGCCAACTACAGAAGCACTGTGATGTTATTATTACTGCACTCTTAGTGCCTGACCATCCACAGTGTCAACTGGAGCCAGATCTGATCTCTTAGTCTGTTTACACTTAAAACGCTGCTGTGACACTTCTCTAGCACCTTGGGTAGACAGTCACTACAGAGACTAACAAATTTATTTGACCATAAGATTTTGTGAGCTACAGCTTACTTCATTGGATGCATTCAGTTGAAAATACAGTGGGGAGATTTACATACACACACAGAGAACATGAAAAAATGGTTTTTATCATACACACTGTAAGGAGAGCGATCACTTAAGATGAGCTATTACCAGCAGGAAGGAGGCGGGGGGTGGGGGTGGGGAAGGAAGAAAACCTTTTCTGGTGATAATCAAGGTGGGCCATTTCCAGCCGTTGACAAGAAATTCTGAGGAAGAGTGGGGGGTGGGGGAGAATAACATGGAGAAATAGTTTCACTTTGTGTAATGACCCATCCACTCCAAGTCTCTTTTCAAGCCTAAGTTAATTGTATCCAGTTTGCAAATTAATTCCCATTCAGCAGTCTCTCGCTGGAGTCTGTTTTTGAAGTTTTTTTGTTGAAGAATAGCCACTCTTAGGTCTGTAATCGAGTGACCAGAGAGATTGAAGTTTTCTCCGACTGGTTTTTGAATGTTATATTTTTGAATGTTAATGTTCTTGACGTCTGATTTGTGTCCATTTATTCTTTTACGTAGAGACTGTCCAGTTTGACCAAGGTACATGGCAGAGGGGCATTGCTGGCACATGATGGCATATATCACATTGGTAGATATGCAGGTGAACGAGCCTCTGATAGTGTGGCTGATGTAATTAGGCCCTATGATGGTGTCCCCTGAATAGATATGTGGACAGAGTTGGCAACGGGCTTTGTTGCAAGGATTGGTTCCTGGGTTAGTTGTTCTGTTTTGTGGTGTGTGGTTGCTGGTGAGTATTTGCTTCATGTAGGGGGGCTGTCTGTAAGCAAGGACTGGTCTGTCTCCCAAGATCTGTGAGAGTGATGGGTCATCCTTCAGGATAGGTTGTAGATACTTGATGATGCGTTGGAGAGGTTTTAGTTGGGGGCTGAAGGTGATGGCTAGTGGCATTCTGTTATTTTCTTTGTTGGGCCTGTCCTGTAGTAGGTGACTTCTGGGTACTCTTCTGGCTCTGTCAATATGTTTCTTCACTTCAGCAGATGGGTATTGTAGTTGTAAGAATGCATGATAGAGATCTTGTAGGTGTTTGTCTCAGTCTGAGAGTTTGGAGCAAATGCGGTTGTATCGTAGAGCTTGGCTGTAGACAATGGATCATGTGGTGAGATCTGGGTGAAAGCTGGAGGCATGTAGGTAGGAATAGCGGTCAGTAGGTTTCCGGGATAGGATGGTGTTTATGTGACCATCGCTTATTAGCACCATAGTGTCCAGGAAGTGGATCTCTTGTGTGGACTGGTCCAGGCTGAGGTTGATGGTGGGATGGAAATTGCTGAAATCCTGGTGGAATTTCTCAAGGGCTTCTTTTCCATGGGTCCAGATGATGAAGATGTCATCAATGTAGCGAATGTAGAGTAGGGGCATTAGGGGACGAGAGCTGAGGAAGTGTTGTTCTAAGTCAGCCTTAAAAATGTTGGCATACTGTGGGGCCATGCGGGTACCCACCACAGTGCCTCTGATTTGAAGGTATACATTGTCCCCAAATGTAAAAAGAATAAATCCACACGGACACACTCCTGGAATCCCAACCCAGAGTATTCTATCTGCTACCCAAGATCCATACACCTGGAAATCCTGGACGCCCCATCACTCAGGCACTGGCACCCTGACAGCAGGATTCTCTGGCTATGTAGACTCCCTCCTCAGGCCCTATGCTACCAGCACTCCCAGCTATCTTCGAGACACCACTAACTTCCTGAGGAAACTACAATCCATCGGTGATCTTCCTGAAAACACCATCCTGGCCACTATGGATGTAGAAGCCCCCTAGACCGACATTCCACACACAGATGGACTACAAGCCGTCAGGAATAGTATCCCCGATAATGTCACGGCAAACCTGGTGGCTGAAATCTGTGACTTTGTCCTCAACCATAATTATTTCACATTTGTGGACAATGTATACTTTCAAATCAGCGGCACTGCGATGGGTACCCATCCCCTTCCTGTTGGTAATAGCTCATCTTAAGTGATCACTCTCCTTACAGTGTCTATGATAAAACCCATTTTTTCATGATCTCTCTGTGTGTATATATATCTCCCCACTATATTTACCACTGAATGTATCCGATGAAGTAAGCTGTAGCTCTCGAAAGCTTACGTTCAAATAAATTTGTTAGTCTCTAAGGTGCCACAAGGACTCCTTTTCTTTTTGCGAATATAGACTAACACGGCTACTACTCTGAAACTACAGAGTTGAGGGGTTTTCCCATCCCTGTAATAGCTACATAGACAGAACAATTCTTCCTTTTTTTTACCGCTATTTTACCAGAGCTTAGGTCAGCTTAACTATATTGGTTTGGGGGTGTGGATTTTTCACACCCTGAGACACGTAGCTCTGCCAGTTAAGTGCCCAACATACCGAAGCCCTTAGATCCCTCTTAGGATTTCCATGCAAACATGGAACTGTGAGAGGAAAGTATCAACTCACTAACACAGAGACTGAATTCCCCACAGTTAATCTCTCTGCACTTTCCAGAACGTCATAAAATTCAATTCATTCCTGCCAGGACAGAGAAGAAATAAGTGACACTAAGTTTTTGGCTTGATTAAATAAATTTAAGGGTTTAATTACTACAGTAAAAATATGTACTGATTCCTCAAAATAACACCATAACTTGAAATAGAAACAGACAAATCTTGTCAGTGAAGACTAATTTAGCAAATGATCTTCCCATTATTAATT
Source organism: Dermochelys coriacea (assembly GCF_009764565.3). Taxonomy (NCBI): domain Eukaryota; kingdom Metazoa; phylum Chordata; order Testudines; family Dermochelyidae; genus Dermochelys; species Dermochelys coriacea. The sequence goes on from NC_050089.1 coordinate 76,102, forward strand.
TCCACTGTGCCCCCACTGCAGGTCTGGGCCCCTCCAGTGTAACTGCTCTGCATTAGCCTTCCCGTTAGAATTGGTTTTGGACATTCCCAACTTTGGAAAATTGTGCAATTCAGAATTTGAATAGTGAACCTGGCTCCTTCCTGCACCTGCTCTACATCGCTACACAGCACCTTCTCCACCTGCAGAGTCACCCCCAGGGTTCAGCAGGGACTCTTGGCTAGGACAGTAGGTATAACTAAGAGCTCGGTGTGCCTGGCAGTGAGGCAGGGGCATCCCAAGGCTCTAGGTCAGCTGTAAAGAAGTAACCCCCCCACACACAAGTACAGAGATTGAATTCCCCAACTTTAACATCATGACACCCTGTAGAAAGCCACACGTGACTGTTGTTTTTTCACAGGGAGATGCAAACGTCAGGTGACACCAATTCTGACGTTTGAATAAATAAAGTTTAGGGGATAGTTATTAAGCTCGCAAAAATTGCCAAAGAACCCTCTGCATAACACCGGAAGGTGAAATAGGAACAGAGACAAACCTTGTCAGCAAAGGCTAATTTCCCAAACGATCCTCAAAATGTTTCTAATTCCCATCTGTCCTCCAAAGGAGCTCTGTGCAGTTTAACTGTTCTGCAGCCAGCTGCCCATTAGAAATGCTTCTGTGGGACATTCCCAGACCTGGACATTTACGAACGACAGAATTTGAAGAACAAACCCGGCTCCCCGCACCAGACAGGATTGGAGTGTTTTGTCCCTGGCACTTGGTCTTTTTCAATAGTACAGACCCTCCTGTGCCCAGCCAGCCAATGCACTTGGCTAAAAGGTTGCAGGAAGCAGAGACAACTTGGGCGGGAAGGGAGTGAAACAATCCTTGCTGAAGGTTTTGTGCTCGGCCATGAGGAATAAGCCCAAGCCCCAGCATGACTACTGGGAGATGGGCTTCTGGGTCGCATCCAGCGCACTCTGAGGGCCACCAGCTGAAACTACTGAGGCCAAGAGGGATGGTTTTGAGGTTTCAAAAAGGGGCCTTAGAGGCGCTCAGAAGGTTTTGAGGAGCAAGGAAGTAGCACAGGCTTAAAGGTCTCCATGGGGTGGCTCGAACCACCAGCCTTTCGGTTAATAGCCAAACGCACTGACCCATTGTGCCACAGAGACACCTAGATACTGAGGTGCTGTTACTAAAGCAGCTGTCTAGCAGCCTGTGCTTCTGGTGCAGAGTGTTGGGGTGCTGGAGGAAATAAGGGATTCAGGCTCTGGGAGGGAGCTTGGTGCAGGAGGGGGGTCTGGGCTCAAGCAGAATGTTGGGGTGTAGGAGAGGCTGTGGGGTGTAGGCTTTGGGGGGAATTTGCATGCAGGAGGGGGCTCTGGGCTGAGGCCAAGTGTTGGGGTGTAGGAGGGGCTGTGAGTTGTAGGCTCTGGGGTAGAATATGGGTGCAGGAGGGGGCTCCAGGCTGGGAGGCCAAGTGTTGGGATGTAGGGGGATGAGGAGTGTAGGTTCTGGGGGGGGGGAATTGAGTTCAGGAGGGGTTTCAGGCTGAGGCCAAGTGTTGGGGTGTGGGAGGGGTTACAGGGTCTGGGAGGGAGCTCTGGGCTGGGGGTTGGGGTGCTGGCTCTGGCTGGGAGGGGCTTACCACAGACGGCTCCCAGTCAGCAGGTGGCTTCTGGTACGTCTGTGCGTGCGGCCCCTGGGAGGGAAGGGGCAGCAGGTCTCCGTGCTCTGCCTGCACCTGCAAGCACCGCCCCTATAGCTCCCATTGGCCAGTTGCAAGCCAATGGGAGTTGCAGGGACAGTTCTGGGTTCGGGGGAAGCACGTGGAGATGCCTTACCCTCCCTTTCTCCATGGATTGCAGAGATGTGCCAGCAGCCAGCCGGACTTTTAGCGGCTCAGAGATCGGGATCGACTGGCCGAGGCTCCAGGATCGACCAGTCGATCGCTATCGACAGGTGGTGACCACTGTTATGAGGAGTAAATTGAAATGGCCACGCGATGGTGTCAGAGGCTAAGAAATGAAAAGCCCCAAGATCCTTCACTCCTCATTGACTCTGAACAGGGATTTATTTCAAATTCCTTTAGCTCTGTGGCTGGTAAAATATAAGGACCAAGTGATTTCAAGAGTTGTGACACTGGGGTTGTGGCTGGTGTAATCGTATCTCAGACTGAATAATGGTTTTAGATCTGATTCCAGGCAGCTTCCAAAAAGCAAGCCCAATTGGTTCTTCCCTATAATTGGTGATCCTGGGCAGCAGGGGATCCCCTTCATCTGCTGGGGAACCTCTAAGTCCCACTGTCAGTTCTCCTTGATTTTCCAGCACTTCAGGTGCTCTCACTCCTTGGGGAGGTTTTCCTTGAAAGGTCTGTGTGTGAATCTTTGTGTGTAGGAAGCAAAGAGTGTGGGACTGTCACTGAGCTGAAGGATGGAAATGGTTGGTTGGGAGAGATAGGGCAGAATAAAATAGTCCCAGAAGCAGAGCTGCTGGAACGGGTGGTGGAGGGAGTGAGGCCTGGTCCCCAACTTTTAAAGGTTGGGGAGTGTGGTGCAGGAGGGAGGGGGGAGTGTTGACCTGGGAATGTGGCAGGGGAGTTTCACTGGGGATGGGAGACCTGAGAGCCTGTAACCTGAGCCAGGAGGGGGAGGGGGAGGGGGAGGTAACACCTCTGCCCTGGGAACATGGACAAAGGCTGCAGGAGAGAGCCTGCTAGGGGGTGTTTAGTTTCTATTTGGTGTTGGGTGGTGGAAGGCAGGGAACCCCAGTGCTGGGGTCTAAGCTCCCTGCTCCCCCAAGAAGGACTTGACTGAGCGGTCCTGGTTGTACCCACAAGCTCTGTTGTAGACTGTGTTCCTATTGTCCAATAAACCTTCCATTTTAGTGGCTGACTGAGAGTCACAGTGAATCCCAGGAAGAGGGGTTCAGGCCTCGGACTCCCCCAGACTCCGTGACAACTGGTGTTAGCAGTGGGATTTACTGCACCCCATGAATGGCACTTCCTGAAGTAAGTGGCTGGGGAACAGTAAAACGAAGGGGGATTGATGGGGACTAGGCATGCTGAAGACTCAGAGATAGACAGTTTCCAGGGGTGGTTAACCCCTTGGAGTGTGTGACCAGAGAGAAGGACTTTTGCAGTAACAGGGTCCCCCGGGAGATTGCACTGAGCGGTCCCAGAGGCGGAGGAGTCTGCAGCTCGACCCTAGCAAAGAGGTGGTGACCTCAAGAAGGACTGGCACCCTAGGGGTTCCCCCTGGAAACCGTGGAAAGCTGCCCAGGCCTGCGAGTGGCCAGCAGGGAGATGTATGCTAAACGCCTTAAGAGCTACCTGGTGGAGCTGTGCAGGCAGAGGGGGCTTCACATTGGGAGGTCCACCAAGGAACAGCTGATTGCCCAGTTGGAGGAGATGGATCGCTTGGATGACCCGATCCCTGTACCTGAGGGAAGCCACCCGATGGATGCAGTGTGGGCCCTGGGGCCTGACTGGGCTGGGAGGGGTCAGACTGCTGCCGAGGACATCCCAAGACCCTTTTTACCTATGCCTGGGAGAGGGGTTGGGGGAATCCCAGCGAATACCGAGGGCACCCTGCCCCGGCAGCCACCAAGGATTCTCCCGGCAGAACTGCCCATCCCTGGAACGGTGGTGGCTGGAATGGGAGAGGGAGGTGAAAATGAGGGAGCTGGAGGATCACGAAAAGCAGCGTCAGCATGAGCAGGAAGAGAAGGAGAGGCAACGTCAGCATGAGGAGGAGGAGAAGGAGAAAGAGAGGCAGCATGAAGACAAGCGGAGACAGCATGAACTGGAGCTGGCCAGGCTGAGGAGCAATGGGACCCCAGCTGCGATGAGTGAGGGGGGACAAAACTGCAAGGAACTTTGATAAGTGCATCCTGGCCCAGCGTAAGGAGGGGGAGGACATAGATAGCTTCCTGACAGCCTTTGAGAATGCCTGCGAGATGCACAGGGTTGACACTGCAGACAGGCTCCAGTTTCTCATCCCCTTACTGGCCCCAAAGCCATGGAGGTGTACAGCCAAATGACAGGGGCGGAGGCAGGGGACTACGAATTGTTCAAAAAGACCTTGCTCTGTGAGTTTGGGCTGACCCCTGAGATGTACCGGAAAAGGTTCCGGAGTCAGCATAAAACGCCTGAGATCACATACCTACAACTGGTCAACCGAATGCAGGGATATGCCCGCAAGTGGACAGCTGGGGCCCAAGCTAAAGAGGACCTGCTTGACCTAATTGTACTGGAGCAACTGTATGAACAGTGCCCTTCCGACCTGAGACTATGGTTGGTGGACAAAAAGCTAGAGAACCCACAGCATGCAGGGCAGCTGGCCGACCAGTTTGTGAACAGTCGGTCCGGGGGTAGCAGGGAGAAGTCCCAAAAGAACAGGCCCCCCACGATGCAGAGAGAGAGTCACCATGGGACCTTCCAGCAGGGACATATGGAGAACCCGCCACCCAAGGGGAACGCCTGGCGTCGGAACCCTCCGACCCACTAGAGGGGACCAATGGGACCTGAGCTGCTATCCCTCTGGCCAGAGAGGCCACGTACAGACCCAGTGCCCCAGGCTCAGGGACAGACTGAGCAGACCCAACCTACCCAGGGTAAACTGGGTAGGGACAAAACTGGATGAGGGGCAGACGGCCCAAGCAAGGGGGGCTGCTAGCTTACCACCTGCTCAGGAGGGAAGAATACCCCCAGGCAGCTCCACCAGAGAGCTGGAGGCTCTGGACTAAGCATTCTCGGTTTAGAGGGTGGGCATGGGGCAGTCCCTCCGGAGAGAGTGCCTTGTTCCTCTGGAGGTAGATGGGAGGAAGGTCAATGGATAGTGGGATATGGGCGCAGAGGTGACGCTGGCCTGGCCCGAGGTGGTGGCCCCAGATCGAGTGGTGCCCAACACCTGCCTGACCCTGACGGGGGTGGGTGGGACCCCATTCAAGGTGCCCGTGGCAAGGGTACACCTAAAATGGGGGGCCAAGGGCCCCAAGGATGTGGGGGTGCACCACCATTTGCCCACTGAGGTTTTGATGGGGGGGACTTAGAGGACTGGCCAAGCAACCTCCAGACCACCCTGGTTGTAAACCATAGCCAGAGCCAGCGAGGGGCACTGCGCCCTGACCTTGGGGAGGATACCACACCGGAGGCACAGGACCCTACCGTGGTGGGGAGGGAGCACTGAGGGGCATGGCTCAGAGAGGCTGTGGCCTCAGACCCGGCCAATGAGAGGGAACCGGGCCCCATAACTTCCCCAGCTGCTGAGTTCCAGGCCAAGTTGCAGCAAGATCCCTCCTTGCGGAAGCTCAGGGACCTGGCCGACCTCAACGTGGTGCAGACCATGAGGAGATGTTGCCAGAAGATGTTCCTGTGGGAGAAGGGGTTCCTGTACCGAGAATGGGCTCCCCAAGGGGAAGTGGAGTCCTGTGGGATCAGGAGGCAGGTGGTGGTACCCCAGAAGTATCGCCACAAGCTACTGTACCTGATCCATGACATCCCCTTCTCAGAAACCCGGGGAATCCAGTGCACCTGGCAGAGGCTGCTACAGAACTTTTACCGGCCTGGGGTCTTTACCATTATACGGCAGTATTGCCGATCCTGTGACCCCTGTCAGAGGGTGGGAAAGGCCCGGGACAAGGGGAAAGCAGCTTTGAGACCTTTGCCCATCATAGAGGAACCTTTCCAGAAGGTGGCCATGGACATAGTGGGACCTCTCAGGAAGACGACCCGGTCAGGGAAGAAATCATTCTGGTAGTGGGAGATTTTGCCCCCCGCTACCCCGAGGCAGTGCTCTGAGTTTCCATTGAAGCAGACACCGTGGCAGGTGTGCTTCTGACCATTTTCAGCTGAGTGGGGTTCCCCAAGAAAGTCTTCACAGACCAAGGATCCAACTTCATGTCGGCCCGGCTCCGGTGCTTGTGGGAGAAATGTGGGGTCCAGCACAACTGGGCCTCAGCTTATCACCCCCAGTCCAATGCGCTGGTGGAGAGGTTCAATGGGATGCTAAAGATGATGCTGAAAACCTTTATGAACCAGCACCCGCAGGATTGGGACAAGTACTGCGTTGTTCGCAGTACTTGGGAGGTACCCAAGGAATCTACCGGATTTTCGCCTTTCGAACTGTTATATGGAAGGAAGGTAAGGGGCCCCCTGGACCTGATGAGAGAGGAATGGGAGGGGAAGGACACTCCCAAGGAGAGTAAGTGGTGGAGTATGTCCTGATCTTCCGAGAGAGACTTGCTGAACTCATGGGCCTGGCCAAGGAGAATCTGGCCAGAGCCCAGAAGAAGCAGAAGGTATGGTATGACCGCACGGCACGGGCCCGTGCCTACGATACCGGGGACCCGGTGATGGTTCTCATCCCTGTAAGAAAGAACAAACTATAGGCCGACTGAGAGGGCCCTTTCAAGGTTGTCAAGCAGCTAAATGAGGTAAACTATGTGATGGAGCTGTCTAACCGGGCGCACCACCACCGGGTGGTCCATGTGAATATCATGAAGCTATATTAAGCCGGGGGAATGTGGTGTTGGCTGTGTGTGGACATTGAGAGGAGCAGGGAGATGACCCTTTAGTAGATCTATTCCCTGGAACCAGAGCTGGTTCACCCCTGGAAACAATTCCCCTCTCCGATCAGCTAACCCCTGCCCAGCAAGCTGAGATCAGGGGGGTGCTGCATCCGTACCGACAGCTGTTTTCCAACCAGCCTGAACGCACTAATCTGACTGTCCACCGGGTACAGACCGGATCGCACCCGCCGATAAGATGCTCCCCCTTCCGAGTCACAGGGAAAACTGCTCAGGACCTGGAAAGAGAGGTCAGGGACATGCTGTCTTTGGGGTGATCCAGCCATCGGCCAGCACTTGGGCCTTGCCGGTGGTGCTGGTCCCCAAAAAGGACGAGGTTATCCGGTTCTGTGTGGACGATTGGAAGCTCAAGGCCACCACTGTATCTGATGCCTACCCCATGCCCAGGCCTGATGAGCTCCTAGACAAATTGGGAGGAGCTCAAGACCATACCACCATGGACCTTACAAAGGGCTACTGGCAAGTGCCGCTGGATGCAGATGCCCGGCTGAAATCAGCCTTTAACACCCCTCTGGGGCTCTATGAGTTCCTGACGCTGCCTTTCGGCCTCAAGGGAGCACCGGCCACCTTCCAGCGCCTGGTGGATCAGCTACTGAGGGGGATGGAGAGTTTTGCCGTGGCGTATATTGATGACATCTGTGTCTTTAGCCAGACCTGGGAGGACCATGTGTCCCAGGTTAGACAAGTGCTGGACCAACTCCAGGAGGCTGGGCTGACTGTAAAAGCGGAGAAGTGCAAGGTAGGGATGCCTGAAGCATCTTACCTGGGCCATCGGGTGGGGAGCGGCCGCCTGAAGCTGGAACTAGCTAAGGTGGAGGTGATCAGAGACTGGCCCGCTCCCCACACCAAAAAGCAGGTCCAAGCCTTTATTGGGTTGGCAGGATGCTACCGAAGGTTTGTGCCCCGCTTTAGCGCCATAGCTACCCCCATCACCGAGCTATGCAAGAAGGGGAAGCCAGACAAGTTGGTCTGGAACAAGCAGTGCCAGGAAGCTTTCCGGGGGCTGAAGGAGGCTCTGGCCAGTGGCCCAGTTCTAGCAAACCCAGACTTTGACAAGCCCTTTATAGTGTTCACCGACACCTCAGACACGGGACTGGGGGCGGTGTTAATGCAGGAGGATGAAAAGGGGGAGAGACACCCCATCATGTACCTGAGCAAGAAGTTGATACCCCGGGAGCAACACTTCGCAGCCATCAAGAAGGAGTGCCTGGCCATGGTGTGGGGCCTCAAAAAACTAGAGCCACATCTCTTCGGGCGACACTTCACCTTGTGCACCAACTACTCTCCCCTGACCTGGCTGCACCAGATGAAAGAAGCCAACACCAAACTCCTGAGGTGGAGCCTGCTCCTGCAGGATTAAGACATGGATGTGGTCCATGTGAAGGGAAGTGCCAACATGAGAGCGGATGCGTTGTCCCGGAGAGGGGGCCCTGAACTTCCCCAGGTCACTGGTCAGAGCGACCCCGCTCAGTTCAGTCTCCAAGGGGGAGAGATGTGGTGCAGGAGGGAGGGGGGAGTGTTGACTTGGGAATGTGGCAGGGGAGTTTCACTGGGGATGGGAGACCTGAGAGCCTGTAACCTGAGCCAGGACGGGGAGGGGGAGGTAACACCTCTGCCCTGGGAAGGTGGACAAAGGCTGCAGGAGGGAGCCTGCTGGGGGGGGGGTTAGTTTCAGTTTGGTGCTGGGTGGTGGAACGCAGGGAACCCCAGGTAGGGTCTAAGCTCCCTGCTCCCCCAGAAGGACTTGACTAAGGGGTCCTGGTTGTACCCCCAATCTCTGTTTAAGACTGTATTCCTATTGTCCAATATACCTTCCATTTTACTGGCTGGCTGAGAGTCACAGTGAATCCCAGGAAGAGGGGTGCAGGCCCTGGACTCCCCCACATCCATGACAGGGAGACTATTCCCTCCAACTCTTTCCCGGCCCTAAGGGCAAGGGACTGCAGGAGAGGGTGGAGAGGAGCAACCGGGGGGCAGGATCTTGGGGAGATGCGGCGATGTGGGGTTGGGAACTTGGGGGGAAGGTGGGGGCTCAGGGGGAAGGGGGAGACACAGTTTGGGAGCCTGTGGCACCCACACTTTTAGGGGGCTTCTGCAGCTCCTGCCCACAAGAATGACAAAATATTAGCAGGCTATTGTTTTAACTGCTTGACCACTTTGTGAGGTGGGCTTGTTGTGACTTAACTGTTTCTAAGGTCTCTGCTGTCTGTAACCTTTTCCCTGTTCATTGGCTGACTGAGGATGGTGCGGGGATGGTTTGGCTTTTGAAAAATCTTTCTCTGTGGTATTATAAAGGAGTAAGTGACAGGAAGAACCCCGCCCCCACCCCCACATCATTCTTGCTGCAGGGAGCCGGGTTTTCTTCTCAAATTCTGAATTTCACCAATGTCCAGGTCTGGGAATGTCCAACGCGGGCAATTCTAATGGGAAGATGGATGTAGGCACTTAACCTGTACAGACGTCCTATGGCAGTGGGGTGGGAATTAAGAATATTTTGAGGATCTTTGGGGAATAGAGACTTTACTGACAAGGTTTGTCTCTGTTCCTGTTTCACCTTGAGGTATTTGGTCAAGAAATTACTGTTTATTTTTCTATTATATTAATTAAACTCTAAACATTATTTAATCAGTCATAAACATTACTGTCACTTGAATTTCCCCTCTGCTAGCAAGAAGGAACTGAAGTTTATGACTTTCTGGGAAGGGCAGAGATAGTAAATTGGGGGATTTCAATGGCTGCATTGGTGGGTGGGTTTTTTACGCTCCCATCTCAGTGCACAGAGTGAAATACTCAGGCAATGACTATACTACACTATTATGTCACTGGAACTGACACAGTTATTACATTGCTTGGGTGTGTCAGCAACACACATCCTCGGTCATCTGCCGCAACATCCAGCTAGGTCAGGGCTGTCCTGGCCTCTGTCGAGGGAGGGCTCAACTGGGAGAAGGGGCAGACTAGGGGAGTTTGTCTCTGATATATAAGGGCTTTGTCAGCAGGAAGCTGTAGGTCACATGCTGGGGGTGACACTGGGGTTTGAGCTGGGGCAGCAGCTAGAGAGGAGCAATGTGTATGTGTGTGTGTGTGTGTGTGTGTGTGTGTTTGGGCGGGGGGTTCACTTGATAAAAATGAACCTGCCAAGCCTCTCCCGCTGCTGGAGCAAAAGCCTCTCTTTTATCTCCTCAACTCCCCTCATGAAAATTTCCACCTCTCCCTCAGTGCTCATGGACGCCCTCATTCCCATGGAGATTTTTAATTGTTGTAACTTGTCCTTGGCCTTGTCCAAACAGTTTTCCCAGACAAATTATCAAGGACATTTCAAATGAGAAAAACAAACCAAACCAAATGCAAACCACAGAAATCCCCACCACACACAGTTTGGGGCTGAATTTTTCGACTGAAATTTGGAGACAATAAAACTCATCCCTCTGTTGGCCAGAACCCAAAGCTAGACCTCCCCTAGGTCTCTGTGACTTCTGCTACCAAACCACCAATGCGCTAACATCTCTTGTGAGACATTTTCCTGCACAATACTGCTGCTATTCCAGTTATTGACTCCAGGAAACATTTTCCTGAGCCTGGTTCAGTGTGTCACTGGTTTCTCTAGCACAGGTCAGTTCCTGGCCCTGTGGTCCAGACAGCCTCATTCACATCAAGCTTCAAATTAAAAATCATTTCCCATTCCTGTTTTGTGGGAGGGGAGACTTTTGAAAGCCCTCTCTGTGCGACTGTACATGGGAAAGCAAAGAGAACAAACCCCAAATCCCCTCTGTGCTTTCGGAGCCAGGTTTGCTGTGGGGAAATTTTGTATTTCACTTCAATCTCTTATTACAGACCTAAAAGTGGCAATTCTTCAACAAAAAAACTTCAAAAACAGTCTCCAAGGGGAGACTGCTGAATTGGAGTTAATTTCCAATCTGGATACAACTAGTTTAGACTTGAATATAGACTGGGAGTGGATGTGTCATTACAAAAAAGTAAAACTACTTCCCCTTGTTTATTTTCCCTCCTATTGTTCTTGAAAAGTGCTGGAAATGACCCACCTTGATTATCACTACAAAAGTTCCCCCTCCCCCCGCCATTGCCCGCCCCCCACTCTCCCGCTGGTAAAAGCTCATCTTTCCTGATCACACTTGTTACAGTGTCTATGGTATCACCCATTCTTTCATTTTCTCTGTGTATATAAATCTCCCCATTATAGTTTCCACTGTATGCATCCGATGAAGTGAGCTGTAGCTCACAAAAGCTTATGTTCTAATAAATTTGTTAGTCTCAAAGGTGCCACAAGTCCTCCTTTTCTTTTTAAGCCTGGGAACTGTGATTATTTACCAGTTTCTGTGGCATTCAAGCACTAGGGTGCCCGCAGCTGTGATGGCTGAGTGGTTAAGGCGCTGGAGTCAAAATCCCATAGGGTTCCCCTGCGCAGGTTTGAATCTTGCTCACAGCGAGGCCTGTGTTTTAGCCAATCTCTAACCCAGGCGATACTCTCTACACCCCCTGAGACGCTCTCAATTCTCTCCCCACTGCAAGTAAATCCTGTTCTGCTCCTTTCATAGAGATCCCTGGGACACCACCTCACACTGTGCCCCTGAGGTGTCAGGCAAACTCTCAGCACCTGAAGCCTCTGCCACTCACCTAACGCTCCCTGCCCCATAGATCAGCCATAACCCTGGGTCTGTTCCTCCCTCTAGAGTGTGAAAGGAGCCGTCAGTGCAGCCAGAGGTGCCGACTCCATGGGTGCTAGAGGGCTGCAGCACCAACGGAAACAAAACAGTAGCTGCTCAGCACCCGCTGGCAGCCAGCTCCCCCCAGCACCTCCCACCTGCTAGCAGGCCTGGCCCACAAGCTCCTCCTCTTCAGCACCTCCCGCCTGCCACTGATCCAGTGTGCAGGAGGAAGAAATAGGACAGGGTTGGGTTTGGGGCAGAGGTCAAGCAAGCCCCAGGAAGTCTCAAAGTCAGCACCTCTGAGTACAGAAGCCTTCCCTGAGTCTGAGCTACCAGGATCCCTGCCACAGAGAAGGGTGCACAAGTCTCAGCCTCCCTTTCCCACACATGGCTCTGGACACCACCAGGAATGATTTGGCTCCCGCACACAAGGCAACCGGAGAGCTGAGTGCCTGGATAGGGGCTTGAACCCTGGTCCCGCCCATTAAGATCCTGATGCTCTATGGACTGAGCTGGCCAGGCTTGCTTAGAGCCTCTCCCCGTCCTCCTTTTGTCCATGGCCACTGCCGATTCCTCCTCCTCCTCCTGCCTCCTGCACCTCATGGTCAATAAATCTCTGCACCTAGAGAGCCGGCCACCCGCTGCACCCCAATCCCCCATGCCTAAGCTGCCCTGCAACTGGCTCCATAGAATTAAATCTCACGTCTCGCTGGGAACTTGACTTCTTGTGCCCAGTGAGTCTCTGCCCCCCTCAGTAGCTGACCCACAGTGTTCACCTTTTCCAAAGAAGTGCTTGGAAAGGCTTTTCTTGTGTGACCGCGTGGTCTAATGGATAAGGCGTCTGACTTCGGATCAGGCGATTGAGGGGTCGAGTCCCTTCGTGGTTGAACTTGTGCAGTTTTCCCTTTGTGCTGAAAGTCCTGCTTTCTTCAGGGCTGGATCCTCTTCTTGGCTGCTTAGGCCAATGCTCTGGCTTCACCTAGACACCCGGGAAAGAGTTGGGTTTGGGCATCACAAAGGCTAGGGCATGAGTCCCAGGTGCGTCCAGTCTAGCCTTTGCCATTCCTGATTCGGCAGAGTGAATGGGCAGCTGCCCGGGCTAGCGTGTAGAGCAGTTTCCCTCCTCCAAATGTGCAGCTGTCCCTGTGCTTGAGGGGGCTAAATAGCACCTGGGGAGCTGGGTGTTTCTCTGCTTCTCACTAGCTGGGGAAAAGCCTCTTGGGGTAAAATCTCCTGCCCCACTGCAAAAGTGAGCACCTGAATGGGAACGGTCAGAGGCCCCACCAGGGGTGGCCCTGCTTTGCTACCATCTTCTGATACTGGCCACTGAGCATCAGCAGCTGTCCCACATGCTGGTCTGTGGGTTGCCTTCAGTGGGTGTTTGGCATGGCTGGCAGCAGGCTGGCGGCAGGTGTCTTATGCCTGTTGGCTGGCCATGCCCTCCTCTTGCCCTGCCCTCAGTTGCTCTATGGCTTATAAACCGTCCCTTGGAGCTGTCAGCACCAGCCACCTCTGCTCTAGGTGCCCAGAGGAGGAGAGGTGCGTTGGGCTCCAGTCTGGGACTCTTCCTCCCTCCTGCCTAGCCCTGACTAGGAAGCCTGGCCCAGGCACTCCTTACCTCATGCACCATATGGGGAAGAGGAAAAGTTTGACAGCAAGTGAAAGGGCCAAACTTGTGGCAATCTGGTGAAGAAGCGAGAATCCCAAACACCAGGTCAAATCACAGGACTACAGGTATCAGTAGCCAGTTCTAGAGCCCCAACCACGGCAGCCATCCCATGCAAAACTGGACTCCAGTGGGCAGGAGTCACCCAGTAGGAGGTAAACAAGTCGCTCTTGCGCAGCCGGAGACAGGAGCACTTTGAGCTCCAAGGATTTACCACAACGTCCCACTGAGATTTGAACTCAGATTGCAGGATTCAGAGTCCTGAGTGCTGACCATTACACCATGGGACCAGCTTCTGCTGCCTTCATTGGCCATCAGTGACCCTCACAGGGCTGGCTTGTGTAAGGGGACTGTTGGTCCTTTAGTAAAATTTTATGGGCCCACACAGGTATAAAGAAAAACCACACACACAGGCAGTGTTTGAGTGTCATAGACAAGAGGGTGTTCACAAAGGTGGTTTCGGAAGCAAAGATTGAGGGGGGTCAGGGGGTGAAGAATCACAGAATAAGCCATGCTCTGGGCTCTGCTTGACCCCTCTTGACACAGGTGGCTGGTGGATAGCAGAGATTTTTAGATGTGTGAAATCTGCCCTGCACTCGGTAAAGGGAGGGACCTCGGTGTCTTCTGAGCTGGGATTGTATTTTCCACAGGGCAAAATGATTGGCAGAAGCCATTTGCTTAAAAAAAAGCAGTGCTCCAGGTAAGTTTGAATTCACAACCTCAGCACTATTCAACATAGGACTGCTTTATAAGTACTATGGGCTAACCCATTGCACCAGTGGAACCCCTAGTTAGGGACTTGACTTCTTGTTCCATGGATGTATGTATGGATGAGGGGGTTGGTTGCATTAGCTAAAACAAATCCACGTTAAAGGCTACAGGACAGCAGCAACAGAGATGGGAAGCCTCCTTCTATGTGATCAAGCTGGTTCCCACCTTCCGCTGCTGAGGGGATGGTTGGCGCTTTGAGGCCACCCAGTGCTGGAACTTCTCCTGGGTGAGGTTAACGAGACTCTGAAGAAGTGAAGGGAAGTCTTTTCTATTTGTAGGCTCACTGGTCCCCTGTTGGGGCGATGCAGAGGCAAGCCCCCATATGGGTGTCACCGAGAGGTGGGTCCCATGTAGTGTGTGTGGGAGAGGGGTAGGGTAGGGTTGGGTTGGGTTGGGCTCCAGGGGAAAAGGTTGGGTGTGACAGTGTGTGGGGGAGGGTGTGTTTCTTAGGAAATAAATGATGGCAAACACAGGGGTAGTGACAGTGAAACCCCGGGTCTGAGTCTTATGACCCTGTGTGGCGCTGCCGTTCACCTTCCTCTCCTGTGGTCTCAGCTTTCATTGAATCCAACATTTTTTCGCCTGTCATCATGCCAGAGGTGTTGCACATGCCTCAAATACAGAGTGTCCCTCTTGGAGATGCGAGGACTGGAGCGGATTTCAGCTGCTGGACAGCTCTGCTAGGTTTTCTACATTCACATAGGGAAATGCTGAGTGTTTACATTCATTTTAAGCATTCCCCATTCAGCAAACTCCTGAACACACTGGAGATGGGTCTGGAAATCGATTTTCATTTGAAAAAGTTTTTAAAGGGAAGCACTTGGATTTGAACTAGAAACCCATTGCCCTGCTAACAAATAGTCAACCAGTGAGCTACACTCTCAACAAAGGATTCCCAGAGCAGGAACAGTTTTTAACCTGGGGGTTAAGTAAACTTTATGTCTCTACAAACACCACAGCTTACAAAATCCCCACACCCGCTCTGTGTCACCAGAGCACAACAACAACTTTCCTTGGAGCACACACTGCTCCCCAGCTCTGTGCCCTTTGATCTCTCCAGCATTGCTCCAATCCCTTAAAGCAGGGTCTCAAACTCACTTTATCTTAGGGCCAGTGTCAATCCTCAAATTCTCCCAGTGGGCCAATAATGTCCCTCATGCTGCCCAGAACCCGCTCCCCAAAACTCCACCCCCAAAAAACTATGCCCCCCACCTGCCAAAGGCTCTGGGAGGGAGTTTGGGTGGGAGAAGAGGTCTGGGGTAGGTGAATGGGTGCAGGCTCTGGAAGGGAGTTTGGGTGCAGAAGGGGTGAGAGGTTGGGCTCTGGGAGGGAGTTTGCATCGGGGAGGGGGTCTGGGGTGCAGGCGCTGGGATGGAGTTTGAGTCCTGGGTGGAGGCTCTGGACTGGGGCAGGGGGTGGAGATGCAGGAGGAGGGGGAGGGGGTGCAGGCTCTGGAGGGAGTTTGGAGGCCTGAGGGATGTGGTGCAGGCTCTGGGAGATAGTTGGGGTGAGAGGGGGGTATGTGGGGTGGGGATGCAGGTTCGGGGGATGGTCAGAGGTGTGGTGCTTACCTGGGGCTCCAAGGCAGGGGAGGCCTCCGCCCCCTGTTGCCCCCAGGCACCACCCCCACAGCATTCCATTGGCCACAGGGGCACTCAGGGAGGGGCAGCACGTGGAGGCACAGCAACCCTCCCCCCACCCCGCGGCCACAGGGAGGGACCGGTAGCCACTGGACTGAGCAGGAAGATGCTGCTCAGCTCCGCTGTGGTGCTGGGGCCATTGGAGTCGGGGGGTGGAGTGTCTGGGGGCAACAGGTGAGGCCAAGGGAGAGACCCAGCTCCAAAACCTGTTGAGCCCTGTGGGCCACACTGGGGAGGCTCATGGGCCACAAATGGCTTGGGGGCTGGGAGTTTGAGACCCTGGATATAATTGCTTCAGCCTTGTAGTTCACCAAGTCCAAAAGTAAACATCTCTTCAAATCCAAGGGAGTGGAGTTCAGTCAATGTTCAGAGTCGTCCCATGTGAAAGCACCACATTGTGGGTTCATGCTGGCCCCATCGTGTGGCCACCACCTTTCCCTCCTCTCCCTTAAAAGATTTGGTATTTTGCATAGAAACTTTCTTCCCTCAGGAGAGACCTGGGACCCAGGGTTGCCAGCCAGACAAACACCTTTAATGAGGTGTCCCTTTCCCAGTCAAAAAATGATCTCCTGCCTTCAGTTCAGTGACAGCCTGGATTGTTCCTTACCCGCCAGCGCTGGTTTGAGTAAATAAAGTTTAGGAGATAGTTATTAAGCTAGCAAAAATATGCCAAAGAACACTCTGCATTACACCGGAAGGTGAAATAGGAACAGAAACAAACCTTGTCAGCAAAGGCTAATTTCCCAAACGATCCTCAAAATGTTTCTAATTCCCATCTGTCCTCCACAAGAGCTCTGTGGAGTTTAACTGTTCTGCAGCCAGCTGCCGATTAGAAATGCTTCTGTGGGACATTCCCAGACCTGGACATTTACGAACGACAGAATTTGAAGAACAAACCCGGCTCCCTGCACCAGGTGGGATTGGAGTGTTTTGTCCCTGGCACTTGGTCTTTTTTAATAGTACAGACCCTCCCGTGCCCAGCCAGCCAATGAACTTGGGGAAAAGGTTGCGGGATGCAGAGAGCTTAAAAACAAGGAAATAAGAGGCCATTCATCGGGCAAGGTGGCCTAGTAGTTAAAGCAATAATCTGCTCATCTGTTGCCATTCTTGAGCTGTCTGTTATAAAATGATGGTTCTCCCCTTCAGTTCCAACGGCTCTGCTAGAAACATCCCCAGGTCTCTGCTCACCCCAGTGGGAGCAAGATGAGAAACCCCCAGTGGGCGCTGAGCTTAGCCCCAGGCTGCTGTCTCAGCGGTCGGGGGGATTGATGGTTTGCTGCTGAGGAGGGAGACAGGACAGTCCTCTGGGGCTCTGCTCCAAGTCTCTGCCCAGCCCAGGCTGTCCGCTGGCCTCAGCTGCTGCCCCTCCGTGCTCTGGAGCAGGGATTCTATCACCATTTTTTTGGTGGCTTCAGAGTGGGGCCACCAACTTTTGCTGGTGGCAACAGTGAGAATTTTTTCAAGCCGGAGCCCCACTGCCCCGGGGGTTGAAGCCTGAAGCCATAGCCCATGGGCTGAAGCTCAGAGCCCTCTGCTGAAGCCCTGTGGCTGAAGCTGGGGAGGGCTAGAGGTGGGTAGGTTAAAGCCCAGAGCCCTGGGGCTGACACGAGGGAGGGAGGGGCCCTGAAACCCCAAGCCCATTCCTGGAACCCTGGCAAGCTGGAGCCCAAAGTCTTCGCCCAGAGCATCTCACGCCTGGTAGGTGAGTTGGGAATTCACCAGCTGCCTGCAGAATTGAAGTTTCCTACCCCATTAAGAACACCCCCAGCCCCACATGTCTGCAGATGCGGTGCCTGGAGCCCCAAGAGGCTGTGTGGTACATGACTCCGATCCCCTGCTGGTAGCACCAGCAAACACCAAAGCAGTGCATCCAGGAGCAACAGCTGGACGCTGCAGGGAGGGGCTGCAGCTTTCCCCCCACCTACATCTCTACCCAGGAGGCTTTCCTGGATGTAGAAAAATCCCCAAATTTGAGGTATGTTGTTCTAGAAACATCCCTTCAAATACAAAGGAGTGGGGATCAATCCCTTTAAAGAGTTAATGCACATAAAAGAACCATGTTATGTTTCATCCCTTATGCCCTGGTCCCATCGCCATTCCCTCCTCTCCATTACAAGTTGTCGTATTTTGCACAGAAACTTTATTTCCTCAGAGAGACCTGGGAACAAGGACTGCCTGCTACACGGTACCAGATAAACACCTTTAATAGGAGACAGCGTCCCTGTCACAAATCATCTCCCTCCTTCAGTTCAGTGACACCTGAATTGTTCCTTGTCCTGGCGGAGACCAAGGATTGAAATCAGCAAAATCCAACTCCTCTGTACAGAGCAGGAACTCTCGGCTCTTTCTTCATGCTGCTGCTGTTAGTCCGTGAAACAATAAGGCTGGAACGCAAGGCTGAGTTCACGCACCAGCCTCCTGAGACATTTCAGTGCCCCTGAGAAAACTTGACCCCTTGCTATTGGAATCCCTGAGTGGCTGGAGATTTGAATGGGAAAGGGACTGTGTAAATTGTCAAAGTTGGACATGAACAGTTTACAGCAATGTCATTAACACAAACACACTCTCATCGTGCTCTAGCCAGACGGGAAATGAGCAGGAATTCTCGCGGTTCAGCCTGGACACAGGTGCACAACGACCCAGCAGTGAGTGTGCTGGGGGAGCCAGTCTGGGCAAACAATGGGAAGTGACAACTCATGGAGCACAGAACTATAACGTCGTGAGAAAACCTGAAAAGTCAGTTAAGGTGATGGACTAGAAATCCATTGGGGTCCCCCTGCGCAGGTTCGAATCCTGCTGACTACGGAAGCGTTAGTGTGATCTCATTGTTGCAGTGTCAGTGTCTGAGCATCCACAGGGCCAACAGGAGCCAGAGCTGGTCTCACTCTGAGGGCTTGTCTCTACATAACGGTGGGTCGATTTAGTGGGTCTAGTGAAGACCTTTTAAATCCACCCCCGATTGCTCTCCCGTCGACCTCGGTACTCCACCAGAATGAGAAGCATAGGGTAAGTCATAAAAGAAACTCTCCCGTCCACCCAGCACAGAACAGACACCACAATAAGGCGATCTAAGCTACATCAACTCCAGCTATGTTATTCGTGTAGCTGGAGTTGCGTAACTTAGGTTGACTGAGCCCCGTAGCGTAGACCTGCCCGTAGGCTGTCTGCACTTTAAACATGGCTGGAGCAAGTTGGAGTAAACAGATACTACAGTGATCGGAGGCATTTTCCCATTGCTGTAGTAGCCAGGTTGAGAGAAGAATTCTTCCCTCCACCTAGCGCTATCCACGCCAGGGCTCGGTCAGCTGAACTACATCTCCCCTTCCCTTCCTGTCAACCGCTTGTCTCCTCCGTTGCCCCTTCCCCTCCCTTTGCCTGCCTGTCTCCTGGGATGCCCCTTCCCCTGCCATCACCTGCCTGTCTCCTGCAGCCTCTGCACAGCCACGTAGTGGGGGAACCTCGCGACAAGTGCAGACTGGGCAGCCTCTTCCATTGCAACACCATGGGCGTGGCATGAACTGCCATCTGGGGGAGACTAACCCCCACCCCCGCCTCTGCCATCCGAGGCCCCATCCCTTCCGCAAAACCTGCTAGAGCCCAGAGCCCCCACCCACCCACTGCAGCAGCCAGCTCCCACCAGAGGTTTGTGCCCCCAGGCTTCCTCCCAGTCCCAGAATGGGCTGTGCGGCCCCAGCCTCCCCAGCCCCAGAACATAGGAAAGGAATGTCAAGGGGAGCAGGGAAAGAGGAAGCAGGTCAGGCTTGCAGTGGGAGAATAGTCCCAGATGGTTGGGGAGCATGTCCAAAGTAGAAAGGAAACAAGCATGGGGAGAGGTGGTGGTGACCAGGCAGTAGACTAGCCCGTAGATGGGAGCAGAGGGAGAAAGGCTGGTGTCTTCAGATTCCCAAGGGCTAAGTCCTCACTTTGGGGAAATGGTGTTTGCAAGGGGCTTGCTCCAATGGCAGGATGGGCGCTGGGGAGGGGATTTGTCAGAACTGACCAGGCATCTGCTGGCTTTGGATCGTGGAGCTGAGAGGGGGACCACACACAGTGACTGGTGACATGGGGTGGCACTGGAGACATGGCTGTAGAAGGTCTGAATGAGGAAGGAGATAAATCTGTGAGGGGCTTCCCTGATCACTAGGAAAGTTCTGCTCACTGGTAAACCCACATGGGTAGAGCTCAATGAGTAGAACTGGGGGCTGAGGGAGCTGTGTATGGCAATACAGATAGTCATGTAGAGGTGTGTGATCAAAATGAAAAATGTTTCTGAGATTCTGTACCGGGTACACTAGGGCACCAATGGCCCTGCCACACCAGGCCCATGCTCTGAGACCACAATGACGACATAGGGGCCCACAAATATGTTTGGTGCTGGAGCCCACAAAAGGTTTATCTGCCCTGAAATTCAGATGCTGGGGGCTGGGGGCCAGGGTTGAAGACCCAGCAGAGTGGCGCAGCGGCAGCATGCTGGGCCCATAACCCAGAGGTCGATGGATCGAAACCATCCTCTGCTAGGGATGTGTTTGTTTCCTTTTGCTCTGGGCCTTCAAGTGAGGCGGTGACCAGCAGAACCCCAAGCCATGAGGCCAGAGGTGGCTGAGGCGGGGGCCTGCCAGGTCCCCGGCCCCTCTGGCTGCCTGGGCTGAAGGCAAGACTGCGTGTGGGCGCCTGTCCCCGCCTGAGGCAGCCGTGCTTCCTTGTCCCCTTCTCCCACCCACACCGGCAGGCGGCTGCTGCAGGAGAACACGATTGTGGCTCTCGGGATGCTGGGCAGCTCTGGGCAGCCCTGTGTGGCTGTCGGGGGAAAGAGTCAAAGCTCCCTACTCGACCTGCCATTGACTTGCAGGGTCTGCACTCTGTAGGCCGGGGCAGACCAGGCTGCGGCCGGGACTCAGGCGGGGGCAGCATGGCCGCGCTTCCCTGACGGGCATGAGATACTCCAAGAGCTTTGTGCAGCCAACAAGGAAGTGGGAGGGAGGCGTCTTCAGCCGGCGCATCTCATCCATTTCTCCCTTTCCGCTTGGGGGAGGCAGGAAGGGAGCAAAATGTTCCTGGCTGAAGGGTTTGTGCTCAACCTTGAGGATTAAGCCCGAGCACCTGGAATGGCTGTTGGGAGATGGGTTTCTGACTCGCATCCAGTGCACTCTTCGGGCAACCAGCTGAACCTCCTGAGGCCAAGAGGGACAGTTTTGAGGTGGCAAAAAGGCCTCAGAAAGGGGCCTTTGAGGCTCCCAGGATGTCTTGAGGAGGAAGGAAGTAGCCCAGGCGTAGCGCCCTCCCTGGGTGGGCTTCACCCACCAGCCTTTCGGTTAATATCGGAATGCACTGACCCTTTGCACCAGAGAGACACCTAGACACTGGTGTGCTGTTACCAAAGCTGCTGCCTAGTAGCCTGCTCGTGTGGGGCAGAGTGCTGGGGTGTGGGAGGGAGTGAGGGGTGCAGACTCTGGGAGGGAGCTTGGTGCAGGAGGGGGCTCCAGGCTGGGGGAGAGTGTCAGGGTGTAGGAGGGGCTTTTCGGTGTTGGCTCGGGGGGGTGGAATTTGGGTGCAGGAGGGGTTCCGGGCTGGGGCAGAGTGTTTGGGTGCAGGGTCTGGAGGGAGCGATGGGCTGGGGTTTGGGATGCAGGCTCCGGCTGGGAGGTGCTTACCACAGGCGGCTCCCACTCAGCAGCTGGTTGCTGGCACATCTGTTCATGCGGCCCCTGGGAGGGAGAGGGGCAGCGGGTCTCCATGTGTTGCCCGCACCTGCAAGCGCCACCACTACAGCTCCCATTGGCTGCTTCCAAGACAATGGGAGCTGTGGGGACAGTTCTGGGGTGGGGGCAGCGCATGGAGCTGCCTAACCCCCCTCTTTCCCCACAGGCCACAGACATGTGCCAGCAGCCAGCCGGCTCTGGGAGGGGCTCGGGGCCAGGGGCCAGGGCAGGCAGTCTCTGAGCCCCGCTGTGATGCCGGACTTTTAGCCGCTCAGAGATCGGGATCGACTGGCCGAGGCTCCAGGATCGACCAGTCGATCGCAATTGACGGGTGGTGACCACTGTTATAGGGAGTAAACTGAAATGGCCACGCGATGGTGCCAGAGACTAAGAAATGAAAAGCCGCAAGATCCCTCACTCCTCATTGACTCTGAACAGGGGTTTATTTCAAATCCCTTTAGTTCTGTGACTGGTAACATATAAGGACCAAGCGAATTCAAGAGTTGTGACACGGGTTGTGGCTGCTGTAACCGTATCTCAGACTGAATAATGATTTTAGATCTGGTTCTTGGCAGCTTCCCAAAAGCAAACCCAATTGGTTCTTCCCTACAATTGGTGATCCTGGGCAGCAGGGGATCCCCTTCATCTGCTGGGGAACCTCTCTGGGTCACACTGTTAGTTCTCCTCGATTTTCCAGCATTTCAGGTGCTTCTGACTCCTTGAGGAGGTTTTCCTTCCAAGATCTGTGTGTGAATCTTTGTGTGTAGGAAGCAAAGAGTGTGGGGCTGTCACTGAGCTGAAGGATGGAAATGGTTGGTTGAGAGAGATGTGGGAGAATAAAATAGTCCCAGAAGCAAAGGTGCTGGAACAGACGGTGGAGGGAGTGGGGCCTGGCCCCCAACCTTTAAATGTGGGGGGGGACTATGCCCTCCAACTCTTTACCAGTCCTAAGGGCAAGGGACTGCAGGGGATGGTGGAGAGGAGCAAGCGGAGGGTAGGGACTTAGGGAGATGGAGCGATGTGGGATTGGTATCTTGGGGGGAGGGTGGTGGCTCAGGGGGAAGGGGTGGGCCACAGTTTTTGTATCTGTGCCCCCACACTTCTAGGGGGCTTCCGCAGCTCCTGCCCGCAAGAATGACAAAACATAAGCAGGCTATTGTTTTAACTACTCGATGACTTTGTGAGCTGGGCTTGTTGTGACTTAACTGTTTCTAAGGTCTCTTCTGTCTGTAACCTTTTCCCTGTTTATTGGCTGACTGAGGATGGTGCAGGGATGGTTTGGCTTTTGAAAAATCTTTCTCTGTGGTATTATAAAGGAATAAGTGACAGGAAGAACACGCCCTCCCCTTCTTGGTGCAGGGAGCCTGGTTTCCTGCTCAAATTCTCAATTTCACCAATGTCCAGGTCTGGGAATGTCCAACACGGGCAATTCTAATGGGAAGATGGATGTAGGCACTTAACCTGTACAGACGTCCTATGATGGTGTGGGGGGGAATTAAAATATTTTGAGGATCTTTGGGGAAAAGAGACTTTACTGACAAGGTTTGTCTCTGTTCCTGTTTCACGTTGTGGTGTTTTGTCGAGAATTTACTGTTAATTTTTCTATTATATTAATAAAACTCTAAACATTATTTAATCAATCGTAAACATGGAATGAACTGAAGTTTATGACTTTCTGGGAAGGGCAGAGATAGCAAATTGGGGGAATGCAATGGTGGGTGGGTGGTTTACGCTCCCATCTCAGTGCAGGGAGTGAAATACTCAGGCAATGTCTGTACTACACAATTATATCAATGGAACTGACACAGTTATTATATTGCTTGGGTGTGTACACACTTGGATCCTTGTGTCAGCAACATGCATCCTCGGTCATCTGCCGCAAGATCCAGCTAGGTCGGGGCTATCCTGGGCTCTGTGCGGGGAGGGCTGAGCTGGGAGAAGGGGCCGACTAGGGGAGTTTGTCTCTAATATATAAGGGCTTTGTCAGTAGGAAGCTGTAGGTCACATGGTGGGGTTCACAGTGGGGTTTGAGCTGGGGAGCAGCATCAGGGGAGCAATGTGTGTGTGTGTTTGTGTGTGTGTTGGGAAGGGGGGTTCACTTGGTAAAAATGAACCTGCCAAACCTTTCCCACTGCTGGAACAAAAGCCTCTCATTTATCTCCACCCCTCCCATGGCACTGAGAGACCCCCTCACTCCCATGGAGATTTTTAATTGTTGTAACTTGTCCTTGGCCTTGTCCAAACGGTTTTCCCAGACAAATTATCAAGGACATTTCAAATGAGAAAAACAAAACAAACCAAATGCAAATCACAGAAACCCCCACCACACACAGTTTGGGGATGAATTTTTCCACTGAAATTTGGAGACAATAAAACTCATCCCTCTGTTGGCCAAAGCTAGACCTCCCCCGGGTCTCTGTGACTTCTGCTACCAAACCACCAATCAGCTAACGCCTCTTGTGAGACATTTTCCTGCACAATACTGCTGCTATTCCAGTTATTGACTCCAGGAAACATTTTCCTGAGCCTGGTTCAGTGTGTCACTGGTTTCTCTAGCACAGGTCAGTCCCTAAGCAAAGACAGCCTCATTCACATCATGCTTCAAGTTGAGAATCATTTCCCATTCCCGCTTTGTGGGAGGGGAGACTTTTAAAAGCCCTCTCTGTGCGACTGCACATGGCCAAGCAGAATTCCCACAACAAACCTGGCTCCGAAAGCACAGGGGGGATTTGGGATTTGTTCTCTTTGCTTGACCATGTCTAAGCCTCCCTGCCAAAGTCCTGCACCTGGCTCCATAGAATTAAGACTCATGTCTCACTGGGGACTCCACTTCTTTTGCCCAGAGAGTCTTTCTCCCCCTCAGTAGCTGACCTAAGAAACACAGTGTCCACCTTTTCCAAAGAAGTGCTTGGAAAGGCTTTTCTCATGTGGTCTAATGGATAAGGCATCTGACTTCTGATCAGGCAATTGAGAGCTCAAGTCCCTTCACAGTTGGACTTGTGCAGTTTTCCCTTTGTGCTGAAAGTCCTGCTTTCTTCAGGACTGAAACCTCTTCTTGGCCACTCAGGCCAATGCTCTGCCTTCAGCTAGAGGCCTGGGAAGGTGCTGGGGGTTGGGTATCACAAAGGCGAGGGCGTGAGCCTAGGTGCGTCCAGTCTAGCTGTCAGCTGTTCCTTCCCCACTCTGAACTCAAGGGTACAGACTTGGGGACCCGTATGAAAGACCCCCTATGCTTATTCTTACCAGCTTAGGATAAAAACTTCTCCAAGGTACAAACTTTGCCTTGTTTTTGAACGGTATTCTGCCACCACCAAGTGTTTTAAACAAAGAACAGGGAAAGAGCCCATTTGAAGACATCTTCCCCCAAAATATCCCCCCAAGCCCTACATACCCCCTTTCCTGGGGAGGCTTGAGAACAATATCCTAACCAATTGGTTACAAAATCATCAAAGACCCAAACCCCTGGATCTTGGAGCAATGGGCTAATCAGTCAGGTCCTTAAGAGAAGGATTTTATTAAAAAAAGGAAGGTAAAATCATCTCTGTAAAATCAGAATGGAAAATACTTTACAGGGTATTCAGATTCAAAACACAGAGGATCCTCGTTTGGGGCAAAACCTTAAAGTTACAGAAAACAGGAATAAGCCTCCCTCTTAACACATGGAACATTCACATAAAACAAAAGATAAACAATTCCACCTTGCCTGGCTTACCTATACAGGATGTAATATTAGAGACTTGGATTAGGTTGGGTTGGAGAAGATGCATTTCTGTCTGGCCTCTCTCAGTCCCATGAGAGAACAACTCGTAAACAAACAGCACAAAAAAAAAGTGTGCACAAACGGGGTTTGAGGATCAAAGATTGAGGAGGAGTCATGGGGTGAAGAATCACAGGATGGGCAGAGCTCTGGGCTCCGCTTTACCCCTCCTGACACAGGCGGCTGGTGGAGAGCGGAGCCTTGTAGATGTGTGTAATCTGCCTTGCACTCGGTAAAGGAAGGGACCTCGGTGTCTGCTGGGTTGGGATTGTATTTTCCGCAGGGCAAAATGATTAGCAGAAGCCACTCGCTTAAAGAAATCTGTTGCTCCGCTTGAGGTTTGAACTCAACCTAAACATCGCGCTACACTGTGCTGCTCTCTAGGTACTGTGGGCTAACCCATTGCACTGCTGGAGCCCACAGTTAGTCCCCGCTCTCATTCTTCCATAGATGGATTGGGGACGAGGGGGTTGCATTACCTAAAACAAATCCATATGAAAGGCTGCAGGACAGCAGCAGCAGAGGTGGGGAGCCTCCTTCTGTGTGATCGAGCTGGTTCCCACCTTCTGCTGCTGAGGGGACGGTTGGTGCTTTGAGCCCACCTGGTGCTGGAACTTCTCCTGGCTGAGGACTGGGTGAGGACTCTGGAGAAGCGAAGGGAAGTCTTTTCTATTCCGGCCGATCTCCATCTGTCTACTGTGGCCCTTCAGGCTCTCTGCTCCCCTGTTGGGGCGATGCAGAGGAAAGTCCCGACCTGGGTGAGTCACAGAGAGGCTATGTCCCATGGAGTGTCTGTGGGAGAGGGGTAGGGTAGGATTGGGTTGGGCTCCAGGGGAAAAGGTTGGGTGTGACAGTGTGTGCGGGAGGGTGTGTTTCTTAGGATATAAATGATGGCAAACACAGGGGTAGTGACAGTGAAGCCCCGGGTTTGAGTGTTATGACTTTCCGTGGAGCACACACTGCTCCCCAGCTCCGTGCCCTTCAATCTCCCCAGCATTGCTCCAATCCCTTAAAGGAACAGGCATCGTTAGCCAAAAGATGTTGAGGGTGGGATGTAGGAGTCACTGGGGAAAACACAGAAGAACAATTTCCTTTGCACATGAACAGCAAAACCTCCCTATGTCTTGTCTGAGCTAGGGCATTCAACTCCAGTGAACTCTTCTCTCCTACAATGGCAATGGTCAGACAGAAGGGATGTGGCCACCTGCATCCCTGATGGGGAGATATTGGCTCGGCTCTTTCTTTATGCTGCTCTTGTTAGTCCATGAAACATCAAGGATGGAATGCAAGGCTGAGTTCATGCACCAACCTCCTGAAAAATGTCCATGCTCCAGAGAAATCCTGACCCCTGCTTTTGGAATGATGTGCTGGAGATTTGAATAGGAAAGGGACTGGAAAGTTGTGGGCAAGTAGTTAAGGTGATGGACTTGAAATCCATTGGGGTCACCCCATGCAGGTTCAAATCCTGTCAACGATGGAAGCAAAAGATTTTTATGATTACTGCAATCTTAGTGCCGCAGCATGCGAACTGGAGCCAGATCTAAGGTCTCACTCTTGGGTTGTCTACACTTAAAAAACTGCTGTGACACTGCGATAGCACTTTGGAGTAGACAGTTGCTACCGCGAGTGGAGGGGTTTTCCCATCGCTGTAATAGTTACATTGAGGTAACAATTCTTCCTTCTATTTAGTTCTATCTAACCAGGACTTAGGTCAGCTTAACTATATTGGTTTGGGGGTATGGATTTTTCACACCCTAAGAGACGTAGCTCTGCCAATTAAGTGCCCAGGATACACCAGCCCTTAGATCCCTCTTAGGATTTCCATGCAAGCACTGACCTGTGAGAGGAAAACATCAGCTCTCAAACACAGAGACTGAATTCCCCACAGTTAATCTCTCTGCACTTTCCAGAATGTCACAAAATTCAGTTCATTCCTGCTAGGACAGAGAAAAAATAAGTGACACAAAGTTTTTGCCTTGATTAAATAAAGTTAAGGGTTTAATTACTACACTAAAATACATACCGATTCCTCTAAATAACACCATAACGTGAGATAAGAACACAGACAAATCTTGTCAGTGACGACGAATTTCAGAAATGGTCTTCCCTTTATTAATTTCCACTGTGCCCCCACTTCAGGTCTGGGCACCTCCAGTGTAACTGCTCTGCATTGGCCTTCCCGTTAGAATTGATTTTGCACAATCCCAACTTTGGAAAATTGTGTAATTCAGAATTTGAATAGTGACCCCAGCTTCCTTCCTGCACCTGCTCTACATTGCTACACAGCACCTTCTCCACCTGCAGAGTCACCCCCAGGGTTCAGCAGGGACCCCGGCAAGGACTTTGGGTTTAGCTAACAGCCCGGTGTGCCTGGCAGTGAGACAGGGGCAGCCGGAGGCTGGAAGCTCTGAGTCAGCTGTAAAGAAGCAACCCGCCCACAAACAAGTATAGAGATTGAATTCCCCATCTTTCGCATCATGACACCCTGTAGAAAGCCATATGTATCCGTTGTTTTTTCACAGGGAGATGCAAAAACCAGGGGACACCAATTTTGAAGTTTGAGTAAATAAAGCTTAGCAGATAGTTATTAAGCTCACAAAAATATGCCAAAGATCCCTCTGCATAACACCTGAAGGTGAAATAGGAACAGAGACAAACCTTGTCAGCAAAGGCTAATTTCCCAAAGATCCTTGTTAGAATAGAGATATTCAGGCCTGCCTGTAAAGCTTATACTTTAAGAGTACAGGCTTTTTTTTTTATCACAGTGTATTTTTACTGTGTATTTTCATCACTTAGCTAGTTACAGGGATATAAAACAAAGAATCAAAATCACAGTCTGCCTGTGTATGGGCCTTCTCTCCCCGGGAGAGTCTGAAGCCGGGTTCTTAGGCTAAGGCCTTTGGCTAAGCCGCAGGGGCAGCCATAAGCTGGGAAGCGAATGGTCAAATCCTCACATCCCAAACCCGTCCCATTGAAATACGGTGGTATTGGATGGTTAGGAAGATGATCCTGTCCTGATAATGCCCATCACCACCAGATACAGAAACAGATCTTAAGAGAGCCTCCTGTCTGGCAAGAAATCCCTTCTCAATGGTTGTGGTTGTGAAACCCTCATTTCGGTATGTTTCACCCTTATGGCCCCCACTTTTCTATTGTCAATCTGTCTGGTTCTCTAATTGTTTCTGTCTGTTGTATAATTAATTTTGCTATGTGTAAGTTCATTAGTGTAGTGGGATATAATTGGTTAGAGAATTATGTTACAGTATATTAGGATTGGTTAGTTACATTTCAGTAGAATGATTGGTTAAGGTATAGCTGAGAATATTACCATATAAACTGAAGTCAAACAGGAAGTGGAAGTGGAAATTGGAATCATGTTTGCGAAGTGGGGGAACGGGAACAGGGAACAGAGACACAGGCAAGGCTCCGCAGCGTCAGAGCCGGGAAGGGGGACGCGGGGTAAACGCTCTGCGGCGTCGGAGCTGGGAAGGGAACCCTGGGGAACAGACTCTATCGGCGTATAGAGATAAGCCCCACTGGCGTGAAGGGCTTCAGAACATGCTGGCTTGGACACTAACCCCAGGAAACATCACATTGTCTGCACTTCAGACTTCTGGTCTTTTGCTGCTTGCATGACAAGAACTGGGGAAAATGGTAGGGGAAGAGAAAGCCCTCTAACAATGGCTACCTCGCTCCTCTCCCTCCCCAGGCATCAGCAGGACTCTGGGCTCTGCTTGAAGGATCCTGCTCACAGGGGCTGGTGGGGGAGAAAGGATTGTAGACTCTGACCTGCACTCTGGAGAGGAGAGAATAATTGAAGGGGGCATTTTTGAGTCCTCCCCTGTCCTCAGTGTCCCCTCGCCTGGAATTCTACACTCCACAGGGCCAAATAAACAAGTGGGTGAAGCCATTTGGTTAATGAAAACCAGTGTTGTAGGTGAGGCTTGAACTCACAACCTCAGCATAGCTCCTCTCAGCACTGCCCTATAAGTACTGTGTACTAACCAATTGCAGCACTGGAGAACCTGTTCATTGCTGTTCTCCCAGGCCCCTAGATTGAGAAAGGCAAGGAGTGACCCCCTAAATTCTCAGTGGTGTTGAGAGCGGAAGGAGACAAGTGTTGGTCCTTGGTGGGGTGGATTCTTCTGAAGGGTTCCAGGCACCATTTGCCCCTCTTGCTCTTCTCTGTGTGATACCAGAGCTGATTGAGACTCAATGGAGAGTCTTGTTGCAGATCAAAATATCTGAAATCCCCGAGAACCAGCTCTAAGCGTTAGTCTTGCTTTGGGACAGTGTCTTTCAGGGAGGAAACTGCCAAGTCTGTGCAAGCAGTGAGGCTCCCCCGCTAACAGCTGAGATCAGTAAGAGCATTATGAAGAGCCGGGACCCAGGGGTGCATGAACAGGGGGGCACAATGCCCCAGGACTTTTAGAAATGGGAGGGCTATGCCTTACCACTTTGTAATGACTGTAAGGGTGAGTGAAGGTGGGGAGGGGATAGAGAGCAGTGATCGGGAGACAGGGTCTTGGGGGGAAGAGTCAGCGCAGGAGTGGGGCCTTGGGGAGAAGGGGTGATGCAGGGGCATGGCCTCAAGGGGAAGGGATGGGGCTACTATTCAAGCTCTGGAGGCTGCTACTTTTAGGGAGCCTGTACCGCTCTTGGTGGGACTGCAAGACATCCCAGAGGAGAGAGGGTGGCCAGCAGAGCAGTGACAGGGTGGAACGGCAAGTGACTGGTGATGTGGGGAGACAGTGGATTAAGAAAGGGGCTTTCCCCCCAGGAGGTGAGAGGTGATCTCTGGGTTTTCATTGACCCAGGACAGCAGCTGGGAGTGAGGTGCAGTGACGGGAGGGGCACCTCCAAAGAGCTATTGGTGTCTGGAAAACACCACAATCAGGATTCATAACACAACACTATGAGCAAAACACCCACCCACTGTACGCTGGGCAGTGTCCTTTTGCCTCGGGCTCTGAAATCCAAAGTTAATACAAGATGATTTTCCTCCTTTTTATTAAAGTTTCTTTTCTCCACTCAGTGCTGGTGAGTGAGGACAGTATTGCCTCTTAGAGGCACTTAGTGGCCCTGGTTAGTTGCCCCAGATTACTGGGTGGGGGCTTAAGCGGATTGTGTGTTGTGCCATTGAAGAGGAGCCCCAAGCACCCGAACAGGGAATTGTAACTTCAGCCTTCAGATTAAGAGCCAGATGTGGAGGCAGCTGAACTAGGCAGGCCACCTAAATGTATTCACCCGTCCACCACAAGAGCAAGCCCTGGGTGCTTCTCAGCAGCTGGGGAAAAGCCTCTTGGAGAAATATCTCCTGCGCCATCGCAAAAGGAACCCTTGAGTGGGAACAGTCAGAGGCCTCACTGGGGGGCTGGCCGTCCTTTCTTACCACCTTGTGATGCAGGCCGCAGAGCGAATGCTGGTCTGTGGGTGGCCTTCAGTGGGGGTTTGGCACGCCAGGGAGCAGGGAGCAGGCTGTCTGTCTGTCTCTGTGGCTGTTTGCTGGCCACACATAGGCATGTTCCTCCTCTCCTCTTGCCCCACCCATGGTTGCTCTGTGACTTTTAAGCCTTCCCTTGGAGCTGTCAGCACCAGCCGCCTCTGCTCTAGGTGCCCAGAGGAGGAGAGGTGAGCTGGGCTCCAGCCTGGGACTCTTCCTCCCTCCTGCCTAGCCCTGACTATGAAGCCTGGCCCTGGCACTCCTTTCTTCAAGCGCCATGTGGGAAGAGGAAGAGGTTGGAAACTGCAGATACAAGGACCAAATTTGTGAACATCAGGTGAAGCAGCGAGAAACACAACATTCAGATGTCTCTAGCCAGACTGTTAAGTTCCAGGGCCCCAACGTATTGCGGCCAGACCGTTGAACCAGTTGGACCAAAGAACTATCTCCAGTGGGCATCAGTTGCCCAGGAAGAGGGAAAAAATTCACTCTGCTTCACCCAGAGACACGGAAACCAAGCACACTGAGCTCTTCGGCTTTGCAGCAAACCAACATAGCCCCAGGAGGTCCCACTGAGATTTGAACTCAGATGGCAGGATTCAGAGTCCTGAGTGCTGACCATTACACCATGAGACCTGCGAGCATTTCCATTTCTGGACCCCTGTGACGCTCAGCTGGTTGGCTTGCACGCTGCACTTATTGATTCCCTCCAGGCACTTCCTCTTGCAGGACTCTCTCCTCCCTCAACTGTAGCCCTGCACTACCGGATCTGCGGGTCCTGCCATGAGTCCCTACATCCCCCTGCTTTGTCTCCGTTCCCTGCAGGCCGCAAAAATGTCAGGGGAGGCCATCCCTCCCTTCACTTGGTGGTCCTGCTCAAATGGGCCAGCTGCAGCCTCATCTCCTGGAGCTCGGCCAACTGTTACTTGATCCAATTGTACAGCAGCCCACAGCCTCCCTCTGGGTCTCCCCCACCTGGTTATTCCTTACAGGCTGACCTGACCCCCCTTCCAGCCCCAGATTCACCCCCTAATCATCCTATTCGCACTCAGAGCCACAGACATGGAGGTACTGGAGGAGGGAGGTGTGACTCTAGGGTGGGGTTCTCCTCTAAAGATGGCTGGCAGAAAGGTGGGACTCAGCTCTGTCAGTGACCTGCCCCATTGCCTCGCTGCCAGGGGATGCAGACAGTTATGTAAAGTGCATAAAGGGAGTATTTGGTTCCAAGGGAATGTGAGGAATGTGCAATTATGAGAAGGAATTTCCATCCCTCCTTTACTTATGCAGCAGGGCCCCAGTGGCCTAATGGACAAAGCATTGGCTTCCTAAGACAGAGATTGTGGGTTCAAGCCCCCTCTGGGGTGAAAAACTGCTTTCTTCTTCTATATTGCAAGGAAACCTTGGTCTTATTTTCACCAAGGAAGCTGGGAGATGTTGGAACACAAAGTCCTGGATCTTGGGAACAATCCCCCACAAATGTCATCTTCCACTCGACAAACGCTTTCTAAACCCATCAGTAACAAACAGTTAATCTAGTGTTTAATCTGAGAACAGAGTGAAGGGGAGTGTTTACTCCAACGTGTCAATGAACGAAACAGATGGAAAGAGCAAGGCCATTCTGAAGAGACTGGATTTGTCTGGAAACAAAGCAGAGCCTGAGAATGAGCAATGGTGTTAAAAGAAGAGGTTCAAATGTGTGTTAGATGTTAGTTAGGTTGGTCTGGCACATTTAAACAAAATACCAATGCCCTTAGCATGATGCGGACACTGGTTGTTTCTGACTTTTACTGAGAGTTCATTGAGAAATATTTTCCTTAATTATGTTATGGAATAAAGGGTGTCTTGCCCTTCGAGACAACATGGCTACATGGCATGGGGCCAATGTGCACCTTCCAGTCAACTGCTAGGGAAGACAACAGGGATTAGCTCATTCAGCCGGTGTTCCCTCTCCTGGTGGTGCCTTGACCATCTTTGTCACCGCTTGCAGACCACCTCAGTCCAAGTACAGCAGCATCCTCTTTATGACTCGGCTATCCGGCCATGCCATGATCTGTGCACCTTCTTTCCCGGTGATGGGGCAGGGGGTGGGTATCTCCAAATCCAGCCATTTCCCCAGTGGTGAGGGGCAGGGAACCAGGCCCACAGTACTCTGGGTTCCAGCCCAGGGATCCTGTAGAAACAGCTTCTGCTTCCTCTCCTTAACTGCCTCCACCAGTGCTGCTTCAAGTCCCGGGGCTGCTCTCCTGCAGCCCCAGCATGTTGTTCGCCCTCTTCTCAGGGTCTCAGGCCTGCAAGTCCCAGCAACCAGCCAGGAGCTCTCTCTAGCTTCCCCTGGTCCCTGCTAGAAGCTGCCCTGCCAGAGGTGCTGTGAACCTATGCCCCATATTCTTCAGAGAGATATTGTTATG
Organism: Dermochelys coriacea; assembly: GCF_009764565.3. Lineage (NCBI taxonomy): Eukaryota > Metazoa > Chordata > Testudines > Dermochelyidae > Dermochelys > Dermochelys coriacea. The sequence continues at coordinate 108,717 of NC_050089.1, forward strand.
ATATGGATATGGCATTACTAACATGTGTTTTATGAAAGATGGGTCATGTGAGATATCACTGGAAAGGTTAGACTGTTCTTGAACTCAAGATTTAGGCGCACTAACTCCAGAATCAACACGGCTGTCCTTGGGTTCAGGATTGCGTGGTCTAATGGCTTGAGTCAATATGGCACCATGAAGTAGAGGGATGAATGACCTAATGGCCAGAGTCAATATGGCCACCCTTTGGTTCAGGGTTGCAAGGCCTAATTGCCAGATCCAGGGGCCACTTTGGAAGGGCCCACCTAACTCCACTGGGTCCCAGCCCAAGGCCCTCTTGAGTTAAGTGCATTTGCCACACAGCCAGCCGAGATCCTACCACAACATGCTGACCTTACACGGGTATGTGATACCACTCACTCCGCCACCCTGGGCCACTTCCTATCTTATTTCCTGAAGCTGTCATCCAAATATCAATGGGATCTTTGGGTTCCCTGGCACTGGCAGCTCCGTGAAACTTTGTACGTCGAACGAACAATTTTGTAGCATAGACAAGGCCTCAGTGTGCCTCGTTTTTTTAACCATTTCTCAGAGATCAGTTTTTTTTAAACCTTGTATCATTTTTCTTGCCTCGCTATGGCTAAAAGGAGACTAGCTCCAAATCTGGGCTTCTCAATCTTTTCCAAGATATCTTTATTAATGATGAATTACATTGATTCTGTAATAAGTGAGTCCCTTACAATTATTATATGTCACAGTACTGAGCATATAATATTCAATGGATTGACTCAGTTCCAGGGGGAGGGGAGGACCTGTAGCTCTGGATCTCTGCAAGAGGATCTGGACTGGACTCTGATGCTATTTTTAATCACAGTTATTACAGTGGTACCTAGAGAACAACCCAGCATGCAGTGCTATTGTGCCAGGGGCTGTACAAACACTGTAGCACACAATCCCTGCCCCAAAGAGCTGTCAGTCTCCATAGAGAAGCCAGCCGCAGGGTCTATAATAGACATCTCCAGTAGAACACAGACAATAGCCAGGGCCCCAGCTCAGAATCTGAGTGCTCCCCAGACTCTCTGGCAAGGGGCGTGTGGAGTGCAAGTGCACACTGGGTGCCAAGGGGAAATGGTGGAAGATACAAGACAGTGGAGAGGATTCATATCTGCAGACCTAGCTGGCAGACCCAGCCAGCACTTCACCATTCCCCATCCCAACCAGGGAACAATTCTTCTGGGTGTAAAACTTCACAACCCCTATGGAGGAAGCTAGCAAAATGATTCACGGCATGGTTTGAATTCAGTGGATGTTGGCAGCAGAACCAATGCTCATTAACACTATCTGTGAACTTGTATCTCTAAAGCTTTACAAAATCACCAGGACTTTCTAGTAAAATATTGTCCTTTTCCTTTGTGATGAGCATGTCACTGGCAGAGGACAGTCTGGAGATCTTCTGAAATCTAACCTGTTAGAAGAGCTAGCGTGCTCAGTACTCAGCCCAAGCATTCAGGCGTGTGGAGTGGGACACCGGTGCATGCTATGGCAAGTGCACTAGTCATTACTGCTCCAGGTGCCCCTGTTTACAATTTCTGTAGGTTCCAACGTCCAGACAATGCTCTGTTCTAACAATGTCTCATGCCTGTTTAAAGAACAGAAAGGTTCTAAACTGAGAGTCCCTGGCAAAACTAGTCTGTCCTCATGAACACTGACTCCTTCTGTGAAACGATCCGCACACCCACTGCACTCGGGCAATGGCCCAGGTAATGTGTCTCTGAACATGTGAGTGATTGCAAACACCGCATCTCTGGCACACCTGGGGCTGCCTGCAGCCTGCTCACCAGAGTTAACAGGTATGAAATGGCATTTTCTCTTATAGCTGCTAAGTACACTCAAACACAAGACTGCTATGCTCAAAGTGTCGATGATCTAGGCTGAGATTTTCAAAGGCAATTTGGTTTAATGGATCCAAAGTCCCACTGGATGTGGACAGTGAACTCCCGGAGGCTCCTGCAGATTTCCTTACACCAGCACTCATTCACTTTTGTTCTAGTTACATCGCCCATTCCCATGTATTCCTGGGAGCCCCTCACAACCAGAATGGGACATCAATGCATGGTTCGATTTCTAAAACAGTTGAGATACCAACTCTCTAATACAGGGGCTACTCCAAAGTGGGCCAGTGAGATTCCCCTGGCTATCCCTTGGCTCGGAGGGGGCAGGTCAGCCATGCTGGATTGTTTGGGGTTCCCTGCGTACATGAAAGGAGGAAAGCAGGTCTTCTGTGCCACACGGGATCAATCACAGCTTTTATACCTGTCTCCTGTAGAAGCCAAACTCCATGGTAATTAGATATATGCCAGGTGGTGGCAAAGATTTTTCTCATGCTTTACAACACCTGGCAACATGAAATATTTCAAATAATTTCCATCAGCTCTTGTTTCACATGTAGCCAGCGACAGGGGTTGGCCTAAGGCCCAGGGGCAAAGGGGGAATTTACTTCCCTGTGTTGGGATGGAATGAAACGACTAGACACAGTCACTGTCACCAGGGCTGAAGAGAGCAGTTCTGAGCAGGGGGCAGCGCAGCAAGTGACACCGCGGCCGACTGATTCCACGGCAGAATTTGGCAAACCACCCCCGAGTGCGGAAGCAGCTACAGAGCCAACAGGCTCAACAAGATGGAGGTTCGGGTCACCAAAAGCTCCCCTCTCTGCTCGGAGCTTTGGGTCCTGCCATCAGCTGGGGCACCAAGTCCCAGGGCCTCTGGCTCTTCAACAGAACTGAACTTGGAGGGTCACCCGCAGGGGTGAAAGGGACATTCGGTCCTTGGCCTGACACTGCTAAAACGTGTCCATCCATGTGGGCACCTGTCTTCTTTTAAACGTGGATAAAACAGATTGAAAGCGGGGCTGGCGCCTTGTACACCCGCTCTCAGCTCAGGCTGAGTAGAAGCTGTTCAGGCAGGCTGTAATGAGCATCTATGGATGGCACCTTCCAGGAACCATATCTGCACGGTCACACACTTTCCACGGGATCCCGGCCTCATCCAGTGCACAGAAAGGATAGTGCTGGGGGACAAATCAAGCTGTGGACTGAAGGAGGCTGTAGTCTGTCAGACCCCAGCCTCACGTGCTGCAGAAGTTGGAAAGTGCGCAGTGAAGGAGGCAGAGAATTTCAGGAGGAAAAAGGCTGGTCCCATGGTTTAGACAGATGAATGCTGCCCTGCTAAACTGGATTTTCTCCCTGCCTCTGCCCTAGAGTTCTTGTGTTACGTTTGGCAAGTCATGTAAACCAAAATTTTCACAAGTGGCCGGTGTGTTCATTTTCTGGATCCCCAATTTCCTCCATTAGAAGGAGTTATGCAGATGGAGGGAAAGCAGGACAAAGTGTAGCAGCTAGATGGGCATCTATATGGGAGAAATATTGGGGGGAAAGAATTAAATGTTTGATCATGTAACATTATTGTATTAATATTTAGTTACCTCAGAACTAAAGTGTCTCGCAAAGTATTCACAATTTCCAAGCTGAAGTGGGGAAGGCTTCACAGCCATCAAATGGCATCCCTCTAGTTATAAAAATGAAAGAAAGACATTGAAGCTGTATCTTAAAACTCCTGGAGCATGAAAGAAATGGTGCGTCTGGACCCCAGACATCAGCAACTGAGAATTAGATGTGAGCAAACCAAAACTCACTCACTCAGATATCTATCTATCTATCTATCTATCTATCTATGTATCTATCTATCGATCGATCGATCGATCGATCGATCTATCGATCTAATCTGATTGTTTTATGGCCATGTGCATTTATTTGTCTGTTTTAGGGCTGGTTGTTAGGTGGCTTATTCTTTCACCCATTTACTACCCTGGTCCTTCTCGCATGAACAGAGAGCAACAATACCCAAAGTCCAAAGGTGCAAACAATTCGATGTTTATCGGGGTGAACTTCCAGCAAGCATGATTCCAGTTTCCTTCCTCAGTGTCCCCCTTTCCAGCTCTGACACCACAGAGCCTTACCTGTGTCCCTGTTCCCATTTCCCCCTTTAGCAAAACATGATTCCAATTTCCCCACCCCCATTCCCTGTTCCCATCTCCCCCCCCACACACCCCACTTCCTGATTGACTGCAGACTATATAGTAAAACTTGAGCTCTGCTTAGCTATACCTTACCCAATCATTTTCCTGAAATTTAACTTACCAATCCTAACATATTGTAACATGATTATGGAACCAATTATATCCCACCACCTTAATTAGTTTACACCCAGCAAAATTAATTATACAGCAGACAGAAACAATCACAGAACCAGACAGAGATTATACAGACAAACAATAGCAAAACAATACAGAAGTGAGGATTTCACATCCCAGCTATTGATAAGTGCGTTCTTGCCAGACAGGAAGCTATCAAACTAAGTTTCCTTTCACATCTTCTAGGAACTTCGCTTTCTCTGGAGGCGATGGGCGTTCTCAGGACAGGATCGTATCCTAACGGCCCCATAGCACCTTATTTCAATGTGACTAGGTTGGAATGTGAGGAGGTGACCGGTCGCTTCCCAGCTTATGGCTGCCCCTGCTGCTTAGCCAAAGGCCTCAGCCTAAGCGCAGGGCCTCAGACTGTCACAGGAAGAACAGGCCCTTACGCCGGCAGACAGTGATTTTGATTCTTTTATACCTCGATAACTAGCCAAGTGATAGGAATACACCTAAAATTCTTAGCATGCACGGCATTACAGACAGGCCTCAATATCTATATCCTAACACTGGTCTACACATAAAATTCAGATTGACCTAGCTATGTCTTGGCGGGGGGGATTCACGGCCCGCCCCCTGAGCACTGTAGCTAAGCCGACCTAGCCCCTGGTGTAGACATGGTGAGGGGTGACAGCAGAATTCTTCTATCAACCTAGCTACCACCACTTGGAGAAGTGGATTCCCACCATCGCAGTAACCCCCATCTCTCAATGCAGGAAGTCTCTACACTCTAGCACTACAGCTGCAGCAATATGTCGCTGTGTTGTTGTTGCACCCATAGCATAGCCAGGCCCTTATGATGTTGGTCTCTTTGAATAAATGATACCCCAAGAGGAGCCCCTGTCGCTTTGGAGCCACTGTTACTTTCCTGAGAGCAGGTTCTGTCAGTGATGTGACCCCCCCAGTTAGGCACTGCCAACAGAAAGGCTTTTGAGTACAACAGACAATTCCAGCTTTTTTGAAATCTTCAAAGCCCACTGGGACAATCCTCTTCACTTCACCAGGCATGATGCTGGGAGCCCCGGGGACCTGCTTGTCCATCCACTTGCTGCACATGGGCAAAAAGATCAGAAACTAAAAAAACCCGGCTGAGGAACCTTTCTGCCTGGTGTAGAGCTAGACTTCCAGGCTTGGGAATTCTGCTTTGGTTCCTTCATTTCAAACACCAGATGCAGATTTGGTCATGCCGGGGGGAGCTTGCAACATACCATGTATGGAAAGAGTCTTTTCTGAGTCCTACAAGGACAACAGCACGGCTCTTAGCCCCTTTTGCTGAGAGTCCCTGAAGTTACACCGTGTGCTGCTGCAGCCCATTCTAGTGACCCCAGGGGACTGTTCAGTTTTACATACAAGCATGTGCAACCATGAGCTGCCTGAACTCTCCAGCAGCCTGGGAGGCCTGTGCTACCTGCCCAGACCTGGCAGAATTGGCAGCAGAGAGGAATTGTTGTGCCAAGGCACAGAGAAGATGGTTTGTTTCCAACACGAGCACTGCACCGCAGGGACTGACAGCAGCATGCTGCGCCTGCAAGGGGGAGTGGTGCGAGTGCTCTGAAGCTGGCTCATTATATATCCAGTTGCACACGCTCAATAAATTCTATCCAGTACAGCTCAAGGAGCAGACCCTACCTAGGAGGCTGGCCAAAGCGTTACGCGGCTGGAGAATTTTTCTCTCCTAGAGACTCTGCCTCTCTTGACTAACAAATTTATTAGAGCATAAGCTGTAGTTCACGAAAGCTTATGCTCAAATAAATTTGTTAGTCTCTAAGGTGCCACAAGTACTCCTTTTCTTTTTTGCGAACACAGACTAACACGGCTGCTACTCTGAAATCTGCCTCTCTTGTTAACTTCCTGCTCCAGGGCAACAGCACTTTTTATTTTGCACCAAGGCAGCTTTATGCCATGGGTGGGAACAGGCCCAGAGCCGCCCGCTGCCCACTTTGCATTGCTCTAACGAGAGGGGATTCCAACCTGGGGCCCAAGCAGCCAGACCCCTTTGTGCGGAGCCTGGAACAAGGTCACTTGGGAGCGACTGCTCTTGCTGGGCCACCTCTTCCCCTGCCGTGTGGAGCGGGTCCGACAGGGGCGTCTTTCCAGGGCAAACGGTGGCTTTTGGTTGTCACACTGAACATTTTCTTTGCAAACCCAAAAGGTTTTGGGTGGAAAGCTTTCAATTTGGGGTTTTCCATTTTTTTCTGTAAAAACCGAAAGTTTGTGTGGAAAGCATTTAACGGAAAATGAAATTTTCCATCAAAAATAGCTTCTACAGAAAAATGTTGATGGCTCCTATTGATGTGGGCTAAATCCACTTCCACTGCCCCAGTCGATGGTGCCGCATGCGCACTGCCAGGCCTGTCCCTCCAGCAGAGTTCATATGGGGAGGGGGAGGAACTGGGTGCCCCACCCCATCTCTGCCAAAGTTGTATCTCCGGCTGAGGCCTTTGGGGATCCCGGCTTGTCGGGTTCCAGCTGAACCCAAATAGGCAGCTGCCAGGCTGCTAGGCAGGCTCCCATTCTCGGCTCACCTCCGACTGCTCTAAGGCCTGGAAAGCCGGATGCAGGGGCTGCCCTGTGAGCTTCTGGCGGGTTTGGACCTGTGAGGGAGACACAGTGTGTGTGTCGGCTTCACTTGCATCGCCAGCACCAGCCATCGTCCCCATTTCCCAGCCTGGAGCCAAACCGGTTTCGCCAGGAAACCTCTGTTCAGAGCTGCAACGCTCCTTTGGGGAGCCTGACCAGGCCGTCTCTCCCTGGACTCCATCGGTTAGTTCTCTTGGGCCCATGTGTGCGCGGTGCCCCCATTGCACATAGGGTAACCTTACATCGGTTGGGACACCCTTTGTCCCAATATTGGTACAGTCCGGACCGCAGCCACGGCGCCATCGCTCACTGCTTCCTGGGGCAGCTCTCGGTGCCCGCCCAGCAGCAGGAGCGCCGCGTGCTGCAGGGGTGGGGCGTGCAGGCACCGGGAGTGGGCAGAGAGCCCTCCGCCCCCCCACCCGACCTGACCCATGACCCCCCAGCAGGTGCCTCTGGCTCTTACGGTCAGGGCAGGGGGCAAAGGGGTCTCTATGCGCTGCCAGAACCTGCAACCACACTCTGCAACTCTGGTGGATCCCATTGGCACTTTTCCTGGCCATTGGGATCCACAGAGCTCATGCTTGTGGTGGGGGCAGTCCATGGTGAGTCTGGACACCCCCCCCCTCGCCGCTCTGACCCTAGGGCCAGAGACCACTCAGCAGGGCTGGTGAGTGCAGCCAGGGAAGGGGGCAGGGTGTGAAGGTGAGTGTCTGGGAGCTGTGTGGGGGGTGCTTGGCTGTGAGGGTGTGGAGGGTGCTGGGCAGCGGGGAGGTTTGTGTGTTTTGGGGTGCTAGGCAGTAGGGGCCTGTTGGGAGGTGCTGGGCAGTGGGGGAGATCTGTGTGTGTCAGGGCACTGGGCAGTAGGGTCTGTGTGAGGCATTGTGTAGTTGTGGTGGTGGGGCTTGGGGAGGGGCACTGGGAGGGAGGAGAATTTGTGTATATTGGGAAACGAGCGAGTCGGGGGTTCTGTGTGGGGTACTGGGCAGCTGTGGTAGGGCCATGGGCAGGGGGGCGCTGGGCAGGGTGTGTGTGTGCACAGCACTGTGCATTTGTGGTGGAAGGGTTGTAGGGGGGCTCTGGGCACAGTGGATCCAGGGGAGCTGTGTGGTGCAGCGTGCGTCCACCCCCAACAGGAAGGGGCACGCTGGGAACACAGGGCCTGGCAAACCAGTGTGCTCTGGCTCTGCTCGGGGCTGTGCACCTGTGTCTGTCTCTCTCTCCCCCTCCCCCACTGCCCAGTCACCCAATGTGACCTGATATTTCACTCTTGTGAGCTGGTCACCCTAAGTGCGCTTGCTGCATATCTGCCGGGAGAGCTCAGGAGCGAAAGCTGGGGCTGCCAAGAGCTGGGTGCCCCCGTCCTGTGGAGTCGCTGGATGGACGTGGCTGGGGGAGGCCAGAGGGATCCTTGCTGTGCCGCTACCAGGACAGTCAGATGGACCTTTTCCCTCTCTCTTCGGGGGGCAGAATTGATCCCTCTTCTCCAGCCAGCTGGGCTGCCGCCTTCCCCTCTGCCATACGTTCATCAGGGAAACCAACGACTTCTGCGTGATGACCAGTGCTTGGAGCATAGACACCAGACATGACAGCTGGATCCCACCCTGGGCCAGGATGTGTGCGTTAAAAGGCCCCATCCTTGCAGTGGGCAGCATGCCAAGGGTATGAGTTGACTCAGTCTGGTTACCTAATGGATCCGGCCACAGCACCCCCCATCCCAGGGCAGTCCCATCAGAGAGTCTGAGAACCAGGATTCCTGGAATGACAGTCCCCTCTTACAACGACAGGGGGTGGGGAAGGGGGGGAATCGGGTCGCGACCAGGGGTAGAGGGGGGTCCAGCACCCCACCGGCGCCAGCAGAAGTCGGCGCCTATGCCATCTTCAGGTGGGTTGGAATCATCAGTCTTTCAGCTACCGGCCAAAGTTGATAACCGCAGACTCGGGTAACTGCCCACTTCCCAGGTTTGTTTCGGCAGCACCTACAGGGGTGCAACTGGCGAGTGCAGGGGGGATGCACTGCTGGGGTTGTGAGTCCAGGCCTCGCCCACAGCATCAGTGTTCATGAGCCATGTCGCTCCCACCACTGACTTTCTCTCATTCACCTAGAAAGTGCCATACGAGGGTGATGGCAGTAAATTCTCAACTCTGAACTGCGGAGATTGGCCCCTAGATTGGGATCAGGATGGGTCTCAAAAGAAAAAGCTCCAAGAGTATAAAAGCAGCCAGTCTCCAGGGGCAGGTATGGTACAACTCCTTCACAGGGAGCCATTGGTGGGAGGGGGTTTCCCTTCCCCTGTCAACGTCCTGAGAGGTATTTTAAAATGAAGGTAACGCCCTGGTTAGCCGTTGACTGGCACGTCCTGGGTTAAAGAAGAAAGGGCCCTAGGGTTCATAGTCTGAAGTGTTTGTGTCACCAGCCCTGTCACTGTCTGAGCCCGCTTCCGTTGGGAGCAGGTTTGTGCGTTGCTGTGTGGAGCACAGACCCGTGGCGAGCGAGCACTGGCAGCTGTTTCCATGGCAGAGAGCCTGGCCCGTAGGAGACGGGAATTGAAGCCTGGAGCCGAGCGAGAGGCGGCAGCTGCTGTTCCCGCTCCTTGGGGCAGGCCTGTCAGCCCCCGGACACTTCTCACTCGGCCACAGCTAAGGGCGTTGGGTTCCTCCGGTGGGAGTGGAGCAGCCGTTCGTTTTCCTGTTCGCTCTCCTCTGCGGTGTGAAAATTGGGGAGGGGAGGCAGAAGCCCCACTTCCATCCCTAAATGACGTCCAGTAGGGGAAGCCAGGACAACAGGGTGGGGTGGCAAGTGGTGGCCAGACTCTCGCTACCAGGGTCTAGTCTAGCTCAGGGTCCAGCTCAACTTCCTCCCTGCACCACTGGCCCCCAGTCTGCTTCGGCCACCAGGTCAACCTAGGAACTAAGGCAGGAATGGGGTGAGGCAGCAAGTCAAGCTGAGCAAGGCAGGCAAAAGCGAGTCTTGCCATCATGGGCCTCTCACAACAACGTCCTTTTTGTGTGCCAAGGCTGACAAAACATCCCAGACAGAGCAGCAGCAGCCCAAAGAAGCCCTACGCAGCTGCTGAAGTAGCTCAGTTGGGAGAGCGTTAGACTGAAGATCTAAAGGTCCCTGGTTCAATCCCGGGCTTTGGCAGGTCCTTTCCTCCTTCTTTGTGCAGAGGTGGCTTGTTTTCTGGAGCACAGCAGCACCTTTACCTGCTACAGTGTCCAGTCAAATATATCAGCCCTGCGGAGCAAAAACGCTATCTTAGGATGTAAACAGGAGGCTTCCAGCCCTGGGACACCTGACAGAGAGCTCAGTGGCGGGGGGGCGGGGTGTAACAGCTGCTGACTCTCAGGGTTCTGGGCTAAATCCACTTGCAGGTGGAAGTGTTTCAATTTATTTCATTGACAATCAGTAAGGTGACGATTTAATCATGGGTATTTTTCATAAAAGTCATGGGCAGGTCACGGGCAAGAAACAAAAAATCATTCCCCGTGACCTGTCCGTGACTTATACCATAAATACCCCTCGTTGAATCTTGCAGGGAGGGGATCCCAGGGGGTCTGCAGCACCAACTGCGGGGGGAAGGAGTCTAGGGGGGCCCATAGCACCAGCTACCAGGGGAGAAGCCCCTGGGTCTGGCTGCCACTCCAGCTGCCACCGCAGGGGGAGCCCCAGGGGCTGAGCCGCTGCTCCCGCCGCCCCCAGGACCACTGCCAGGAGCCACTGAGCTGCGGCTGCTCCCGCTGCCCCCAGGACCGCTGCTCAAATGGTCCCCAGGGCCAGCCGCATTGGCCGCTGCTCCGGTGGTCCCTGGGGCCAACTGCTTGGGCGGCCCTGGAGTCAGCCACTGGCCGCTGCAGAAGTCACGGAGGTCACAGAAAGTCAGAGAATCCGTAACTTCCACAACCTCCCTGACGGACACGGATCCTTAATAATGAGACAGGAAACTGTGTGTTTCATTGTAAATCTGCTTCTGCCCACAGCCCCTGCTCTCCCAGCCCTGGGCTCCCCACTCGCCGCTCTGCCGGTGCCCCTCACTCCCGACCCACAGCCCCTGCTCTCCCAGCCCTGGGCTCCCCCCACACCTCTGCAGTCTTTATGTTTTATGGAAATATGCTTATAAGTGTGAAGATGACGTAACTGGATTATGCTTTATGCAAAAGACTCTCTGGTAAGGTCTCATTACAAGCCTTATAATCTCCTGAGTGTTCTCTGTGTGTGTATATAAATCTCTCCTCTGTTTTTTCCACCAAATGCATCCGATGAAGTGAGCTGTAGCTCATGAAAGCTTATGCTCTAATAAATTTGTTAGTCTCTAAGGTGCCACAAGTACTCCTTTTCTTTTTGCGAATACAGACTAACACGGCTGCTACTCTGAAATCTCCTGAGTGTGGTCATCCTATCTGTGTCATTCTTGTCCACGTTTCATTCTTGTGTCTGAAGCTAGAAATATGAACTATTACTCTGAAGTCCTGTTGTAATTATGCAAAGTGTGGCCTTGATGATGGTTTGGGAGCTTGATGGCTCCCACTGACGGGACAATTGGTTGTAAATGGCTCTGTTCACTTGGTGCGGGCTAGCCCGGGAAGAATGGAGACAAGGGGCTCACAGGACATGTGACGTGTCCAGAAGTTGTGGACACAGGAAGTCAGTGCTGCTCTCAGGACGCCATTAGGAGAAGGTCAGAGGCCCCATGGGGGGTGGAGGGTCATCCCCTCCCCCAGTCCATCCCCAGTGTGCCAGGTTCCTCATCTCCAATCTCTGCTACCCCCCAACCTGATGGGTTCCCCTTTTCAGCCACCCTGGGGCCCTCAAACACGCCCCCACCCATCCCCTCTGGGGTCTCTAAATCCGCCATTCCCACAGTGCACCTGGTAACCCTTCCCTCCTCTACCTCGAATCCCCCTATTCCCTTCCCTTGGGTCCTCCTGGACACCCCAACCCCACAGTCCGCCCCCCACATATATCCTGGTGACTCATTCACACGCTGATCTAGTCCTTCAGGGGCCCCCACAGCCCACCAAACTTCTCCATCCATGAGCCCCGTGGACCTGTGGCTGGGAAGTGGGGTTAAGCTCCCAATTTGGCTGGGCTGGGTGTGGGTGTGAATCTTTTCCTGACAGGTGTGTGCTGGGCTGACAAAGATTCTTTCCTCCCTCGGGGTGGGGTGTGGTTTTTGGCCCAAGGTGACACGGTTTGGGAGCTCTGTGGATGCGATGGGGTGTCTGCAATGAAGGGTGGGAAGGAGAAGAGCAATATGAAGATGGCACCTAAGACGAGGCCAGGTGACTTCTGTGGAGGAAGATATGCTGGACAATGCCAAGGATTGGGGCGACAACCAGGTGTGAGCCCAGGGCACAGAGAGCTGGGGAGGGTGTCTGTGTCTGTAACACTTCCCTGTCCTCTCTCACAGATGGAGTCCAAGAGGGATAGGAAGGAGAGGTGTAGAACTGATCCATGACATTGTTTTTAATTGTTCACTTTATTAATATAACTTCATAAATAAAGTATTATGAATGAAACTACATTTAGTCATACAACCAGGTATCCCAATAACTGGCTAATTCAGTTTCACTTTCAATCCAATTGCTGTTTAAATCACTGAAATTTGCACTGCTTCAACATTGTAACTTCTGTTCAGTGTTTGCCATTCCTTACACTTGTCCATTTTAACTTGTCCCAAACACCATTTTAAAATGCTCACTTCATTTTTGCAAAACCCTGCTGTCATCTGATTAGTGTAGTTTAGAAGTGGGAATGAGGTATGGATGGATGATGGAATCAACCTCCAGCCCCAGCCTGTCCTGATGAAATAAATTGTAAACACCAATGGCTGAAGATGCAGACAACAGCCCTGACAAAACAAGAAGAGTCCACCCTGAAAAGAAAAGAACAAAAGTACAATTGAAAAAACATCAAAGCCAGGTCCTAGGCTGAAAGTCATGTCTGCAATTGACGGGTGATCAATCACACCAAACCCAGAGGCAGCTTGACACAGCAAGACCTATAGATCCTGGATTCAAACTAAAGCCTACAAAAAGGATGGGTGAGGTGGAAGACTTTGGAGGTTAACGTTCTGCTGTCAACATGGAAGGGCATCGGTCCATGCCCAACAGAGACCCAATTCTTCCTTGTGCCTGGCTTTCCTGGCCAGTTAGCCGCCACAAACTACGAACCCAAGCCATGAACTCAAGCTGCATTCAGGACAGGTAACTATCTATCAGCTGCAGAACATTTGGGGTGTGTGTGTGTGTAGTTATTAGATATTAGTTATTGGTCTTAAATCAAATTGGGTTATTATAATGATCGTGACGTCTTGTCTTGTCCCCTGAAAGGATCCTGTGCAGTTTTGTCTGTATAACAGAGGACGAGAGCCCCAGTAGTCAAGAATAATAAGGTGCATCCTAGCTGAGCCCGGGGCTCTGTGGGGTTAAGACCAGTGGAAGGGACAAGAGTCTCCTGTGCAGAGTGACTATTTTGGGTGCAGGTGCAGTGGGGTGCTTTTAATTGTAGCTCTGCGAACATCATGGGAAGGCAGTTCAGGGTAGAGCCCTGGGGTGTGGGAGATGCGAGAAGCAGAGACTCGCCATCACGGCAGAGTGTGATGATAACTTTTGTTTTTCCTTCTTGCGTTGTGTTTGGCCCCAAGAGAAAAGAATTGTGTGTGTGTGTGTGTGTGTGTTAATGCCAGGCAAGACCTGTCCAGCTCACCCTCTCTCTCTTTTTACTGCCTCCTACCATAGGCCATGGGCAGGAGAAGTGCACACTGATCCCCAAAGGCTTGGTATCCAGAGCCTGCACCGTCTGGCGGGAGGGAAGAGAATAATACCAGGTCCTGGAGGCGACAGTGGGGGAGGTGGGGTGACTGGCCACGCAGCCCGTTGGCTCTGTCTCTTTTCAGCGCGTGGGGCTGCTCTAGAGCATGTGAGAGACAGAGGGAGGCCGAGCTCCCGTGCACTAGTCGAGCTGTGGGCAGGGCTGCCTCGCTCCTCGGTTATTTCCTGCGCTTGCAGATGAATCTCCCAGGAGCCCCAGGCAGAGGAGAAGCTGGAAGAAGTGGAGCTGAGCAGCCTGGACATCCCGGTAAGCAGAGACGAACAGTCCTGAGCTTTCTGCATTTCCCAGCACTGGGTGTGAGTCGGCGGTGACGGCACTCTCTTCCTCAGCTCTTCCCAGGTTAGTTTTCTTCAGAGGCCATGAGCGTGGTGTGGTATTAAGGGCAGGGGAAGAGTCAATCGTCTCCTGTGCAGAGTGACTCCTTTGGGTGCAGGTGCAGAGGGGGGGTTTCTAATTGTGGCTGTGATGGCATAACGGGAGGAGGGTTGAAGTCAGAGCCCTGGGGTGCAGGAGGAGCGAGAAGAGGAACCTCACCACGATTGCTTTTTCTTTCCCTCTTGTGTCGTGTTTAATACCAAGGGGAAAGTAGTCATGAGGACGGAGTCCAGCCCCGAGGTGAGATGGAAAGTGAGTGAGAGCAGTGACAGCGTGAATCCTGTTGATGCCAGGCAAGGTCTGTCCAGCTGGGAGCGAAGCAGCTGTCGCTGTCAGTGAGGTAAGTGTCTGGTTTGGTGAGGGCTCTGGTCACAGCCCCCTGGCTCCAGGCAGGGACTTCCCATTAGCTGGGTGTGGGTTTCCTGACTAGCTGTGGCTTCAAGGGAGATGATGTCACCATTTGTGGGGGCTGATCATCTCTCTGGCCAGGAGTGGGCTGGGCTCCCTAGCAGAAGGTTGAATCCATGAGGGTGAGTCCCTGTTCTGAGTTTCTTTCCATCCTCCTAGGTTTCTCTCTCTCTCTCTCTGTCTTCTCTACTGTGTTGGCCAACTCACACTCAAACTCTTTCTCTCCTTTCATGGACACCTGTTATGTTCACGTGCCTGCATCCTCTTCCTCTGCTCCCCCTCCCCAAGTCTCCTCTGGGCTAGGCTGGGTCTATCTGTCTCTGGCCATGGTCCCTGCCCTACTGGGCTAAGGGGGTCCTATTACCTGTGAGGCTCCCCGTCTGCGTGCTGGGCAGGAGCCATCCTGTTCTCTGTACAGCAGTGAGTGCATGTGCTGGGGCAGGGCGGGGTGGGGGGAGCAGGGGGAAATAAGCCGTGGGGAAGGAAGGGGGTGGGATGAGGAGGGGATTGGGCAGTGGGGAAGGAGCATGGGATGGGGAAGAGAAGGGGATAGAAGAAGCGGGGACAGCGGGGAAACGGGGGCCCAGTATGCAGCATCCCCTTGGCGGCAGCTGAGGCTCCCCCGTTAAGCAGGCCCATCAAACCCTCACCTGACAAGCCCCCACCTCCTCTGCACCTGGACCACCCCGATGAGCTTACTCCCCCGAACTCCTGCAATTGTCCAGTGACCACTGGTAGCCAGAAGAGTCAGTGTCCTAGGTGTGTTCTTCACCTCCCCCAAGGTGGCAGGGTGCCTGGGTGGCCGTGTCAGGCAGTACCCTGGGTATCCTCCAACCCCCTTGAGGCAGTGAGCCCTGTTCCTGGTGCGCATCACTCCCCCTCTAGGGATGTGCACTGGTGGCCAAGTGGGGCAGTTCCCTGTGTGTACCCCCCAACCCCTCTGAGGCCAGGTATGGCAGGCACTAATCCTTGGCATCCACATGGGGCAATACCCTCTGTATATCCCCCAATTGGGGCAGTGACCCCTGCTGGTCAGGTGGGGCAGCGCCCTGTGTGTGTCTGCCCCCTATTTGGGTCGTGACGGCTGGTGGCTAAGTGAGGCAGTGGCCTTTGATTTCCTCTTCTCTCCCCCCCAGGTAGTGCCCCCTGTTGGCCAGTTGGGGCACTACCTGATGTGTGTATCTCCTAACTGAAGTAGTGACCTCCCCATGGTGGCCTCGTGTGGCAGTGCCTTATTGGTATCTCCCTTCCGCAACAGACAGACACACCATTGTGGTAGTGGCCACTTCAGGCCGTGGCCTGTTTATCATTCCTCCCCTCCCCCCTACCATTGCAGCAGTGACTCCTGGTGACCAGGTGTGGCGGTGCCCTGCATGTGTCCCCCCAGCCATTGCTGCAGTGACCCTTGGTGCCCAGTTTGAGTAGTAGCCTGTATGTACCTCATATCTTGGGCCAGTAACCTGTGGTGACTAGCTAAGACAGTGCACAGTCCGACGTCACAGAATATCAGCGTTGGAAGGTACCTCAGGAGGTCATCTAGTCCAATCCCCTGCTCTACGCAGGACCAATCCCCAATTTTTGCCCCAGATCCCTAAATGGCCCCCTTAAGGTTTGAACTCACAACCCTGGGTTTAACAGGCCAATGCTCAAACCATTGAGCTATGCCTCCCACTCAAAAGGATGCCAAAGAGAGAGACTTTTATGATCTTGGGGAATAGTTCAACACCTGACCAGGGACTTGAACCCTGGACCCTCAGATTAAAAGTCTGATGCTCTACCAACTGAGCTAGCCAGGCTCATGCATCTGGTGGCCACGTAGGGCAGTGGCCTGTGTGTACCATCTCCACTGGAGCCATGACCCCTGGTGTCTTGGTGCTAAGATGCAGCCACCTCTGGGTTACACCGTGGGGCTGTTTATAGGCCAATGGGGATAGGCCCCCACTGTTCCAGGAAGTAGGGGAACGTCTGGTGCTCGGAGCAGAGCATTCCACCTTGTATTGAACTTGGTGCTCTGAGCACCTTTTCCCGACATGAAGAAGAGCCTGTGTGGCTCCAAAGCGAGTCCACTAACAGGCATTACCTCACCTGCCTTGTGTCCCTGGTGTTCTGCAAGTGTCCAACTTCCCCTTCGCTGTTGCTCTCCAAACCTCCTTCAGGCAACCCCTTCCCCAGGTCCCTTCACCTGCCAAACCTCCCTTGGACCCCCACCTGCAGTGAGGGGGGGCACCACACCCCAAAACCCGATGGAGCCTGTGGGGTGGCCTGCTCCGAGGAGGGGAGGGGAAATCCTGGGGCCACAAACTGAGCAACGGGGTTGAGGCTGCCCCTGCAATGAGAAGCGGGGAGAGAAGAATGAAGCAATGCATGGTGGGAGATGTAGCATCTGCCCCGGGCTCTATCTCCCCTGAGCCGCGGTGGGCCCTTGGCACCGTGGGAGTGGTAGTGTCTTCAGCCTCCATTTCCTGATAGCCAGTGCCAGGCCGGCCCGGACTTCCCATTTCCAGTGCGAGTCTGGAAGCAGAAGTTGCCATGAGGCAGGGCTGGGAAGGGTGGTGCTGTTGTCAGGAAATAGCAGGAAGAGTAGGTGGGTCTGTGCTACCAAGGGGAAATGCCGCCCTTGCTGTGAAAGGGCCCCACCATTAGGGGAGATGTCGTCTCCCTGCCATGCTGTGCTCTGCACCAGCCCCTGTGTGTCACTGCAGCAGGGAACCCCACATCGCAGAGCCTGCCAGGCTCCCCCATTCTCAGTGCCCCTAGTCCCTGCCACCACCCCAACCATCAGTGATAGAACAGGAGGCAACTTCACTTCTGCTCACTGTTCCTGGTGGGTTTCAGAGTAGCAGCTTTCAGAGTAGCAGCCCTGTTAGTCAGGATTCGCAAAAAGAAAAGGAGTACTTGTGGCACCTTAGAGACTAACAAATTTATTAGAGCATAAGCTTTCGTGAGCTACAGCTCACTTCATCGGATGCATCTGGTGGAAAAAACAGAGGAGAGATTTATATACACACACACAGAGAACATGAAACAATGGGTTTATCATACACACTGTAAGGAGAGTGATCACTTAAGATAAGCCATCACCAGCAGCAGGGGGGGGAAGGAGGAAAACCTTTCATGGTGACAAGCAGGTAGGCTAATTCCAGCAGTTAACAAGAATATCAGAGGAACAGTGGGGGGTGGGGTGGGAGGGAGAAATAACATGGGGAAATAGTTTTACTTTGTGTAATGACTCATCCATTCCCAGTCTCTATTCAAGCCTAAATTAATTGTATCCAGTTTGCAAATTAATTCCAATTCAGCAGTCTCTCGTTGGAGTCCTTTTTTGAAGCTTTTTTGTTGAAGGATAGCCACTCTTAGGTCTGTAATCGAGTGACCAGAGAGATTGAAGTGTTCTCCAACTGGTTTTTGAATGTTATAATTCTTGACGTCTGATTTGTATCCATTCATTCTTTTACGTAGAGACTGTCCAGTTTGGCCAATGTACATGGCAGAGGGGCATTGCTGGCACATGATGGCATATATCACATTGGTAGACGCGCAGGTGAACGAGCCTCTGATAGTGTGGCTGATGTGATTAGGCCCTATGATGGTATCCCTTGAATAGATATGTGGACAGAGTTTGGCAATGGGCTTTGTTGCAAGGATAGGTTCCTGGGTTAGTGGTTCTGTTGTGTGGTGTGTGGTTGCTGGTGAGTATTTGCTTCAGATTGGGGGGCTCTCTGTAAGCAAGGACTGGCCTGTCTCCCAAGATCTGTGAGAGTGATGGGTCGTCCTTCAGGATAGGTTGTAGATCCTTGATGATGCGTTGGAGAGGTTTTAGTTGGGGGCTGAAGGTGATGGCTAGTGGCGTTCTGTTATTTTCTTTGTTGGGCCTGTCCTGTAGTAGGTGACTTCTGGCTCTGTCAATCTGTTTCTTCACTTCAGCAGGTGGGTATTGTAGTTGTAGGAATGCATGATAGAGATCTTGTAAGTGTTTGTCTCTGTCTGAGGGGGTGGAGCAAATGCGGTTATATCGTAGAGCTTGGCTGTAGACAATGGATCGAGTGGTATGATCTGGATGAAAGCTAGAGGCATGTAGGTAGGAATAGCGGTCAGTAGGTTTCCGATATAGGGTGGTGTTTATGTGACCATCGCTTATTATTATTACAGATTGACAGAGCCAGAAGAGTACCTAGTAGTCACCTACTACAGGACAGGCCCAACAAAGAAAATAACAGAACGCCACTAGCCATCACCTTCAGCCCCCAACTAAAACCTCTCCAACGCATCATCAAGGATCTACAACCTATCCTGAAGGACGACCCATCACTCTCACAGATCTTGGGAGACAGACCAGTCCTTGCTTACAGACAGCCCCCCAATCTGAAGCAAATACTCACCAGCAACCACACACCACACAACAGAACCACTAACCCAGGAACCTATCCTTGCAACAAAGCCCGTTGCCAACTCTGTCCACATATCTATTCAGGGGATACCATCATAGGGCCTAATCACATCAGCCACACTATCAGAGGCTCGTTCACCTGCGCATCTACCAATGTGATCTATGCCATCATGTGCCAGCAATGCCCCTCTGCCATGTACATTGGCCAAACTGGACAGTCTCTACGTAAAAGAATGAATGGACACAAATCAGACGTCAAGAATTATAACATTCAAAAACCAGTTGGAGAACACTTCAATCTCTCTGGTCACTCGATCACAGACCTAAGAGTGGCTATCCTTCAACAAAAAAGCTTCAAAAACAGACTCCAACGAGAGACTGCTGAATTGGAATTAATTTGCAAACTGGATACAATTAACTTAGGCTTGAATAGAGACTGGGAATGGATGAGTCATTACACAAAGTAAAACTATTTCCCCATGGTATTTCTCCCTCCCACCCCACCCCCCACTGTTCCTCTGATATTCTTGTTAACTGCTGGAATTAGCCTACCTGCTTGTCACCATGAAAGGTTTTCCTCCTTTCCCCCCCCTGCTGTTGGTGATGGCTTATCTTAAGTGATCACTCTCCTTACAGTGTGTATGATAAACCCATTGTTTCATGTTCTCTGTGTGTGTGTATATAAATCTCTCCTCTGTTTTTTCCACCAAATGCATCCGATGAAGTGAGCTGTAGCTCACGAAAGCTTATGCTCTAATAAATTTGTTAGTCTCTAAGGTGCCACAAGTACTCCTTTTCTTTTTGAGAGTAGCAGCTGTGTTAGTCTGTATCCGCGAAAAGAACAGGAGGACTTGTGGCACCTTAGAGACTAACAAATTTATTTGAGCATAAGCTTTCATGAGCTACAGCTCACTTCATCGGATGCATGCAGTCCCGGTGGGACTCTATTAGAGCGCGTACCGCGGCATCTTAGTTTTTGCTCGCTGTTCCCGGTGGGACTCTATTAGAGCGCGTACCGCGGCATCTTAGTGTTTGCTCGCTGTTCCCTGTGGGACTCTATTAGAGCGCTTACCGCTGCATCTTAGTTTCTGCTCGCTGTTCCTGGTGGGACTCTATTAGAGCGCGTACCGTGGCATCTTAGTTTCTGCTCGCTGTTCCCTGTGGGACTCTATTATTTAGAGCGCGTACCGCTGCATCTTAGTGTTTGCTCGCTGTTCCCTGTGGGACTCTATTAGAGCGCGTACCGTGGCATCTTAGTTTCTGCTCGCTGTTCCCTGTGGGACTCTATTATTTAGAGCGCGTACCGCGGCATCCTAGTTTTTGCTCGCTGTTCCCGGTGGGACTCTATTAGAGCGCGTACCGCGGCATCCTAGTTTTTGCTCGCTGTTCCCGGTGGGACTCTATTAGAGCGCGTACCGCGGCATCTTAGTGTTTGCTCGCTGTTCCCGGTGGGACTCTATTAGAGATGGTACCGCTGCATCTTAGTTTCTGCTCGCTGTTCCCGGTGGGACTCTATTAGAGCGCGTACCGCTGCATCTTAGTTTCTGCTCGCTGTTCCCGGTGGGACTCTATTAGAGCGCGTACCGCTGCATCTTAGTTTCTGCTCGCTGTTCCCGGTGGGACTCTATTAGAGCGCTTACCGCTGCATCTTAGTTTCTGCTCGCTGTTCCCGGTGGGACTCTATTAGAGCGCGTACCGCGGCATCTTAGTGTTTGCTCGCTGTTCCCGGTGGGACTCTATTAGAGCGCGTACCGCGGCAACTTATCTTCCGCTGGCTTTCTGGAAGCGCCCAGTCTAAACTCCGCTGTATCAGGCTGGGCAGCAACTGGATGATGCAGTTTTTCTCATCCCAGCCTACAGGGCCTTGGGGAAGGGGGTGGAATCGGAGTATACGCCCCCAACCCCCTGCTGTGAACCGCTCAGGGCAGAGGGCTGGGTGTGTGGGGGGGCTGCAGGGGTCAGGGCTGGGGAGGTGCGCTGGAGTTGTCAGGGTGCTCAATGACTCTTCTGGCTGCCAGTGGTGCCTGGCCCGCAGGGTCACTATCACAGTGCTGGGGGGGGGGAGATACACACAGGGCACTATCCCACCTGGTCACCCGGGGGCCCTGCACCTGACACCCACCCACACATGTCCACATTCCATGTATCCATCCAACCCTAAAGCCCCCCATCCGCCCCCATTGCATGCCACATACAGCCCTTCACCCATCTGCCTCACACACTCATCTATCTCCACTGCATCCCGCCGGCCCTCTGGGTGTGCGTGCAGTGCCCAGCACAAGGAGGTGTGCACAGGGCCTGATTAACCTTCCGTGGGCCTGGCGCCAAACATATTTGTGGCTCCCCATGGGGGAATGGGGCATGGCATGAGGGGAGGTTGATCACCAGAGCAAGGGGCTGGTCAAGAGTAAGGCACGGGAGGTGGGGGGAAAGAGACACGGCTCCGGTCTGCACAGTCCCACACAGGGGCACTGTTTGCAAACCCGCAGCCACCAGATACCTACTGGCCCACCCAGCCCTGCGCTGCCAGCGTGCTCTGCCATACCACCCCCCTGCCCATTGCTCCCCACCCCCTTATGCCCAGCAACTCCCATGCCCAGTGCCCCCTCACCCACAGATCTGGCCCACAGACCCCTATGCTCAACACCCCTCTCACAGCCCCCTCCACAACTGCCCAGCACCCCATATTCCTGAGGGAATTCAGCACCAAAACATTAAAAATTCTGTGCACTATTTTAAAATTCTGCAAATGTTATTTGTCAATCAATGAATGTGGAAGCTCCAGTCTGGCCGTGAGGAGCAGAGGCCACTGGCTGCGTGGAGGTGGGAGATCACCCTGCAGCCTTCCCCCTCCCCTCCCAGGACAAGGACTCGGCCGTGAGGCTGCACCCGACTCTGACACAGTGTAAGGGATACACCTGCCCCAGAAACACCCTTGGGCACTGTCCCTCTGCGCCAGGTGCAGGCAGGCAGGCTCAGCCTGGCAGGATCCAAGTGTGGAGGGGCTCAGAGTGGGGGGATCCAGGTGGCTCACTGCAGGATCTGGATGCACAGGGGCTTGTTGGGGGGTTCCAGGTGCAGGTGCAGGGGCAGTGGGACTCTGCAGAGGGGTCCCTATAAATCTCCTTATAGCACCACTGCCTGAGCCATCTGTTGATAGTCATAATCTTGTCACACCTTTGTTGCCCACCTCTAGGAACCGGCAGAAACCCACTGAAGATCATCTGAGCCTCGATTTCCTTAAGCTTCTTCCCCAGCCTGGCATAGTCTTCCTTGATACGTTCCAACGGGAATCTATTGGTATCATCTGTTCGCACATGAAGGACGCTCAGTGGATTCACAAACACACAAACACACACACACCTCCTGGTGTTCGGAGGGGAAGAGGAGAAAGGATAAAAGATGCAAGAGAAGAAGAGAAAGGGATGGGATGGAGAAAAAGGTGAAATAAAAAGGACAAACGCTCATGTCCCCAGTGATTCTAAGGGACAAAATTCTAGGTGCGGAATAAAATTTTGCCTCCTTAAACTTGTGTTTTCCACGCCTAGAATTCAACTGTCACCAGATGGATCCGACTGAAGAGGTTTCAGACCTGAGGAGGCTCTTACCTTCTCAACAGGGACGTCTGTTTTCTATCAATAAAGCAATGAAAGGAAAGGAGAAAACTCTACAGAGGCTCCCCCTGGCACTCACGGACGTGACCCCTGATCCCTCTCAGTCCTCACGGAGAGACCTCGAGAAGGAGACTCACTGAAGTGAAGCCACAGGGGTGCAGACAAATAAATGCACATGGCCATAAAACGATCAGATTAGATAGATAGATAGATAGATAGATAGATAGATAGATAGATAGATAGATATCTGAGTGAGTTTTGGTTCGCTCACATTTAATTCTCAATTGCTTATCTCTGGGGTCCAGACGCACCATTTCTTTCATACTCCATGCATTTTAAAATACAGCTTCAATGTCTTTCTTTCATTTTTATAACTAGGGGGATGCTATTTGAAGGCTATGAAGCCTTTCCCAGTTCAGCTTGGAAATTGTGAATACTTTGCCAGACACTTTAGTTCTGAGGTAACTAAATATTAATACAATAAAGTTACATGATCAAACATTTAATTCTTTCCCCCCAATATTTCTACCCATATAGATGCCCATCTAGCTGCTACACTTTGTCCTGCTTTCCCTCCATCTGCATAACTCCTTCTAATGGAGGAAATTGGGGATCCAGAAAATGAACACACCGGCCACTTGTGAAAATTTTGGTTTACATGACTTGCCAAACGTAACACAAGAACTCTGGGGCAGAGGCAGGGAGAAAATCCAGTTTAGCAGGGTAGCATTCATCTGTCTAAACCATGGGACCAGCCTTTCTCCTCCTGAAATTCTCTGCCTCCTTCACTGCGCACTTTCCAACTTCTGCAGCACGTGAGGCTGGAGTCCGACAGACTACAGCCTCCTTCAGTCCACAGCTTGATTTGTCCCCCAGCATTATCCATTCTGTGCACTGGATGAGGCCGGGATCCTGTGGAAAGTGTGTGACCGTGCAACTAACGCATATGGTTCCTGGAAGGTGCCATCCATAGATACTCATTACAGCCTGCCTGAACAGCTTCTACTCAGCCTGAGCTGAGAGCGGGTGTACAAGGCGCCAGCCCCGCTTTCAATCTGTTTTATCCACGTTTAAAAGAAGACAGGTGCCCACATGGATGGACACATCTTACCAGTGTCAGGCCAAGGACTGAATGTCCCTTTCACCCCAGCGGATGACCCTCCAAGTTCAGTTCTGGTGAAGAGCCAGAGGCCCTGGGACTTGGTGCCCCAGCTGATGGCAGGACCCAAAACTCCCAGCAGAGAGGGGAGCTTTTGGTGACCCGAACCTCCATCTTGTTGAGCCTGTTGGCTCTGTTGCTGCTTCCGCACTCGGGGGTGGTTTGCCAAATTCTGCCGTGGAATCAGTCGGCCGCGGTGTCACTTGCTGCGCTGCCCCCTGCTCAGAACTGCTCTCTTCAGCCCTGGTGACAGTGACTGTGTCTAGTCATTTTATTCCACCCCAACACAGGGAAATAATCTCCCCCTTTGCCCCCTCCAAATTTACAGCAGAGTTACCCCTCATTTACACCAGTGGAGTCAGAATGTTACTTATTGACTTGACAGTGAATTATCCCTATCTACTCCAAGGATGAATGTCTCTCTTGTAGCTTGATCTTTACTATGTTTAGATATAGTTGAATTGAGGTCTAGGTCAGCACCTTCAGTATATTCTGTGTGTGGGTTCCTGTTCAGATGGAGTATTACAGCACAATTGTGCCCACCCAGTGGCATGAAATAACTAAGCCCCTTCATTTTCAGTTTGCCAAAAAAAATCTCGGGTTTTCCAAAAAGTATTATTCCATTTTTTCTGATTATCATCCAATTTTTTATCATTCAAATATATAAAAAATAACTTGTTTTATTAGGAAAATACAATATGTTGCATGAGATATACACACAGACTAATGCATTATTGTAATATATATATTTCCCGTTGAAGGAAGTATGTATTATTCTTGTGACAGGGTCGGGCCAATGGCTACAGGAGAATGATAGAAGGCAGATATATTAGCACCAGATTAAGCAGGTCCCTTTTCCCTGGGTAAGGTAACAGGGGAGGTCCTGAACAATGGGGGCTGCGGAAAGTGGCACGGGCTGCGGGATGTGCTGGCCACCGCTTCCCGCAGCCCCCAGTGGCCTGCAACGGCGAACCACAGCCAGTGGAAGCTGCGATCAGCCGAACCTGCGGACGCTGCACAAAAAAAAAAACAAAGCCTCAAAGCCCGCCAGCAGATTACCCTGATGGGCCACATGCCAAAGGTTGCCGATCTCTGCTCTAGAAGATACACCCAATAAACAAACAGGCACGAACGCAAGCTCTGAAGTGCCTATGCATCTGAACATACTGATAATCTCACATCTACCACGTACACATTTCAAGGTGTTAGCAGATAATGATTTAAAGATCTGACATACTAAAATGGGAAGAAAATGAAAATCTTTATCAGAATACGGTCCAGATCACAAGGAAGTATTCAAAAGCTTATAAAAATGAAAACAGGAGAGGAGGATGAAGTTGAGTGTACATGCTGCAAATGGTGTAGCCCAGTTATTAAGTGTAAATATTTATAGGCGAATAGTTCTAAGTCTACAGCAATAAACTGTTTATTCAAATGGAAAAGTTTTAATTAGGAATTAGAGATTCATTGTTTGCTTAAACTCAGAGGTGTCATTGTGTTTTGACGTCTGTTTTAGTATTGCAGCAAACCACATTGATGAACAGAATTCAAAGCATTAATCTACAGAATACTCCTCCCGCCCGGGTCTTTTCATCCACCAAAATAAACCTTGATATTTACGCAGAAAAAAGAGTTTTTTGCACTGATTTTCACCTGTTTTTGTTGTGGTGGTAATAAAAACTGATACATTCCCAGGAAAAATTTAATAAAATAAAAACTGAAAACTTTACCACTCTATCCCGGGGTGTCCAACAATGGATTAAAGCAGTATGATTCCCTGGATAGATTAGACAGATGTCCTGGTATTTGACTTGCAATTAAAAAATAAAATGAAATACCATTTGCCATCCACAGAAGAAATCCAAGTGGATCTTCACAATTATTTTGAAATCCAAGAATAATAAACTCCCCCTTTGCCCCTGGGCCTTAGGCCAAACCCTGTCGCTGGCTACATGTGAAACAAAAGCTGATGGAGATTATTTCCAAATATTTCATGTTGCCAGGAGTTGTAAAGCATGAGAAAAATCTTTGCCACCACCTGGCATATCTCTAATTACCATGGAGTTTGGCTTCTACAGGAGACAGGTATAAAAGCTGTGATTGATCACGTGTGGCACAGAGGACCTGCTTTCCTCCTTTCATGTACGCAGGGAACCCCAAACAATCCAGCATGGCTGACCTGCCCCCTCCGAGCCAAGGGATAGCCAGGGGAATCTCACTGGCCCACTTTGGAGTAGCCCCTGTATTAGAGAGTTGGTATCTCAACTGTTTTAGAAATCGAACCAAGCATTGATGTCCCATTCTGGTTGTGAGGGGCTCCCAGGAATACATGGGAATGGGCGATGTAACTAGAACAAAAGTGAATGCGTGCTGGTGTAAGGAAATCTGCAGGAGCCTCTGGGAGTTCACAGTCCACATCCAGTGGGACTTTGGATCCATTAAACCAAATTGCCTTTGAAAATCTCAGCCTAGATCATCGACACTTTGAGCATAGCAGTCTTGTGTTTGAGTGTACTTAGCAGCTATAAGAGAAAATGCCATTTCATACCTGTTAACTCTGGTGAGCAGGCTGCAGGCAGCCCCAGGTGTGCCAGAGATGCGGTGTTTGCAATCACTCACATGTTCAGAGACACATTACCTGGGCCATTGCCCGAGTGCAGTGGGTGTGTGGATCGTTTCACAGAAGGAGTCAGTGTTCATGAGGACAGACTAGTTTTGCCAGGGACTCTCAGTTTAGAACCTTTCTGTTCTTTAAACAGGCATGAGACATTGTTAGAACAGAGCATTGTCTGGACGTTGGAACCTACAGAAATTGTAAACAGGGGCACCTGGAGCAGTAATGACTAGTGCACTTGCCATAGCATGCACCGGTGTCCCACTCCACACGCCTGAATGCTTGGGCTGAGTACTGAGCACACCAGCTTTTCTAACGGGTTAGATTTCAGAAGATCTCCAGACTGTCCTCTGCCAGTGACATGCTCATCACAAAGGAAAAGGACAATATTTTACTAGAAAGTCCTGGAGATTTTGTGAAGCTTTAGAGATACAAGTTCACAGATAGTGTTAATGAGCATTGGTTCTGCTGCCAACATCCACTGAATTCAAACCATACCGTGAATCATTTTGCTAGCTGCCACCATAGGGGTTGTGAAGTTTTCCACCCAGAGGAATTGTTCCCTGGTTGGGATGGGGAACGGTGAAGTGCTGGCTGGGTAGGCCAGCTAGGTCTGCAGATATGAATCCCCTCCACTGTCTTGTATCTTCCACCATTTCCCCTTGGCACCCAGTGTGCACTTGCACTCCACACGCCCCTTGCCAGAGAGTCTGGGGAGCACTCAGATTCTGAGCTGGGGCCCTGGCTATTGTCTGTGTTCTACTGGAGATGTCTATTATAGACCCTGCGGCTGGCTTCTCTATGGAGACTGACAGCTCTTTGGGGCAGGGACTGTGTGCTACAGTGTTTGTACAGCCCCTGGCACAATAGCACTGCATGCTGGGTTGATCTCTAGGCACCACTGTAATAACTGTGATTAAAAATAGCATCAGAGTCCAGTCCAGATCCTCTTGCAGAGATCCAGAGCTACAGGTCCTCCCCTCCCCCTGGAACTGAGTCAATACATTGAATATTATATGCTCAGTACTGTGACATATAATAATTGTAAGGGACTCACTTATTACAGAATCAATGTAATTCATCATTAATAAAGATGTCTTGGAAAAGATTGAGAAGCCTAGATTTGGAGCTAGTCTCCTTTTAGCCATAGCAAGGCAAGAAAAATGATACAAGGTTTAAAAAAAACTGATCTCTGAGAAATGGTTAAAAAAACGAGGCACACTGAGGCTTTGTCTATGCTACAAAATTGTTCGTTCGACGTACAAAGTTTCACGGAGCTGCCAGTGCCAGGGAACCCAAAGATCCCGATGATATTTGGATGACAGCTTCAGGAAATAAGGTAGGAAGTGGCCCAGGGTGGCGGAGTGAGTGGTATTACATACTCGTGTAAGGTCAGCATGTTGTGGTAGGATCTCGGCTGGCTGGGTGGCAAATGCACTTAACTTGAGAGGGCCTTGGGCTGGGACCCAGTGGAGTTAGGTGGGCCCTTCCAAAGTGGCCCCTGGATCTGGCAATTAGGTCTTGCAACCCTGAACCAAAGGGTGGCCATATTGAGTCAAGCCATTAGACCACGAAATCCTGAACCCAAGGACAGCCATGTTGATTCTGGAGTTAGTGCGCCTAAATCTTGAGTTCAAGAACAGTCTAACCTTTCCAGTGATATCTCACATGACCCATCTTGCATAAAACACATGTTAGTAATGCCATATCCATATCATAACAATATCTCTCTGAAGACTATGGGGCATAGGGTCACAGCACCTCTGTCAGGGCAGCTTCTAGCAGGGACTAGGGGAAGCTAGAGAGAGCTCCTGGCTGGTTGCTGGGACTTGCAGACCTGAGACCCTGAGAAGAGGGCGAACAACGTGCTGGGGCTGAAGGAGAGCAGCCCCGGGACTTGAAGCAGCACTGGTGGAGGCAGTTAAGGAGAGGAAGCAGATGCTGTTTCAACAGGATCTCTGGGCTGGAACCCAGAGTACTGTGGGCCTGGTTTCCTGCCCTCACCACTGGGGAAATGGCTGGATTTGGAGATACCCACCCCCTGCCCCATCACCTGGAAAGAAGGTGCACAGATCATGGCATGGCCAGATGGCCGAGTCATAAAGAGGATGCTGCTGTACTTGGACTGAGGTGGTCTGCAAGCGGTGACAAAGATGGTCAAGGCACCACCAGGAGAGGGAACACCGGCTGAATGAGCTAATCCCTGTTGTTTTCTCTAGCAGTTGACTGGAAGGTGCACATTGGCTCCATGCCATGTAGCCATGTTGTCTCGAAGGGCAAGACACCCTTTATTCCATAACATAATTAAGGAAAATATTTCTCAATGAACTCTCAGTAAAAATCAGAAACAACCAGTGTCCGCATCATGCTAAGGGCATTGGTATTTTCTTTAAATTTGCCAGACCAACCTAACTAACATCCAACACACATTTGAACCTCTTCTTTTTACACCATTGCTCATTCTCAGGCTCTGCTTTGTCTCCAGACAGATCCAGTCTCTTCAGAATGGCCTTGCTCTTTCCATCTGTTTTGTTCATTGACACGTTGGAATAAACACTCCCCTTCACTCTGTTCTCAGATTAAACACTAGATTAACTGTTTGTTACTGATGGGTTTAGAAAGCGTTTGTCGAGTGGAAGATGACATTTGTGGGAGATTGTTCCCAAGATCTAGTACTTTGTTTTCCAACATCTCCCAGCTTCCTTGGTGAAAATAAGACCAACGTTTCCTTGCAATATAGAAGAAAAAAACAGTTTTTCACCCCAGATGGGACTTGAACCCACAATCTCTGTCTTAGGAAGCCAATGTTTTGTCCATTAGGCCACTGGGGCCCTGCTGCATAAATAAAGGAGGGATGGAAATTCCCTCTCATAATTGCACATTCCTCACATTCCCTTGGAACCAAATACTCCCTTTATGCACTTTACATAACTGTCTGCATCCCCTGGCAGCGAGGCAATGGGGCAGGTCACTGACAGAGCTGAGTCCCACCTTTCTGCCAGCCATCTTTAGAGGAGAACCCCACCCTAGAGTCACACCTCCCTCCTCCAGCACCTCCATGTCTGTGGCTCTGAGTGCCAGTAGGATGAGTAGGGGGTGAATCTGGGGCTGGAAGGGGGGTCAGGTCAGCCTGTAAGGAATAACCAGGTGGCGCTGACCCAGAGGGAGGCTGTGGGCTGCTGTACAATTGGATCAAGTAACAGTTGGCCGAGCTCCAGGAGATGAGGCTGCAGCTGGCCAGTTTGAGCAGGACCACCAAGTGAAGGGAAGGACGGCCTCCCCTGACATTTTTGCAGCCTGCAGGGAATGGAGACAAAGCAGGGGGATGTGGGACTCGCAGATCCGGTAGTGCAGGGCTACAGTTTATTGAGGAGAGAGAGTCCTGCAAGAGGAAGCAGCTGGAGGGCAGCAATAAGTGCAGCGTGCAAGCCAACCGGCTGAGCGTCACAGGGGTCCAGAAATGGAAATGCTCGCAGGTCCCATGGTGTAATGGTCAGCACTCTGAATCCTGCCATCTGAGTTCAAATCTCAGTGGGACCTCCTGGGGCTATGTTGGTATGCTGCAAAGCCTTAGAGCTCAGCGTGCTTGGTTTCCGTGTCTCTGGGTGAAGCAGAGTGAATTTTTTCCCTCTTCCTGCGCAACTTATGCCCACTAGAAATAGTTCTTTGGTCCAGTTGGTTCAATGGTCTGGCCGAAATAGTTTGGGGCCCTGGAATTTAACAGTCTGGCTAGAGACACCTGAACGTTGTGTTTCTCGCTGCTTCACCTGATCCTCACACTCCTTGTACCTGCCGTTGCCAAACTCTGGGCACCTAGAGCAGAGGCTGCTGGTGCTGACAGCTCCAAGGGAAGGCTTAAAAGGCAGAGAGCAACCGTGGCTGGGGAAGAGGAGAGGAGGAACATGACTATGTGTGGCCAGCAGACAGCCACAGAGGCAGACAGAGAGCCTGCTCCATGCTCCCTGGGGTGCCAATACCCCACTGAAGGCAATCCACACACCATCATTCGCTCTGCGGTCACAAGGTGCTAAGACAGCACCAGTGAGGCTTCTGACCATTTTTTTTTTTGGGTGATGGCGCAGGAGATATTTCCCCAAGAGGCTTTTCCCCAGCTGCTGAGAAGCACCCAGGGCTTGCTCTTGTGCTGGATGGGTGAATACATTTAGGCGGCCTGCCTAGTTCAGCTGGCTGCACATCTGACTCTTCATCTGAAGGCTGAAGTTACAATTCCCTGTTGATTGCTTGGGGCTCCTCTTCAACGGTAAAACACACTATCCGCTTAAGCCCCCATCCAGTAATCTGCGGCAACTAACCAGGGCCAGTAAGTGCCTCTAAGAGGCAATATTGTCCTCACTCACCAGCACTGAGTGGAGAAAAGAAACTTTAATAAAAAGGAGGAAAATCACCTTGTATTAACTTTGGAAAACACCACAATCACGATTCATAACACAACACTATGAGCAAAACACCCGCCCACAGTACGCTGGGCAGCATCCTTTTGAATCGGGCTCCGAAATCCAGACACCAAAAGCTCTTTGGAGGTGCCCCTCCCGTCACTGCACCTCACTCCCAGCTGCTGTCTTGGGTCAATGAAAACCAGAGATCACCTCTCACCTCCTGGGGGAAAGCCCCTTTCTCCCTCCGCTGTCTTCCCACAATGTCGGTCACTTGCCGTTCCACCCTGTCACTGCTCTGCTGGCCACCCTCTCTCCTCTGGGATGTCTTGCAGTCCCACCGAGAGCGGTGCAGGCTTCCTAAAAGTAGCGGCCACCAGAGCCCGAACAGTAGCCCCATGCCTTCCCCTTGAGGCCATGCCCCTGCATCACCCCTTCTCCCCAAGGCCCCGCTCTTGCGCTGACTCTTCCCCCCAAGACCCCCTCCCCACCTTCACTCACCCTTACGTTCATTACAAAGTGGTAAGCCAGAGCCCTCTCATTTCTAAAAGTCCTGAGGCATTTTGCCCCCCTGTTCATGCACCCCTGGGTCCCGGCGTTTCATACAGCTCTTACTGATCTCAGCTGTTAGTGACGGAGCCTCACTGCTCGCACAGACTCAGCAGTTTCCTGCCTGAGAGACACTGTCCCAAAGCAGGACTAACGCTTAGAGCTGATTCTCAGGGATTTCAGATATTTTGATCTGTAGATCCTTGATGCCTGGGGAGGGAGAGGAGCAAGGTAGCCATTGTTAGAGGGCTTTCTCTTCCATTGCCCTCTTCCCCAGTTGTTGTAATGCAAGCAGCAAAAGACCAGAAGTCTGAAGTGCAGACAATGTGATGTTTCCTGGGTTTAGTGTCCAAGCCAGCATGTTCTGAAGCCCTTCACACCACTCGGACTTATCTCTATACGCCGATAGAGTCTGTTCCCCAGGGTTCCCTTCCCAGCTCCGATGCCGCATAATTCTCTAGCCAATTATATCCCACTATACTAATGAACTTACACATAGCAAAATTAATTATACAACAGACAGAAACAATTAGAGAACCAGACAGATTGACAATAGAAAATTGGGGGCCATAAGGGTGAAACATACCGAAATGAGGGTTTCACAACCACAACCATTGAGAAGGGATTTCTTGCCAGACAGGAGGCTCTCTTAAGATCTGTTTCTGTATCTGGTGGTGATAGGTACTATCACGACAGGATCGTCTTCCTAACCATCCAATACCACTGTATTTCAATGGGACGGGTTTGGGATGTGAGGATGTGACCGTTCGCTTCCCAGCTTATGGCTGCCCCTGCGACTTAGCCAAAGGCCTTAGCCTAAGAACCCGGCTTCAGACTCTCCCGGGGAGAGAAGGCCCGTACACAGACAGACTGTGATTTTGATTCTTTGTTTTATACCCCTGTAACTAGCTAAGTGATGAAAATACACAGTAAAAATACACTATGATAAAAAAAAGCCTGTACTCTTAAAGTATAGGCTTTACAGGCAGGCCTGAATATCTCTATTCTAACAAGGATCTTTGGGAAATTAGCCTTTGCTGACAAGTTTTGTCTCTGTTCCTATTTTACCTTCCGGTGTTATGCAGAGGGATCTGTGGCATATTTTTGCAAGCTTAATAACTATCTCCTAAACTTTATTTACTCAAACTTCAAAATTGGTGTCACCTGATTTTTACATCCCCCTGTGAAAAAACAACAGACACATGTGGCTTTCTACAGGGTGTCATGATGCTAAAGTTGGGTAATTCAATCTCTGTACTTATCGGGGTGTTTCTTCTTTACAGCTGACTCAGAGCTTCCAGCCTCGGGATGCCCCTGCCTCACTGCCAGGCACACCGAGCTCTTAATGGGAAGGAAAGAGGTCCCTGCTGAACCCAGGGGGTGACTTTGCAAGTGGAGAAGCTGCTGTATAGCAACGTAGAGCAGGTGCAGGAAGGAGCCGGGATCACTATTCAAATTCTGAACTGCACAATTTTCCAAAGTTGAGAATGTCCAAAACCAATTCCAATGGGAAGGCGAATGCAGAGCAGTTGCACTGGAGGGGCCCAGACCTGCAGTGGGGGCATAGTGGAAATTAATAAAGGGAAGACCATTTCTGAAATTAGTCGTCACTGACAAGATTTGTCTGTGTTCTTATCTCACGTTATGGTGTTATTTTGAGGAATCAGTACATATTTTTACTGTAGTAATTAAACCCTTAATTTTATTTAATCAAGCCAAAAACTTAGTGTCACTTATTTTTTCTCTGTCCTAGCAGGAATGAACTGAATTTTGTGATGTTCTGGAAAGTGCAGAGAGATTAACTGTGGGGAATTCAGTCTTTGTGTTTGTGAGCTGATGTTTTCCTCTCACAGGTCAGTGCTTGCATGGAAATCTTAAGAGGGATCAAAAGGTGGTGTATGCTGGGCATTTAACTGGCAGAGCTTCGTCTCTCAGGGTGTGAAAAATCCACCCCCCCCCCAACCAATATGGCTAAGCTGACCTAAGCCCTGCTTAGATAGAGCTAAATAGAAGGAAGAATTGTTCCATCAATGTAACTATTACAGCGATGGGAAAAACCCCTCCACTCGCTGTAGCACTGTCTACCGCAAAGTGCTATCGCAGTGTCACAGCACTGTTTTAAGTGTAGACCACCCAAGGGTGAGACCAGATCTGGCTTCAGTTCGCATGCTGTGGCACTAAGATTGCAGTAATCATAACAGTCTTTTGCTTCCATCGTTGGCAGGATTTGAACCTGCGTGGGGTAACCCCGATGGATTTCAAGTCCATCGTCTTAACTACTTGCCCACAACTACTTGATCTACAGCTATTTCACTACACTAGGATTCAGTTCTCACAGAATTGTCACTTCAAATTGCTCAGATCCACTTCCCCAGCACATTCAACGCTGTGCATTAGTGAAAGTGTGTCCATGGCTGAACAGCGAGAACTCCTGCCCATTTCCCTTTCGGCTGGAGTATGATGAGAGTGTGTTTGTATTAACGACATCGCTGTAGATCATTGTTCGTTCCCCACGTTGACAATTCAGACAGTCCCTTTCCTATTCAAATCTCCAGCACATCATTCCAATAGCAGGGGTCAGGATTTCTTTGGGTTATGGACATTTTTCAGGGGGTTGGTGCATGAACTCAGCCTTGCATTCCATCCTGGATGTTTCATGGACTAACAAGAGCAGCATAAAGAAAGAGTCGAGCCAATATCTCTCTGTCCGGGATGCATGTGGCCACGTTCCCTCTGTCTGACCATTGCCATTGCAGGAGAGAAGGGTTCATTGGAGTTGAATGCCCTGGCTTAGACAAGACACATAGGGAGGTTTTGCTCTTCGTGGATCCGTGCAAAAGAAATTGTTCTTCTGTGTTTTCCCCAGTGACTCCTACATTCCACCCCCAACATCTTCTGGCTGAACAAGGATGGGTCAATCAGAAAGTCATCGTGTTTGGATGTAAAGGTGTGAAATGATGGGAAAATTGACCATTCTTCCTAGTTTAAATTCTGTAACTTCTACATTGGACAATAATACTCAGCTCTTCACTGGCCATAAATGAAAACCAGGTCTGTCGTACGAGAAACAATGATTCTACCGGAGAACCACAACTGTTCAAACTATAAAATGTGACCTCTGCATTGTAGGCCAACTCACTGCTGGGGACCTATACCGGGATAGGGCTGACACTCAGAGGAGCTCTGCGCTTCAGGTCAACATGGAATTATTTGGGCATTAAATCTATTGAGATTAAGGGTTTCGAGTTTCCTGTGCCCTGTTCCTTTAAGGGATTTGAGCAATGCAGGGGAGATAGATTGAAGGGCACGGAGCTGGGGAGTAGTGTGTGCTCCAAGGAAAATTGTGCTCTGGTGACACGGGGGGGGGGGGAGGAGGAGTTTGTAAGCCTAGGTTGTGTATTCAGGTAAAATTTACTAACCCACAGGTTCAAAGCTGTTCCTGATCTAGGGTACGCAGGGCAGTCTTTGCTGCGAGTGTAGCTCAGTAGGTGAATATTTGCCAGGAGGAGAATGGGTTCCAGGTTGAAATACAAGCGCTTCCCCTTTTCGAATGAAAATCGATTTCCAGACCCATCTGCAGTGTGTTCAGGAGTCCGCTGAATGAGGATGCTTGAAATGAATTTAAACACTGAGCATTTCCCTAGGCGAATGTAGAAAACCAGCAGAGCTTTTCAGTAGCTGAAATCCGCTCCAGTCCTCTCTTCTCCAAGAGGGACACTCTGTTTTTGAGAAATGTGCGACACCTCTGGGATGATGACAATATGTTGAAAAAATGCTGGATTCAATGACTGATGAGACCACAGGAGGGCAGGTGAATGCAAGCGCCACACAGGGTCATAAACTTAAGTACAGGATCACCAATTGTAGGGAAGAACGAATTGGGTTTGCTTTTGGGAAGCTGCCAAGAACAAGATCTAAAATCATTATTCAGTCTGAGATATGGTTACAGCAGCCACAACCCGTGTCACAACTCTTGAATTCGCTTGGTCCTTATATTTTACCAGTCACAGAACTAAAGGGATTTGAAATAAACCCCTGTTCAGAGTCAATGAGGAGTGAGGGATCTTGCGGCTTTTCATTTCTTAGTTTCTGGCACCATCGCGTGGCCATTTCAGTTTACTTCTTATAACAGTGGTCACCATATGTCAATTGAGATCGACTGGTCGATCCTGGAGCCTCGGCCAGTCGATCGTGATCTCTGGGCCTCTAAAAGTCCAGCATCACAGCAGGGCTCAGAGGCTGCCTGCCTGCCCTGGCCCCGGGTCCCTCCCAGACCCGGCTCGCTGCTGGCACATGTCTCTGGCCCGTGGGGAAAGCGGGGGGGTTAGGCAGCTCCATGCTCTGGCCCCACCCCAGAACTGTCCCCACGGCTCCCATTGGCTTAGAAGCAATGGGAGCTGTGGTGGTGGCGCTTGCAGGTGCGGGCAGCACATGGAGACCCACTGCCCCTCTCCCTCCCAGGGGCCGCATGCACAAATATGCCAGCAGCCAGCTGCTGAATGGGAGCTGTCTGTGGTAAACATCTCCCAGCCGGAGCCTGCACCGCAATCCCCAGCCTGGAGCTCCCTCCAGACCCTGTACCCAAACACTCTGCCCCAGCCAGGAACCCCTCCTGCACCAAGCTCCCTCCCAGAGCCTGCACCCCTCACTACTCCCGCACTTCAACACTCTGCCCCACACGCGCAGGCTGCTTTGGTAACAGCACATCCATATCTAGGTGTCTCTCTGGTGCAAGGGGTCAGTGCATTCCGATATTAACCGAAAGTCTGGTGGGTGAAGCTCACCCAGGGAGGGCGCTACGCCTGGGCTACTTCCTTGCGCCTCAAGACAAGATGCGAGCCTCAAAGCCCCCTTTTTTCCACCTCAAAACTGTCCCTCTTGGCCTCAGGCGGTTCAGCTTGTTGCCGGAAGAGTGCACTGGATGCAAGTCAGAAACCCATCTCCCAACAGCCATTCCAGGTGCTCGGGCTTAATCCTCAAGGTTGAGCACAAACCCTTCAGCCAGGAACATTTTGCTCCCTTCCTGACCCCCCCAAGCGGAAAGGGAGAAACGGACGAGATGCGCCGGCTGAAGACGCCTCCCTCCCTTGTGTGTTGGCTGCACAAAGCTCTTGGAGTATCTCATGCCCGTCAGGGAAGCGCGGCCATGCTGCCCCCGCCTGAGTCCCGGCCGCAGCCTGGTCTGCCCCGGCCTACAGAGTGCAGACCCTGCAAGTCAATGGCAAGTCGAGTTGGGAGCTTTGGCTCTTTCCCCCGACAGCCACACAGAGCTGCCCAGAGCTGCCCAGCATCCCGAGAGCCACAATCGTGTTCTCCTGCAGCAGCCGCCTGCCGGTGTGGGTGGGAAAAGGGGACAAGGAAGCACGGCTGCCTCAGACGGGGACAGGCGCCCACACGCAATCTTGCCTTCAGCCCAGGAAGCCAGAGGTGCCGGGGACCTGGCAGGTCCCCGCTTCAGCCACCTCTGGTCTCATGGCCGAGGCTCTTGGTGCTCTGCTGTTTGCTGCCTCACTTGAAGGCCCAGAGCAAAAGGAAACACACACATCCTTAGCAGAGGATGGTTTTGATCCATCGACCTCTGGGTTATGGGCCCAGCACACTGCTGCTGTGCCACTTTGCTGGGTCTTCAACCATGCCCCCCCCCCAGACCCCAGCATCTGGATTTAGGGGCAGATTAACCTTTTGTGGGCTCCAGCACCGAACATATTCGTGGGCCCCTATGTCGTCATTGTGGTCTCAGAGCATGGGCCTGGTGTGGCAGGGCCATTGGTGCCCTAGTGTACCCGGTACTAAATCTCAGAAACATTTTTCATTTTGATCACACACCTCTACATGACTATATGCATTGCCATACACAGCTCCCTCAGCCCCCAGTTCTACTCATTGAGCTCTACCCATGTGGGTTTACCAGTGTCCACAGTGAGCAGAACTTTCCTAGTGATCAGGGAAGCCCCCCACAGATTTATCTCCTTCCTCATTCAGACCTTCTACAGCCATGTCTCCAGTGCCACCCCATGTCACCAGTCACTGTGTGTGGTCCCCCTCTCAGCTCCACGATCCAAAGCCAGCAGATGCCTGGTCAGTTCTGACAAATCCCTTTCCCAGCTCTCATCCTGCCATTGGAGCAAGCCTCTTGCAAACACCATTTCCCCCCAGATTAGCCCTTGGGAATCTGAAGACACCAGCCTTTCTCTCTCTGCTCCCATCTACGGGCTAGTCTACTGCCTGGTCACCACCACCTCTCCCCATGCTTGTTTCCTTTCTACTTTGGACATGCTCCCCAACCAGCTGGGACTATTCTCCCACTGCAAGCCTGACCTGCTTCCTCTTTCCCTGCTCCCCTTGACATTCCTTTCCTATGTTCTGGGGCTGGGGCCGCACAGCCCGTTCTGGGGCTCAGAGGAAGCCTGGGGGCACAAACCTCTGGTGGGAGCTGGCTGCTGCAGTGGGCGGGGGGGGGCTCTGGGCTCTAGCAGGGTTTGCGGAAGGGACGGGGCCTTGGATGGCAGAGGCGGGGCGGGGCGGGGCAGGGCGGGGCGGAGCGGGGCGGGGGGTTAGTTTCCCCCAGATGCTGATTCATGCCCCACCCATGGTGTTGCAATGAAAAGGCTCACCAGTCTGCACTTGTAGCGAGGTTCTCCCAATACGTGGCAGCGCAGAGTCTGCAGGAGACAGGCAGGCAAAGGGAGCGGAAGGGTGACGTAGGAGACAGGTGGGTGACAGGAGGGGAAGGGGAGATGTAGTTCAGCTGACCGAAGCCCTGGCGTGGACAGCGCTACGTGGAGGGAAGAATTCTTCTCTCAACCTGGCTACTACAGCGATGGGAAAACACCTCCAATCACTGTAGCGACTGTCTACTCCAATGTGCTCCAGCCGTGTTTAAAGTGCAGACAGCCTACGGGCAGGTCTACGCTACGGGACTCAGTCGACCTTAGTTACGCAACTCCAGCTACACAAATAACATAGCTGGAGTTGATGTAGTTTAGATCGACTTATTATGGTGTCTGCGCCATGCTGGGTCAATGGGAGAGTTTCTCTTATGACTTACCATATGCTTCTCATTCCGGTGGAGTACCGGAGTCGATGGGAGAGCAATCGAGGGTCGACTTAACAGGTCTTCACCAGACCCACTAAATCGACCCACCGTTATGTAGAGACAAGCCCTAAGAGTGAGACCAACTCTGGCTCCTGTTGGCCCTGTGGATGCTCAGACACTGACACTGCAACAATGAGATCACACTAACACTTCCGTAGTCAGCAGGATTCGAACCTGCGCAGGGGGAACCCAATGATTTGTAGTCCATCGCCTTAACTGACTTTTCAGGTTTTCTCACTATGTTATAGTTCTGTACTCTGTGAGTTCTCACTTCCCGTTGTTTGTCCAGACCAGCTCCCCCAGCACACTCACTGCTGTGTCGTTGTGCACCTGTGTCCAGGCCGAACAGCGAGAATTCCTGCCCATTTCCCATCTGGCTAGAGCACGATGAGAGTGTGTTTGTGTTAATGACATTGCTGTAGACTGTTCATGTCCAATTTTGACAATTCACACAGTCCCTTTCCCATTCAAATCTCCAGCCACTCAGGGATTCCAATAGCAAGGGGTCAAGTTTTCTCTGGGGCATTGAAATGTCTCAGGGGGCTGGTGCGTGAACTCAACCTTGCGTTCCAGCCTTATTGTTTCACGGACTAACAGCTGCAGCATGAAGAAAGAGCTGAGAGTTCCTGCTCCGTACAGAGGAGTTTGATTTTGCTGCTTTCAGTCCTTGGGCTCTGCTGGGAGAAGGAACAATTCAGGTGTCACTGAACTGAAGGTGGGAGATGATTTGTTGACAGGGACGGTAGTCTCCTATTAAAGGTGTTTATCTGGTACCGTGGAGCAGGCAGCCCTTGCTCCCAGGTCTCTCTGAGGAAATAAAGTTTCTGTGCAAAATACCACAACTTGTAATGGAGAGGAGGGGAAGGCGATGGGACCAGGATATAAGGGATGAAACATAATATGGTACTTTCATGTGCATTAACTCTGAAAATGGATTGATCTCCACTCCATTGCAGAGAGAGGGACTTCCCAGGGTTTGGAGACTTACTTCCAGTATGGGAATCGGAAAAAGGGGGAAGCCCTGAAAGTAGTGAGGCATCCATAGTAGGCTGTCAACCCCCAACCTTCTCTGAAACATCCCCAGATTTATTCTCCGCTCCCAGACAGTGTAGAAAGACGAAAAGGGAAAGAAGGGCAGCTAAGGCCTTGGGAACCTGAATACTGGCCCACAGCCAGAGGGTCGCTCTTGTAGGTAGATGGACCCGAGCAGCTGAAAAGGAAGCCCCCCCAGGAGGGAGAAGCACCTGAGTCTGACCCCCACCCTAACACCTCTGAACCAGGAGAGGCAACAGAGACTGGCCCCCTAGATGTCGGGCAGATTAGCCATGTTGCACCAGTACAGGGGCAGAAGGTACAGCAGATCCAAGTACCTCAAAAACACCAGAATGCTGTATTAAGTCTGGCCCATAGTCATCTTTTTGGGGGCATTTGGGGGTAGAGAAGACCCTGGCACAGATCCTGCGACGGTTCTTCTGGCCCGGAGTACATGAAGAAGTGCAGAGGTACTGTGCGTCCTGCCTAGAGTGTCAGCTGCACAGTCCCCGTCCCCTCTTGAGGGCACCTTTAGTACCCCTTTCCGTCATAGAGGTCCCCTTCGAGCAAATAGCCATGTATCAAGTGGTACCCCTGGAGAAGATAGCCCGAGGCCACCAATATATACTTGTCGTTGTGGATTATGCTACTCACTATCCAGAAGCCGTCCCCCTGCGGAACACGGCCTCTAAAACGATAGCTAAAGAGTTGGTGGGGATCTTTGCCCGAGTGGGGCTACCAAAGGAGATATTAACAGACCAAGGTACCCCATTTATGTCAAAGCTAATGAAGGACCTCGGTACGCTGCTCCATATACATACCCTGAGAACTTCAGTCTATCATCCGCAGACGGATGGGCTGGTAGAAAGGTTTAACCGAACCCTCAAGGCAATGATAAGGAAAGTGGTAAGTCGGGACGGGAAGGATTGGAATACCCTACTACCCTACCTTATGTTTGCAATCTGGGAGGTACCTCAGAACTCAACTGGGTTTTCTCCCTTTGAATTATTATACGGACTCCGCCCCCGTGGCATACTAGATACTGCAAAAGAAATCTGGGAAGAGGAACCCAATGAGGGGAAGAAATATAACTGACCATGTGTTGCAGATGCGAGAACGGAGAGCCCGGGTCACCCCTATTGGTTGGGAACATTTGGAAAAGGCGCAAGAGGCCCAGAAAACCCATTACAATCGCCAGGCAAAAGTCCGACATTTCCAACCAGGCGATGGGGTGATGGTGTTGGTACCCACAGCAGAAAGCAAGCTTTTGGCTCAATGGCAGGAGCCCTATGAGGTGGTTGAACACATGGGAGAAGTAACCTACAAGATGCGGCAGCCAGGACGCTGGAAACAAGAACAAATTTATCACATTAACCTCTTAAAGCCTTGGCACCACCGAAAGGCGTGTGTAGTGGCCCAAGTGACCCCGATCCAGGGAAATAACCTGCAGGAGCAGCTCAGGATATCCATTGATCTGACACCTAACCAGAAGGAGGTAACTGAGATGATCAACTGAGACCAGGACATGTTTTCAACCAAACCAGGCTGGCCCACCAAAGCATATCACCACATTATCACAGACCCTGGGGCAAAGGTAACTCTAAGGCCCTAATTGGGTCCCAGCAGCAAAAAGGGAGGATATCAAGGCAGAGGTAAAAAGGATGTTGGAGCTGGGAGTCATCGAAGAGTCCCACAGTCAGTGGTCAAGCCCGATTGTGTTGGTGCCCAAACCCGATGGCACTACTAGGTTTTGTAATGTCTTTTGCTGGCTGAATGAGATATCCAAATTTGATGCATACCCCATATCAATGAGTTAGTTGACCGCCTAGGGCAATGCCCGATTTTTGACCACTCTTGATTTAACAAATGGATAGTGGCAGATTCCCCTTGCCAAAGATGCAAAAGAAAAGAGGGCATTCTCTACCCCAGAGGCTCTGTTTCAATATCCTGTTCTTCCTTTGGACTGCATAGAGCTCCTGCCACCTTCCAGCATCTTATGGACAAGTTCTTATGGCCCTATACCAGTTATGCAGTGGCATACCTGGATGATGTGATTATTCACACCCCCCGACTGGGAAACCCATTTAGGAAAGGTGGAAGCGGTTCTGGACATGCTAAGACAGGCTGGCCTCACAGCCAACCCTGCCGAGTGTGCTATAGGGCTGGCCAAGGCTAAATACCTTGGCTACATTGTAGGAAGGCAAGGTCAAGCCCCAACTAAACAAAACTAGAGGCTATCCAAAATTGGCCCTGGCCGAATCGGAAAAAGCAAGTCTGGGCATTCCTGGGTGTGGTGGGGTACTACCGACAATTTTTCCCCATTTTGCTACCAAAGCAAGTCCCCTGACAGACCTGATAAAAGCCCGGGGTCCAGACATGGTGAAGTGAGGTGAGCACAGGGTTGAGAGCAGGGCAGGATTATGGATGAGGAGCCCCAGCCAGATACACGGTCCCTCTGAGCAGCCCTCCGTCCCCTGACCCTCACATCAGCCCCTTCCCTAGGCTGGGCAGCATGGTAAGGCTGAGGCCCCAGCCCACACTCAATACAGACAGCAACCCCTCCCAGGGGAGACACACTGCCAGGCTGGGCCTGCACTGGAGATTGGCCGGTACTGCTCTATTGTCTGAGCAGCTCAATAATAGATGTGCTTGGAGTCCCTGTCAGGGGAGATAAAAGAAGATACAGCAGCTATGTCTGGGCTGCGCCTCTTGGAAACCTCCCCCTCATCTTTATCAGGAACCAGAGCAGCACAGCAGAGGTGGGAGGGAGGGACAGTGAAAGGCAGATATCTACCTAGCTACACCCTGGTTAGGGGTCACTAAACTGTCACCTAATGGCCTCCATGGGAACAGAGAGCAGCAGACTGAAACTCCAGCTCCGATTGTTCTCGAGGGGCCCCCCATGGCCCAGCTACAATTAAAATCCCAGTGATCCCCAGCTCCTGGCCACACCCCAGGCCCTAGAGCTGCAGGAGAGACCCGGTATGATGGGTTGGGTCAGAGAAACCCCTGTGGAAATGCCACCTGATGGGCTAAGACTATCTCTGAGCCCATTTTCCCTGGCAGCTTGGGACTTCAGTATCCTGTCTCATTGAGCCAGATTCGCCAGCCTGCTACAAACCCAGACCCAGGTCTGAACCACATCCCCCACAAGCTGCAGACTTAACTGAAAGCAGCTTCAGAAGTGCTTCTGTCTCTAGCACCCAGACACCCAGTTTCCAATGGGATCCAAACCCAAAATAAATCTATTTTATTCTGTATAAAGCTTATACAGGTTAAACTCAAATTGTTCACCCTCTATGACACAGAGATGTGCACAGCTGTTCATTTCCCCACGTATTAATTATTTGCTCTGGCTTAATTAATAAGCAAAAAGTGATTTTATTAAGTAGGATTTAAGTGGTTTCAAGTAACAACAGATGGAACAAAGTAAATTACCAAGAAAAATAAAACAAAAACATGCAAATCTAAGCATAATACAGTAGAAAACTAAATGCAGGTAAATCTCACCCTGAGAGATATGTTCCAATAAGCTTCTTTCACAGTCTAGACTCCTTCCTAGCCTGGGTCCAGCAACCACTCACACCCCTGTAGTTATTGTCCTTTGTTCCAGTTTCTTTCAGGCATCTCTTTGAGGTGGAGAGGCTATCTTCTAAGCCAACTGAAGACAAAAGGGAGGGGTTTCCAGGGCCTTTTATATTCTCTCTTGTGGGCGGAAACCCCTTTGTTTTCTTGTGCAAAATCACAGCAACAAGATGGAGTCTGTAGCCACCTGGGCAATCACATGGCTATGGATGATTCAGCTTTTTGCAGACCAATGCCATTGTTTACATGTTAGTTTGAACGTTCCCAGGAAAGCTCAGATGTGGATTGGGTCTCCCAAAGTCCATTGTCAGTTAAGTGTTTCTTGATTGGGCACCTACTGAGAATAGTCCTTTCTCAAGAAGCTGACCAAATGCTTCACTGAGGCTACTTAGA
Source organism: Dermochelys coriacea (assembly GCF_009764565.3). Taxonomy (NCBI): domain Eukaryota; kingdom Metazoa; phylum Chordata; order Testudines; family Dermochelyidae; genus Dermochelys; species Dermochelys coriacea. The sequence continues at coordinate 151,966 of NC_050089.1, forward strand.
ATCAAACAAGTATATAGCCAGTATTCATAACTTCAAATACAAAAATGATACACACAGCATGATCACCCACCAGCAAACTACAACCTTTCCATAGACACCCCACTTAGCCTCCTTTGTACAAGAACTGGTGCAACCATAGGACACTGGTTGCAACAATGATCTGTATGGTCACTGTTTACATCAACAGCATCACACCCTGCTCCCAAGGCAAGGAAACCAGCTAGCTTTGGGGCTGCCTAGAAACTGCCCATGTCAAGGCATGGCTGCAGCAGGTCGCCCATCGCAGGTTTTCTCAGCATTGCCCATTGCTCTTCAGTGGACTGGGCTAGCAGGCCCTCCAGACCCCACATCAGACCTTGGGGAGGAGGGGGGTTCCAAACCAACAGTCTAGCCAGAGAAAGTGGGTTCCCAGCTGTGGAAGGCAGGGGAGCCAGGACTCCTTGGTTGTGTCCTTGTTCCGTTACCTTGGGAAAATCAATCCACTTGTCAGTGCCTCAGTTTCCCAGATATCACTCCCCACATCGGGGAGAATCATCCCTAGGGCCCAGAAGCACAGGGCCCCATGACACACAGTGGGACACTCCCACCCCCACTGCATGGACTCCGTGGGAAGCAGGGGGGATAGGAATGATTAGTCTGCAATGCTGAGGGGGCTTGCCCCCATGTTGCGGGGTGACGACTCACTGGTGCGGTGCCTCCAGCTGGTCGTCCTTGGGAATTAGCTCTTCCAGCCTGAAGTGTCCTCTGTAGGCCGGTGTCTTGCTTGCCGCTGCCCCCCCCCCATGTCCCTCATGGACCCCAGTGCCCTCCTCGCCAGGGTTCTGCCCCAACAGTAACCCACAATCTGGGTCTCCTCACCCAGGGGATTCCCCCCTCTACCCCCACCTTGGCTCAGTGGCCACTGCCAGTCACCATCTAGCCCCTGCTCCTTGGGGCAGACTGTAGTCTATGAACCACTCCTCATCGGCAAGGGGGATTGGACCAGCTGCTTCTGCCTATTTCTGGGCTGCCCCAGTACCCTTTCATAGGCAGAGACAGAGCCAGCCGGGGAGCTAAATCAGTCCTGCCAGGAAGCTCAGTCAATCACCACAGTGGGGCAGAGAACGAGCGAGGTCAGTGGTTAGAGCCAGGTCTCCTGGGTTCTCTCCCTGGCTCTGGGAGGGGAGTGGGGTCTAGTGACTAGAGTAGGGGAAGAAGGGCTGGGAGCCTGGGTTCTATTCCTGGCTGGCATGAAATTTCTCTCCTACCAGTCAGGGCTGCCAGTCCTGCCTCCCACCTTTCCTGTGGGGCAGAGCCCTAGGGGGTGGTTTCACTTACTGTCTGTGGGGATCTGTGCCTGAGGATTCAGGGGGATGCTGTCAGGAGAAGGGGGGAGGCCTGGCTCCTGGGGGCAGAGACGCAGGAACTGACTAGGATACAGTGGCTGGAAGGGGAATGTGTGGGGAGAGAACTCGGGAGTCCTGGCTCCCACCCCCCCTCTGCTCTAATCACTAGACCCCACTCCTCTCCCAAAGCTGGGGAGAGAACCCAGGTGTCCGGGCTCCAACCCCTCCTGTTCTAACCACTAAACCCCACTCCCCTCCCAGAGAAGAGAGAGAGAACTCGGGAGAGAACCCACGAGTCTTGGGTCCCAGCCCCCTCTGCTCTAACCATTAGATCCCCATTTCCCTTTCACAGCTGGGGAGAGAACCCAGGTGTCCGGGCTCCCAGCTAAGCTAATCCCCAACACAATTAGTGCCCCTGCTAACTCCCTACAAACATTCCCCTGCCAGATGCTCCCCAGCACCAGGATTCCCCCTGCTCCCCAGCCTGCCCCCACCCTACCTGCCTCTTCCTGCCCCGGCTTCCCTCCCACACCCCTGTGTGCATCCATCGCAGGGCACAAAGGGCCCTGGAAGAGCGATGTGGGGAGCTGGAGGGACCAGCTGCCACCTTTACCATCCCTGGTCTCCAGCATCCAACCCCCAGGTTCACCCCAAGCCAGCAGCTGCTCCAGTCCTTACCTGAGTGTTGCTGAAGTTCTGCTAATGCTGGGCTCCCCCACACACCCTATACTGCTTCCTCCACCCCTATTTCCTGCCCCTGCCCCTCATTGGGGGTGGGGGCGGGCTGGGAGCCAGGATTCCTAGGTTCTCTCCCCATCTCTAGGAGAGGAGTAGGGTCTAGTGGTTAGAGCACAGGGGCTGGGAGCCAGGACGCCTTGGTTCTATCCCTGGTAATCTCCCTCTCTCCAGCCCACAGTCCTCTCCGGGCTGAGACTTACTCCCACTGGTGAAGGGGAATCAGTCTTCAGCCTTGCTGGGCACCAGGACTCCTGGGTTCTCTCTCTGCCCCTCGAGTGCACCTGATATCCAGCAGAGATGGGAGTGTGATGGGTTAGATCACAGAAACCCCCTTGGGATTGCCACCTGATGTGCTGAGACTACCTCTGAGCCCATTTTCCCGGCAGCTTAGGACTTCAGTGCCCTGCCTAGTTGTGCCAGACACGCTAGCCTGCTAAAGACACAGACTCAGGTCTGAACCACATCTCACAAAACAGCAGGCTGAACTGAAAACAGCTTAGGTGTTCCTGTCTCCAACACCCAGATACCCAACTCCCAATGGGGTCCAAACCCCAAATAAATCCATTTTACCCTGTCTACTGTCCTTTGTTCCAGTTTCTTTCAGGCATCTCCTTGGGATGAAGAGACTATCTTTTGTGCCAGCTGAAGACAAAATGAAGGGGGCTCCCAGGACTTTATATAGTTTCTCTCTTGTGGGTGGAGACCCCTCCCTTCCCCTGTGTAGAATCCCATCTACAAGATGGAGTCTTGGAATCACATGGGCAAGTCACATGTCCACGCATGACTCAGTTCCTTACAGGTCAAGCCACATTCTCAGGAAAACTCAGATGTGGATTGGCGTCTCTCAACGTTCATTGTTAGCTTAATTGTGTCTTGACTGGGCACTCACTGAGAATAGTCTTTTCTCAAGAAGCTGACCAACTGCTTAACTGAGGCTACTTAATATCAAACAAGTACATAACCAATATTCATAACTTCCAGCACAAAAATGATATATGCATGCAGATAGGATGAATATATCCAGTAGATTATAACCTTTGCAGAGACATGTTACATGGCATATCTAGCATAAAACATTTTCCAGTTATGTCATATTCTCACTCATAAGCATATTTCTCTAAAGAATTATGGGGTGTAATGTCACAGGGGGAACTTGGAGACACAGACGGGAACTTGGAAACTAGGAGACCCCCCTCTCACAACATAGGGGAAAGTTGGAGACCCCCCCCACCCAACTTCCCAGCCAGTACCACCACTTACAGCCCAACCTCCCTTGGAGGACCCCTGTGTCCATCTGGGGAGGGGTGAGTGGCATGGGACAGCATGGCACAAAGGACAGCATGGCACTTGGCTCCTTCCAGCGGGGCATTGGGGAAAAGCACATATAATGAGGGGGGTGTTAGAGGCAGGGTGCATGGGATGTGAGGGCAGGAATACAATACATTCAGCCTTCCGTGTTCCCACTCACAGCTGGCCAGGCCTGTCTGAACCACCCAGCCCAGCTTCCCGCTGCCCCAGCCCAGACCTGCTCCCAGTGCTCCTGAAATGCAGCCATCTCTGGGGTGGAGAACAACTAGGCTGGGACAGCCCACAGCAACACTGGGGGTCAAGAGAGGAGACTGCTGGGGAGAGCACTCCTGCTCCCCACAGCACAGCGCCCCCTACTGAGCCCCCACCACAGACACCACAGCATGGCACCTGCGGCATCGGGGACAGCCCCGACACACAGGAAGAAACTTTCCTTCCCGGGTCAACCCACAAGGTTCTGAGGCACCTTCTGTTCCCAGACTTAGCCAGAGACAGCGCCAGGTGCCGGCCTGAGAGCCCCACACCCGAGCACTCGTCTTGCCTCTGCCCCACCCGCTTGGCAAAGGCCTCTCTTCTCATACTGCCTTCCTGCCATGGAGGTTCTTTAGGGTTTGCCTGGCCTGGTGTGAGAACGACACCCTGGAGATCTCAGGGCTAGATTGGAAGAGGATAGAACCCAGGAGTCCTGACTTCCTCCCTCTTGCCACTGCTCTAACCCACTAGACCCCACTCCCCTCCCTCTTTGTACAGAGGTGCCTGCCCACAGACAACATTCCTTCCCAATTCCCTGAACACTGGGCTTGTCAAGGATCCTTCCCCACTCTGAACTCTAGGGTACAGATGTGGGGACCTGCATGAAAACCTCCTAAGCTTACTTTTACCAGCTTAGGTTAAAACTTCCCCAAGGTACAAACTATTTTACCCTTCGCCCTTGGACTTCCACTGCCACCACCAAACGTCCGGGTTTATTTTTTGAGAAAGAGTTGTTTGGAAACGTCTTTCCCCCCAAAATCCTCACCAAAACCTTGCACCCCCCTGCCTGGGGAAGGCTTGATAAAAATCCTCACCAATTTGCATAGGTGACCCAAACCCTTGGATCTTAAGAACAATGAAAAAAACATTCAATTTCTTACAAGAAGAATTTTAATATAAGAAAAGATAAAAATAATCACCTCTGTAAAATCAGGATGGTAAATACCTTACAGGGTAATTAGATTCAAAACATAGAGAATCCCTCTAGGCAAAACCTTAAGTTACAAGAAAGACACAAAGATAAGAATATTCATTCGATTCAGCACAGTCTAATTTCTCAGCCATTTAAAGAAATCATAATCTAATGCATATCTAGCTAGATTACTGACTAAGTTCTAAGACTCCATTCCTGTTCTGTCCCCAGCAAAAGCATCACACAGACAGACACAGACCCTTTGTTTCTCCCTCCCTCCAGCTTTGAAAGTACCTTGTCACCTCATTGGTCATTGTGGTCAGGTGCCAGGGAGGTTATCCTAGCTTCTTAACCCTTTACAGGTGATAGGATTTTTCCTCTGGCCAGGAGGGATTTTAAAGGTGTTTTAGCTTTCCATTTATATTTATCACACGCCCCACAAATCACAGCTAGGGTGAAACACTGCCTGGGATTTCTTTCTGGAGCTCTAGGAAAAAACAGAGTTAATAAGGCCCATGCACCTCTAAATATACTACCAAGTATATAAAGACTAACAATATTTTCCACATCTCAAGGACAATTTTAAATAGTTGATTCGGGGAAACTTTCATGGGAGAGTGCATCAGCCACCAGGTTAGAAGCTCCTGAGATGTGTTGGATGTCGAAATCAAAATCATGGAGAGCTAAACTCCACCAAATAAGTTTTTTGTTATTTCCCATGGCGGTATGAAGCCACCATAGCGCAGCACGGTCGGTTTGCAGGTGGAAACGCCGTCCCCAAACATATGGGCATAGTTTTTTCAGGGCATAGACAATGGCGTAACATTCTTTTTCACTGACTGACCAGTTGCATTCCCTCTTAGACAGCTTTTTGCTGAGAAACACTACAGGGTGGAATTCTTGAACCGGTCCTTCCTGCATTAAAACTGCTCCCACACCATGCACGGACGCATCTGTGGTTACTAGGAATGGTTTGTCAAAGTCTGGGGCTCTTAGTACACGGTCAGACATGAGTGTCACTTTAAGTTGGTTAAAGGCCTTCTGACACTCTTGTCCACAGAACGGCATTTGTCTGTTTCTTTTTGGTTAGGTCTGTCAGTGGGGCGGCGATTTGGCTGTATTGCAGTACAAATCATCTATAATAACTGGCCAAGCCTAAGAAGGATTGAACCTGTTTCTTTGACTTTGGGACAGGCCACTTTTGGATAGCATCCAGTTTGGCCTGTAGGGGCTTGATAGTTCCTTGACCCACCTGGCGTCCAAGTCAAGTCACTCTGTTTAGGTCTATTTGACACTTCTTAGCCTTAACAGTTAGTCCTGCCTCCCTTATGCGCTCAAAGAATTTTTGTAGATGTTCCAGATGTTCTGCCCAGGAATCTGAAAATATGGCCACATCGTAAAGGTAGGCGACTGCATATTCTCCTAATCCCGCTAGGAGAAAATCTACAAGTCTTTGGAAGGTGGCGGGTGCATTCCGCAGCCCGAAAGGGAGTACATTAAATTCATATAGCCCGACCTGTGTGGTGAAGGCTGACTTTTCCTTGGTGGATTCATCTAGCGGTACCTGCCAGTACCCCTTGGTTAAGTCCAAGGTAGAGATGAACTGGGTCCGTCCCAGTTTCTCTAATAGTTCATCTGTGCGTGGCATGGGATAGTTGTCTGGGCGAGTTACAGCATTTAGCTTATGGTAGTCCACGCAAAAACGTGTCTCCCCATCTGGTTTGGGAACTAAAACCACTGGAGATGCCCATGCACTGCCAGAGGGGCGGATTACACCCATCTGTAACATATTCTGGATCTCCTGTTCTATAGCTGTTTCAGCTTGAGAAGACACCTGGTAAGGTTGGACTCTAATTGGGTGAGCATTACCTGTGTCAATGGAGTGGTATGCCCGTTCAGTCAGTCCTGGGGTGGCCGAGAACATGGGTGCATAGCTAGTGCACAGCTCCTGGATCTGCTGTCGCTGCATACGCCCAAGGGTCATGGAGAGGTTCACCGCTTCCACGCCACCAGCACTTTTTCCTTCATAGTAGACACCTTCAGACCACTCACAGTCATCTCCTCCCTGGGCTGTAAACTGACAAACTTTTAATTCTCTGGAATAAAAGGGCTTTAGAGAATTAATATGGTATACTTTAGGCTTTCGGTTGGAGGTGGGGAATGCTATGAGGTAATTAACAGCTCCCAGGCGCTCCTGGACCATGAATGGCCCTTCCCACAACACTTCCATTTTATGGTCCTGGAGTGCCTTTAAGACCAAAACCTGGTCTCCTACTTTGAAGGAACGCTCTCTGGCATGTTTATCATCCTAGGCTTTTTGCTCTTTTTGAGCCTCCTGTAGATTTTCTTTACCAAGGGCTAGAGAGGTTCGGAGGGTGTTTTGTACGTTGGTTACAAAGTCCAGAATGTGAGTTCCTGGAGAAGGTGTAAATCCCTCCCATTGCTGCTTCACCAACTGTAATGGCCCTTAACCTCGCGGCTATATACAAGTTCAAATGGTGAAAACCCTAAACTGGGATGTGGTACAGCCCTGTAGGCAAAGAGCAACTGCTGCAACACTAGGTCCCAATCGCTGGAGTGATCATTTACGAATTTACGTATCATGGCCCCCAAAGTTCCATTAAACTTCTCAACCATGCCATTTGTTTGATGGTGGTAAGGAGTGGCAACCAAGTGATTTACCCCATGAGCTTCCCAAAGGCTTTCAATAGTTCCTGCCAGGAAATTAGTTCCTGCATCTGTGAGGATGTCAGAGGGCCAACCTACCCTGGCAAAAATGTCTGCTAGTGCCTGGAACACACTTTTAGCCCTGGTGTTGCTTAGAGCTACTGCTTCCAGCCATCGGGTGGCAAAATCCATGAAAGTCAGTTTGTACTGCTTTCCTCTGGGTGTCTTTTTCGGAAAAGGACCCAGAATATCCACAGCTACTCGCTGAAATGGAACTTCAATAATGGGGAGTGGCTGGAGAGGGGCTTTGACTTGGTCTTGGGGTTTTTCCACTTTTTGGCATACCTCACAAGACCGGACATAGGTAGAAACATCCTTGCCCATTCCTTCCCATTGGAATGACCTCCCCAACCGGTCTTTGGTCCTATTCACCCCAGCATGGCCACTAGGATGATCACTGGCTAAGCTCAAGAGCTTGACCCGGTACTTAGTGGGAACTACCAACTGTCTCTGAGGATGCCAGTCTTCCAGGTGTCCAGCAGAAAGAGTTTCCTTGTATAAGAGTCCTCTTTCTATAACAAACCTGGATCGATTAGAAGAGCTGAGAGGTGGTGGGTTGCTCTGTGCCACCATCCAAGCTCTCTGGAGACTTTCATCTACTTCCTGTTCAGCCTGGAACTGTTCCCTTGATGCTGGAGACATCAGTTCCTCATTGGATTGTGGACTGATGCTTGGTCCCTCTGGAAGCGATGTAGGGGATGGGGTTGTTTCCATTGACTGTGAACCGCTCTCTGCTGGTGCACTATGTTGGGGTTCAAGCTCCGGCTGAGCCTCTTGTGTAGGGTTATTGGCTGCTGCCAGTTCAGGTTCGGTGGGGCCCTCTGGGGTTGGGGTTGCAAGTACTGGATTCAGTGCTGGCAATGGGTCTGGTGCTGGTTGTTCTGCTGGTTCCGGTTCTGGGACTGGCTCTGTCTGGGTCTCTGGGACTGGATCCACTACTGCTGTTGCAGACATTGGTCTGGGGGCCGGGTCAATCACCTCTGACCGGGTCCGGGTAGAAGTTTCCAGAACAGCGCTAGGCGTGACGGCTGGTTTAATCTGGCTGCGGGTGACCATTCCCATCCTCTTGGCTGACTTCACATGATTGGCCAAGTCTTCCCCCAACAGCATGGGGATGGGATAATCATCATAAACTGCAATAGTCCACGTTCCTGACCAGCCCTTGTACTGGACAGGCAACTTGGCTGTAGGCAAATTGAAAGAGTTGGACTTGAAAGGTTGAATCATCACTTGGATCTCTGGGTTGATTAAATTGGGGTCCACTAAGGAAGCATGGATAGCCGACACCTGTGCTCCGGTGTCCCTCCACACGGTGACCTTAATCCCGCCCACACTCACAGTTTCCCTCCGCTCCAAGGTTATCTGGGAGGTATCTGGGTCTGAGGACCTCTGGGGTGATTCCAGTGCAATGAACTGTAATCTGTTGGGGTTCTTAGGGCAGCTGGCCTTCACATGTCCTGGCTCGTTACAGTTAAAACATCGTCTAGCTGACGGATCACTGGAGTGAGGTGGGTTGCAGGAGATCGGTGTGGCGGGATGATAAGGTGACTGGAGGGTTCCTTGGGGTGTAGGTGGGGACTTGGGTGGCCCCCAGTAGTAGGGGGTGGTCTGAGGTTGTCCCTTCTGGTATTCGCTCCAACTACAACCAGTTTTTTTCCTCTCTGCCACCTCCACCCATTTGGCTCCAATCTCCCCTGCCTCGATTACAGTTTTGGGCTTCCCATCTAGGATGTATCTTTCTATTCCTTCAGGAACAGCCTCTAAGAATTGCTCCATTTGCATTAGGAAGTGCAAATCTTCTGGAGATTTAACACTTGCTCCTGATATCCAGGCATCCCAATGTTTCACAATGTGGTAGGCATGTCGGGTAAATGACACGTCTGGTTTCCACCTTAGGGCTCTGAATTGCCAACGGGAATGCTCGGGGGTTAGCTCCATTCTGACTCTCGCCTTGGTTTTAAACAGTTCATACTGGTTCATGTGTTCCTTAGGCATTTCAGTCGCCACCTCAGCTAAGGGTCCACTGAGCTGCGGCCTCAGGTCTACCATGTATTGGTCTGTAGAGATGCTGTACCCAAGGCAGGCCCTTTCGAAGTTTTCTAAGAAGGCCTCAGTATCATCGCCTGCCTTGTAGGTGAGGAACTTTTTGGGATGGGAAGTGGTACCTGGAGAAGGATTGCTAGGATTTGTTGGTATATTCTGCTGAGCCTTTCCCTTCTCCATCTCCAGTGCATGCTTCCTCTCTTTTTCCTTCTCTTCCTCCACATGCTTCCTCTCTTTTTCCTTCTCCTCCATTTCTTTGTCCTTGGCCTCCATTGCTCTCCTGTGGGCAGCCGCTTGGTGTTGTTCTGCCTCTTTCGCTGCCTCCCTGTCTTTGTCCTTTGCCTCCATTTCTCTCCGCAGGAGTTCTATCCGTCCTTCATGTTCCTTTTGTTTTTCCTCAGCCTCACATCTGGCTAATTCCAGCTTTTCTTGAACCGTGGAGTCTGTCATCCTAACCTCTCTGTTTTTAACTAACTTTACACCCGAGAGTTAGACAGAAAACCAAAACAGAAAAAAAAACTTGGCTTGTAAAATTTTGCTGTGCTGAATATGATACCTATATCCTCTGATAGTGATTGTCAACCTACAGAGAAATAATAATAAAAAAAAAAGTAACACCTTTGGCTCCAGGCAAATAGGCAGAAAACCCCTTACTTGCTCTTAGAAAAAAACCCCCAAAACTTCAGGTCTGTGAAGACTGGTGAATTTCCCTGCAGGAGGTTAACTATCCTGCCTTTAGGTAGAGAAAACTCCACCTCACAAAAGACAATACCCTTTTGTCTCTGCTCTGGATCCAAAGCAGAGAAAAAAAACCCCTCCATTTTCATTTTAACCTGCTTTCCAGCAGCCCAAAGGAAAAAAAAATATTTCCTTTTCAAAACTGTGCTTCTGGTTCAAAAAAATCTCAAAATGATTTCAAGTTGATCCCATCACTCTGCCACCATGTCAAGGTTCCTTCCCCACTGTGAACTCTAGGGTACAGATGTGGGGACCTGCATGAAAACCTCCTAAGCTTACTTTTACCAGCTTAGGTTAAAACTTCCCCAAGGTACAAACTATTTTACCTTTTGCCCTTGGACTTCCACTGCCACCACCAAACGTCTAACCGGGTTTTTTATTAGGAAAGAGTCCATTTGGAAATGTCTTTCCCCCACCCAAACGTCTGCCACCACCAAACGTCCGGGTTTATTTTTTGAGAAAGAGTTGTTTGGAAACGTCTTTCCCCCCAAAATCCTCACCAAAACCTTGCACCCCCCTGCCTGGGGAAGGCTTGATAAAAATCCTCACCAATTTGCATAGGTGACCACAAACCCAAACCCTTGGATCTTAAGAACAATGAAAAAAGCATTCAGTTTCTTACAAGAAGAATTTTAATATAAAAAAAAGTAAAAAGAATCACCTCTGTAAAATCAGGATGGTAAATACCTTAAAGGGTAAATAGATTCAAAACATAGAAAATCCCTATAGGCAAAACCTTAAGTTACAAGAAAGACACAAAGACAAGAATATTCATTCTATTCAGCACAGTCTAATTTCTCAGCCATTTAAAGAAATCATAATCTAACGCATATCTAGCTAGATTACTTACTAAGTTCTAAGACTCCATTCCTGTTCTGTCCCCAGCAAAAGCATCACACAGACAGACAGACCCTTTGTTTCTCCCTCCCTCCAGCTTTAAAAGTATCTTGTCTCCACATTGGTCATTGTGGTCAGATGCCAGTGGGGTTATCCTAGCTTCTTAACCCTTTACAGGCGAAAGGATTTTCCCTCTGGCCAGGAGGGATTTTAAAGGTATTTACCCTTCCCTTGATATTTATGACACAGGCAGAAAGGGAAAATCAAATCCTGTCCACAAAATTAGAAGAGGCCCTAGCTACTACCAGGCAGCTCCTGAGGGAGGCAATAAAGACTCAAGGGTCAGAAGTAACAAATCATTCAGCCTGCTTGAACAAGATTCAGAAGCTGCAGCAGCAGCTAAAGATTGCTAGGGGTATGATTAGCATGGGGGAAACTAACCCGTTAGCTGAGTTCACTTCTGGGGAAGGTTCAGACGTAGTCTGAGGAACATAGGGACAATCCACCATTTTATTCTACAGAAGAGAAAAAGGCCTTATTCCATCAGCACCATTTAGTTTAGATGAAGGCCCAAGGGTGACAGGACAAAGTAGTCCACCGATTGCCCCGATCACTACTATAGTCACACAATACAGGGCTCAACGGCCCACCAAGATGCGCTATGAAACAAAGGTGTTATCGGCAGAACAAGCAAAACCTTTAGGAAAGCAGCTGGGCCAGCTTGATAGGAACAATGCTTTAAATGGGCTAGTATGCTTAAGCTGCTTACCTAATGTGATACAGCATGGCCAGAGGGCAGCAGGAGAGTGTTAGACAGGAGCCTTATTCCCTGTAGAGGGAAGAAAGTTTGCTATAAATTAATTAAAGCACCTGAAGCCAGTCACATGATAAAAAGCCCCTGCTTCAATCAGACAAGAGGAGGAGTTGAAGCAGAGTAGGTTGGTGTTGGAGCAGAGAGCAGTTTGGAGGGAAGCAGAGGAGAGTTTGGAGAAGTGCTGTGGTGGGCTAAGAAGACCAAGACCCTAGGTAAAGGGACACCTGGTTTGTGCAGAGGGAGGGCAGGAAGCCCCACAAGCTGAAGGGCAGGAAAGGAAAGTAGCCCAGGGGAAGGAACCGCTAGTTCTAGTGGTTTACTGCTATCCCTAGGGCCCCTGGGCTGGGATCCGGAGTAGAGGGCGAGCCTGGGTCCCTCCCTCTCCACTCCCTTCCTCTAGGACACTAGTGGGGCAGTTAATACCCCAGTTCAGGGGCAAGAAATGTTGCCCTGAACACCCCCCCCCGCCCAAGAAGAGAAAGTGCGGGACCCATCATAGTAGTGCGGGCAATTTGCCACACATGGTGTCAGGAGTGGGATCTACGTGCTGGGACCTTAAACCAGGGTTAGCCAACCCCGCCCCCCATCCCTAAGATGGACGACGTGGTCAAGGCCCTAATACAAGCCACTGCAGCCCAGCAGGAGGCTACCCAGGTCCAAGCAACCACCCAAAGTGGGCGACTCGGATGCAGCAGGAGACTAATCATCTGTTGATGAGTCAGACTGCCCAGGACCGAGCCCTGCTGCAAGAGCTGGTGAACCAGATGAAGGCCCTTATAGAGCTGAACCGCAACTGCGACCGGACCCGGACCATATGGGCGAGCCACTGCCTACAGAAAATGACATGGGAGGATGATGTGAAGGCATACCTCCTGGCTTTTGAAAGAACAGCCCTGTGGGAGGCCTGGCCCCGAGATCAGTGGTCTGGTATCCTTGCCCCGTTCCTGTGTGGGGAGGCCCAGAAGGTCTACTATGATATGGCCACGGAGACTGCAGCAGCTTACCCACAGCTGAAGGCAGAGATCCTGGCCAGAGCCGGAGTAATGACAGTGTTGCAAGCCCAGAGGTTCCATGAGTGGCAGTATACAGAGGACAAGACACCCCGATCACAATTGTTTGACCTGATCCTCCTGACCCAGAAATGGCTGCGCCCTGAGGCCCTCAGCTCTGAGAAGATGATGGTACTTCTGGTACTGGACCTGGTATATGAGGGGGCTACCACCAGGCCTCAAGGGCTTGAGTTGGCCAAAATGACCCCTCCATCTATGTTGAGTTGGTCTCCCTTGTGGAAAGACAGCTGGCAGCCCACGAACTCTTCCAGACCCCAGGGGGTGAGACACGGCAAACCAGGAAGCCAGTCCCAAATCCAAGGTCCTGGACTGTTGAGAATGCCAGGAGAACCATAACTGGGAGGAAAGACACAGAGGAATGGCCCGAGGACAAGAAGGGACCTGGGGGTTTGGGAAGAGAGGACTGGGGGGACCAGCCAAATAGCCCCAGGCAGAGGGTGGCAACCAGAATAAGGGGGCGGTGTTACGGGAATTAGGGTATATAGCAGCCCAATGCCCCAACATGGAAGAGCCTATGCAATGTAATCTGGGGGATCACGGGGAACAATGTGGCCTAATCGGCCTGGTAGGGGTTGCAATGACCTCGCATGGGTATACAAAGATCAGTAAAAATGAATGGTATTGAGACCATAGCATTAGTAGATTCCGGGAGTGCTGTCACTCTGGTCTTGGGGAAGTTGGTGGGGCAAGACCAACTAACCCGGGCCAAAAACACGGGTAACGTGCATTCATGGTACCGTAAATTTCTACTCCACAATCCCGGTACGGATTGAGATCCAGGGAAATACTACCAGGATGACTGCAGGGGTGGTCCCCAGGCTTCCCTACCCTGTCTTAATTGGTAGGGACTTCCCCAGGTTTGAGAGTTTATTCCCCCCACTAGAGCCAGGGGAGGGTAGCAACCCCCAGGTTGAGACGGAGGCACCTACAGATAGCCTCACCCCAATGTTTGCTGAATTTTCCCCAGAGTTATTCTCATTCCCCGGAAAACCCCGAAAGTCTAGGTGGGAAAGGAGGGCAGATAAAAATTGGGGACCAGGATTCTAGCAGAGAATCAGAAAACCTCCCTTGTTGGTAGGCGAACCCGTTCAGGAGGCCAGGAGATAATTCAGGCCAGTGAGGATTCGGAGGCGATTCCTAGCCCAAGTAGGGGCAACCCAGGGGATGGAGTAGAAACAGGCCCCCTGGAATTAGGTCAGATTGGTACTGCATGTGAGAATTTCGGGCAGGACCAAGCCAATGACCCGCTACATGCGAATGTGAGGGAGGAGGTAGTGGAAGTAAATGGCATACCCGTGGAAGGAAAGACCAAAGGCCCAAGGCCATATTATGTGCTCAAACGCGATCTGTTGTAAAGGATAGTGCAAATATGAGGGGAAGAAGTAGAGCAACTCTTAGTCCCACGGAAACACACAAGGGCAGTACTAGCGTTAGCTCACAGTCATCTATTTGGGGGACATCTAGGAGTAGACAAGACATTGGATAGAGGCCTAAGATTTTATTGGCCAGGAATATGTGCAGAGGTCCAGCGCTATTGTGCCTCCTGCCCTGAATGCCAGTTGCATAGCCCCCGACCTCACTTGCGGGCCGCATTAGTACCTTTGCCTCTTATTAAAATCCCTTTCGAGAGGATAGCCTTGGACATAGTGGGCCCACTGGAAAGATCGGCATGGGGCCACCGAAACGTACTAGTCATCCTTGACTACGCCATGCGGTATCCAGAAGCCATTCCTTTAAGAAACCCCACATCCAAGGCAATAGCAAAAGAACTGCTCCAGGTTTTTGCCAGAGTGGGCATCCCTAAGGACATCCTGACAGACCAAGGAACCCCTTTCATGTCAAAATTAATGAAAGACTTATGTATCCTACTCCACATTCAGGCCATACGGACCTCAGTCTACCATCCACAAACAGATGGACTGGTTGAGCAATTTAACGATACCCTTAAAAGTATGATCCGGAAGGTGGTAGCTCAGGACGGAAAAGACTGGGATACCCTTCTACTGTATCTAATGTTTGCTATATGGGAAGTCCCCCAGGCGTCCACTGGTTTCTCTCCCTTTGAACTACTATATGGATGCCACCCACACGGAATATTACATATTGCCAAGGAAGATTAGGAAAAACAACCCAACCCAGGAAAGAATGTAATTGAGTACGTGACACAGATGAGAGAGCGAATAACTTGAGTAACCCCTATAGTACGAGAACATTTGGAAAAAGCACAAGAGACCCAGCGGATATATTACAACCGTCAGGCGAAAGTATGGAGATTTCAGCCGGGGGAATGGGTGATGGTACTAGTGCCGACAGCAGAAAGCAAACTCCTAGCCAGCTGGCATGGACCATGTGATATAGTGGAAGCCATTGGGGAGGTGGACTACAAGGTCAGACAACCAGATTGCTGAAGGCCAGAGCAAATGTACCACATCAACTTACTGAAGCCCTGGCGTGACCGAGAGACGTGCCTGGTCATTCGGGGAGCTCCACCCCAGATAGATGACCCACAGGGGCAGGTGAAGATATCTCCTGAGTTAACTCCAGAACACCGAACAGAGGTCATTGATATGATCCAACGGAACCAGGATGTGTTCTGTACACAACCGGGCCATACGACACTGGTCCAACATCATATTGTCACCAGGCCTAGAGTAAGGGTAATGATAAGACCGTACCGGATACTGGAAGGTAAAAGGGAAGAAATTAGGACAGAAATGAAGAAGATGCTGGAATTCAGGGGATATTGAAGAATCCCACAGCCAGTGGTCCAGCTCTATCGTCCTAGTCCCCAAGCCTGATGGCACCCTGAGATTTTGCAATGACTTCCGGAAGTTGAATGAAGTATCCCAATTTGATGCCTATCTGATACCACGCATTGATGAGCTAGTTGATCAGTTAGGCAAGGCCCGATACCTAACCCCCCTGGACCTGACCAAAGGATATTGGCAAATTCCCCTGGCCAAGAATGCCAAGGAAAAGACTGCCTTCTCTACACCCGCTGGCCTGTTCCAGTACACTGTCCTCCCTTTTGGACTCCATGGGGCCCCTGCAAAATTCCAACGACTTATGGACAAATTGCTGCCAAATCCTATGCCAAGTATGCCACCGCCTATCTAGACGACATAGTCATCCATAGCCCTGACTGGGAAACGCACCTAGGAAAAGTAGAAGCGGTGCTAGATACCCTGCGGAAGGCCGGCCTCGCTGCCAACCCTTTCAAGTGCATGATAGGTCTAGCTGAGGCCAGATACCTTGGGTATGTAGTAGGGAGAGGTTTGGTGAAACCCCAATGGAATAAAGTGGAGGCAATATAAAATTGGCCTCGACCAGTCCACAAAAAACAGGTCAGAGTATTTCTAGGGATAGTAGGATACTATCGGAGATTCATCCCTCATTTTGCCACAAGAGCAGGGCCATTGATGGATTTGATAAAGGCTCGGGGCCCCGAGATAGTAAAGTGGACTGATGCGGCAGAAGGAGCATTTGCAGATTTAAGGACAGCCCTTTGCTAGCATCCAGTACTCACAGCCTCAGACTTCGAGAAGGAATTCATCTGACAAACAGATGCCTCAGAGGTAGGACTGTCCTTTCGCAGATGATAGGGGAGGAGGAACCCCCGATCTTGTACCTCAGCCGGAAACTCCTCCCCAGGGAGCGAAAGTACGCCATCGTTGAAAAGGAACGAAAAGGAACGTTGAAAAGATCTGGTGGTAAAATGGGCTATGGAGACTCTCCGCTACTACCTACTGGGGTGGCGGTTTACCCTCGTAACAGACCACGCCCCACTCCAGGGGGTGCACAGAAACAAGGAGAAGAATGCAAGAGTGACTAGGTGGTTCCTATCCCTGCAGCCCTTCCATTTCCGGGTACAGCATAGGGCTGGAAGCCAAAACGGCAATGCTGATGGCCTATCACGACAGCACCATCTCTCGTCCCAAGTAGCCCAACCCCATGGTGTTGAGCAAGGGAGTGGATATGTGACGCAGCATGGCCAGAGGGCAGCAGGAGAGTGTTAGAAGGGAACCTTATTCCCTGTAGAGGGAAGAGTTTACTATAAATTAATTAAAGCACCTGAAGCCAATTAAAGCACCTGAAGCCAGTCACATGACAAAACCCCCTGCTTAAATCAGACAAGAGGAGGAGCTGAAGCAGAGTGGATTGGTGTTGGAGCACAGAGCAGCTTGGAGGAGTTGAAGCAGAGTGGATTGGCATTGGAGCAGAGAGCAGTTTGGAGGGAAGCAGAGGAGAGTTTGGAGAAGTGCTGCGGTGGGCTAAGAAGACCAATACCCTAGGTAAAGGGACACCTGGTTTGTGCAGAGGGAGGGCTGGAAGCCCCTCAAGCTGAAGGGCGGGAAAGGGAAGTAGCCCAGGGGAAGGAACCGCTAGTTCTAGTGGTTTACTGCTATCCCTAGGGCCCCTGGGCTGGGATCCGGAGTAGAGGGCGAGCCTGGGTCCCTCCCTCTCCACTCCCTTCCTCTAGGACACTAGTGGGGCAGTTAATACCCCAGTTCAGGGGCAAGAAACGGTGCCCTTAACCCCCCCCCCACAGAAGAGAAAGCGTGAGACCCATTATAGTAGTGCCGACAATTTGCCACACTAACCTTAGCAAGGATGATTCCCTTATGATAGTTAGGGAATGTCTGAGTGTAGAGGATTTCAATGCCTTACCAGATGGATTTCCTATGGGACATGTCACTGAAATTGTAGATATATATATGGGTGTGTATAAAATGTTTTTTCCATATGATAATCTTATTGGGAAAATGCATTCTGAAAAATGGGAAGCTACAGAGGATACAGAGACCTATATAGCAAGGAAAAGGTGTTGTACTGGTTAGCTGGTATGGCACCAACAGATCGGAATGGTAATGTGCAATATAATGTGCCAGCTTTTTGTGAGTTGTTAGTACAAGGGCTTTACACCTGCCTTGAGGTTAGCTATAGGACCAGTAAATCCAGCAACGACAGGGCTTCAGCAATTGGAATCAAGAGTGAGAGAGGCTTACGAGCTAACTAAAGATGCAACCAAATTAGCTGGTATGATCCTAAAAAGAAGGTATCAGCAGTAAAAGGATCTCAGAATTCACAAAATGGGAAATTTGGCAATAAGCCTGGCAACAACAATAATAAGCAGAGCAACGGGTTTAAGGAAGAAACAGCAATTTGGTTGCAAGGTACCACTAAAGAGCTGAAGGCCTTCATGAATGTATTTTGGAAAAGACTTTTAAAATATGAAACCAGGGAGCAATTAAATCGAGTTCCTACAACTGAACTCTTTAAGAGACTGCTTAAATATGAGGGTGAGAAGCAGCAGGCAGAGGGAAATACGCAACAGTGTTCTTCCTGCCTGGAACCTCAGAGAAGGGGCCCAGCTTTCACTCCCCCTGATTTTGTGACTCCCATCATAAATGATGAATGGGGGAGACCAATGGTTAACATCATGTTGGAAGGAAAGTTTGGGTCATTCTGTCAAAAGGTGTTGGTGGATACGGGGGCGTCAACCACCATCTTGTGCACTGATGGTTCACCACAATCTAAATTGCTCCCTATTAAGTGTGTAAAGACTCTTGAAAGTTACAGTTGTAAGACCAGTATTGTACTTTTTCTTAGGACATAAAGAGTACTTTAGGACATTTATCACTATTAGCTTCCTGGGGTTTACAATCCCTAGGGGGTTGTGGAATGTTAAGGATTGATTTACTGAAACAGCTAAGAATTATTGTGGACGTTCCTCATCAATCCCTTAGTGAATCCTTGGAACAAAACAGTGATATCTGGAGTTCATAGACAATCTGCTTTAAAGGCACCTGCAGACTTTGTTCTTCCCACATGGGAGAGTGATATAGAGACAGCTATAAAGAATTATCTATTGGTTTTTGCTAAAAAACAAACTCAACTGTGGAAAAGTGGAAGCAGCGGTTAAAGGTGTTGGAACTGACCCTAAGCCTCAGAAGCAGTATTCCTATTCAGCCGAGGCAAAGGAGGGTATAAAAGAAACCATAGTGGTATTATAAGATCAGGGTGTGCTAGTTGAATGCGAAATCCCATGCAATGCACCAGTGTGGCCAGTTTTAAAAGCTGACTGCAAGACCTGGTGTCTCAAAATAGATTATCGAGCATTGAATAAAGTAACACCGAGACTGATGCCAGTGTTGGCGAGATATCTGGAAATTATGTCTCTTTAATTACTGCAGGAGCTACTTGGTTTTCAGTTCTTGATATTTTGTCTTTTTCTCAATTCCTCTCCATCCGGACCATTTGTACAAATTTGCATTCACTTATCAAGACAAACAATTAACATTTACTCGAGTAGCTCAGGGATATCATAACGCACCAATGATATGCCACAAAATAGTAGAAGCTATGTGGCAAGGGCTATGGTATAAAAACAACATCGTGACCTATGTAGATGATGTGCTGATAGCAACCACTACTAGAGAGGGAAATATAGAGGCTCTCCAAGAAGTTCAGAACAAGATTCTAACTACTGGAATTTTGGTGAATCCATCAAAGGCCATTAGTGTCCAGAAGAGTCACATACCTAGGTGTAGAACTAGGGGATGCAGGAAGACACCCAGATACAGAAAGGGTAAAACAGATCTGCAAGCTGTCCATGCCTGTGGACGTTGGCTCGCTTTGGCAGTTTCTGGGTCTTGTAGGATTTTCCAGAGTCTTTATACAGGACTATGCCAGCATTGCAAAGCCACTGTATTCTTTATTAAGAAAAGATCAACAGTGGAAGTGGGGTGGCAAGGAGGCAGAAGCAGTATACCAATTAAAGCAGGCATTACCTGAAGCACCTGCCTTGGCATATCCACAACCTGACAGACCTTATTACTTACAGTTGGGATCCACTGAGAGATCCAACATCAAGGCACCACTTTAAAACCTGTGGCTTATGGCTCAAGAACTTTATCAGAAATAGAGTCCAGGTTTTCTAGTTGTGAAAAAGAAGTCTTAACATTGGTATGGGCCTTACAATGCTGGGCTTATATTATAGGCATGTTTCCTATAATACTAAAACCGGCACACACTCCTGTACAGTACATCTTGTCAAGAAAAGTGAACTCCGGGAAGGTCAGCAATCCAAGGCTGGCAATGTGGACTTTAACTCTTTTAAACAGGGATATAGAAGTGCAAAAGGTTCCACACTTGGATGCTGTACATTATGCTTTGATGACTGCAGGAGAAACTCATGAATGCCCATTACCTGAAATGCATGCACCAGCCTTTAAGACTCCCTTTTTCCTTAAATATGAGGATGCTAAAGAACACTCTCAGGAAATCTGGGTGGTGGATGGATCACCATAATGGATTCCCTGTCACTGGTTTTGCAGCTATGCAGGCTTCTTCAGGGAAGACAGTGTAAGGCACCATCCTCCATCACTCAGCGCAAGCAGCTGAAATTGCAGCAGTGATAGCTGCTTTAAGATCAGCAGATCCACAGAAGAATATCACGGTGTGTACAGATTCAGACTGGGTTCTGAGGGCGTTTATCGATTGGATGGCAGTTTGGTTGGAGAGAAACGTGTTTGGTGGATCAACGGCTAATAGCTCATCCTTCGTACTTATTGTATGCTTGGAAGCTGGCAGAAGAAAGACAAGGAAAATGTTCCTGTTCAAGGTCAAAGCCCACAGGAAAAATCAGTCAGAGATCTCCATCCTGAATAGTGCTGTGGATAAACTGACAAAACTGGCTGCCTTATTGGGCATAGAAGCTGAATGGAATGTACCAATGGATGTTGTGAATGCTGTCTATCCCACCGAAATCCTGCAACATCAGGATTTAAAGCAGCTTCAGTAGAAGGACACCAGCATGATGGAGCTATTGAGCAAGCAGTGGTGCAAAGGCTTTACCATCTATACAGACAAGACAGGATTAGTCCTATCAAGAAAGGAAAATCAGTAGGAAGGCATCAGAAGCATCCTTGTGTTAGTAATCCCATCCTGTGTCCTCCAAGAGCTAATTAAATTAGCCCACGAGCAAGATCATTATGGAACAGAGAAAACCTTAAGCGCCTACTCACCCTAGAATGGTGGCCTTCAATGGTCAAGGAGGTGGAATCCTGGATATACAACTGTTTTCGCTGTGCCACATGCAACACTGATTCAAGGATCCAAAAGGAACCATTACTTCACCAGCCCATTGATGGTCCCTGGACAAGAGTGCAGATAGATTGCATAGGTCCATTGCTGAGGATGAGCAGAGGTAACCTGTATTGTTTAGTGCGTGTAGAGCCATTCACAAAATGGATAGAGGCCTATCCCATGAAGAACTGCACAGCAAACACCATAGTACTTTTAGAGCAAGCTTTTAGCAGGTTTGGGTTACCAAAAGTTATAGGTTCGGACCAGGCTACCCATTTTACAGGTGAGCTAATATGATAGCTCTGTGTGGCACTTGGCATTAAGCAAAGATTTCATGTTGCGGGACACCCCCAAGCATCTGGTCAAGTTGAAAGAAGCAACTGCCCATTAAAGAATGCTCCCAGGAAGGTAGTAGAAACCTCAGGGAAAAATTGGGACATCAAACTGCCTTTAATTCTTATGGCAATTTGTTCGACCTGCAGTGTGACCAGGTTTTCTTCTCAAGAAGCCCTTACTGGACGAATGATCAGAACTCCAGAATACCAGTGGTTAGAAGGAGGGGTGCCTCCAAATAACTATGCGCCAAAGGTCAGATTGGACTGCTATATCAAAGAACCACTGAACACCATTAGGTCGCTGTCAATTTAAAGGGTGTTAAATTGGACATTTAGAGTTTTTGTAGCCCCTGTGCCATACGTTAGTTTTATGGGACCACTTGTAGTAAAAAGGGATGTATCTTGCAGTTTAATGATAAACCCTCACTTTCTTATTAAAAAAATTGGTTTTAAAGGTTCAAGTTTCTGTAATCCCTATGCATAAAGAATGTGCCCGAAATGTAACATGTTTGTTAATGGGATGGATGGCGTGGGTACAAGGCAATGTCTTGCAACAACCATCTCCCGCACTGGGTCTGGCTGCTAAGATCCTAAGAGGGGTGGGAACTGGACTAGGCGTGCAGAATACCGTAGATCACCTATGCATGATGCAAGGAACTGCTGAAGTGGGACATGACATCTTCTCACAAGCCAACCCCCTCTCAGCAGAGTTGAATGACTTGGGTGAATTAGGTTTTAATATTGCTAACATGTTACCAACATGGTTAGCAGTGCAAGATATGGACCACCTTCAGATTATAGGAGCAATAGAGATACTAATCTAACAGAGGCACTTGAATGTATGCAAGCGCAACAGTTGCTTCTTAATATTTCAAAGGCTATACTCAGGGATGCTTATAATGGTATAGCGCTGCAGGAAATGAAACACATTATCTGGTCTAATGCCACCAAATTCAAAAAGGAAAAGTAGCAATGGTGGAAAATGGTGAATTTCACCTATGACTAGGGCCAGATTAACCTTCTGTGGGCCTGGCACCAAACATATTTGTGGGCTCCCATGGGGGCAAAGGAGCATGGTATGGGGAGGTCGGTCCCCAGAGCAAGGGGCCGGCCAGGGGCATTGGGACATACCATACCATGGCAGGGCCAGCTCCGCTCCGCCCAGCCCCGTGCAAGGGCACTGTATATAAATTGGCAGTTGCCAGACGCATACTGGCTCACCCAGCCCTGTGCTGCCAGTCTGCCCCTTCTCCACGGGGGTTGGCCCATGCCATGCCACACAGCCCCCTACTCCCTATGCCCAGTGTTCCCTGGAACTGCTATGCCCAGCAGCCCCCCCCCACAGACCCTCCACCACGAATGTGCAGTGGCCTGCACACCAACACGCCTGCCCAGCACCCCCACATATAGCTGCACCACTACTACCCAATGCACTTCCTCACAGCCCCACCACCACAACTGCACAGCACCCCACTCAGACCCCCACTTCCCAGCATCCCAACACACAGACATCCCCCAACCCCCCCCAACAGACCTCCCACTGGCCCCCCACATATTCACAGAAACCCACTCCCTCACACCCTGCCTCCCAGCCACACTCACCAGCCTTGCTGGGAGGTGACTGCGTCTGCCAGGCTGAGCTAGCAGCACGGCTGGGGCCAGTCCAGTGCCAGGGCAGCGAATTGCTCCAGCCTCTCAGGAGTGGCGTGATCAGCCATGCCAGGGTCTGCTCCTGCCCTAGCCTGGCTCCCTCAGGGCCCACTTGCCTGGCGATAGGGTGACCATATATCCCCTTTTGGCCAGGACAATTCCCTTTTTAAGCTCTATCCCAGCCGTCCCAACTTTTTTTGACAAAAATGGGCATTTATCCTATTTGCTCTTGCCAACTAGAGTAAACTAACAAATGTCCATTTTACCAAAAATATCCAGTGTGCCTCCCTAGCAGGGCATGGAGGAATGTGTGTAGGGGGGTTGGCGACACGAGGTGTCAGGCAGCAGGTAGAATGGAGCTTGTGGGAGTTAGGGGCCAGTCCTAGCCCCTGGCAGTGGTGTGGGGAGGGTGTCAGCCCCAGTCCTGGTAGTGGCATGCGGAGCTCGAGGAGGGGGGAGTCAGCCCCTGGGTTGTGACATGGGGAGCTGTGGGAGAGGGGTCAACCCTTGGCCACAGTGCAGGGAGCTTGGGGACTGGAGAATGGGTCGAGGAAAGGGGGGGTTAAGGAGCTCGGGGAGGAGAGGAAGGGTCAGCCCCTGGCAGTGCAGAGCTGGGGGAGGTCAGCAGCCCCAGCCAGGTGGCACGGGGCTCCAGCTCTGTCAGCCCCAGCTGTGGCCAGGGGGCAGAGAGGAACCCTCGATTGGCCTACGATCCAACAGGAGAGAACAGTGAGCAAAGGCGGGGGGGAGGTGGAGAAGAGCTGGTGGGGCACTGGAGTGCAGCCCAAGCAGAGCGGGCTGAGCTGGGCCGGGGCCCGTTTGGAGCCCGGGCCATGCGCCATGGTGCCATTGTAAACCCAGTACCGCCTATGCTAATGAGACTATCGTGGCATACATACTTTAAGGGATGCCATCGGGGCCATCCTTACCCATATGCAAAGTACGCAGCTGTGTAGGGCACCAGGAAATTTGGGGCCATGGCCCCTGCCTCTGCTCTGCCCTAGCCCCAACTCCATCCCTTCCCCCGAGGGCTGCAGCAGGGGTCGGCCCTGCCCTGCACTCACCAGGGGGCGGGAAGTGGAGTGACCTGGCCCCAGCCTGCTCCACACTGCCAGCTCCAAGCCGCGCCACCAGTGAGTGCTGGGGGGCGGTACCCTCTACCCCCAAGTCCCAAGGCTGGGAGCCAGGGGAGCAGAATGGAGTGGGCTAGGGCCAGGTCACTCCACTTCCTGCTGCCCCATGAGTGCAGGGTCAGGCCCGCCCTGCAATTAAGTAGGAAGTGGAGCGACTTGGCCACAACCCATTCTGCTCTCCTGGCTCGTGCTGGGGGGCGGCTTCCCCCCTGCCCCCAAAGCCTGCTCCTGCCCCCCCCCCCGTGGAGGCCTGGGGCTGCCTCTCTCCCCCATGGAGAGGGGTTGCATAGGGCACCAAAATGGCTAGGGATGGCACTGGATGCCACAGAGGAAAGGATTCACCCCCTGATTCCTTTAGGAATGTTTGTAAACAATTCCCTAATGATCCCTAACGGTGGATGTAAGAGGAGAGCAATATTATTTACTAATTTACAAGCCTGTGTGGAGCAAGACAAATTGGGTTTTACCTCCTCCACTGGAGTATGGGAGGAGACTCATATATGTTTAGTTTCAGAGTAGCAGCCGTGTTAGGCTGTATTCGCAAAAAGAAAAAGGAGGACTTGTGGCACCTTAGAGACTAACACATTTATTTGAGCATAAGCTTTCGTGAGCTACAGCTCACTTCATTGGATGTAGCTCAAGAAAGCTTATGCTCATATAAATTTGTTAGTCTCTAAGGTGCCACAAGTACTCCTTTTTCATATATGTTTAGATTCCCCATGAAGGAAAATGTAATTAGCTGCTTCACCATCCTATGTATTTTCAAAATTCAGCTATAGTGGTTATTGATAGTCACTGTCTGTGTGTAAGAACTTTGTGTAAAAATGTGTTAATCAATGGTTTTTATCACATTGAACATAAGGCAGGAGATAATATATGTTTGTCTTTTCTGTGCGGGGCTGAGATATAAATATTACCCTGTCAGATGTGGACATGCAGAACATAATAGCATCTTATTCCATCTATGACCATCTTCCACCTACTCATACAAGAGCAGAACCTCCATGTGTTAAAGCGTCTAATGCACCATAAGGATATGATTTATCACCTAAAGCAGCTCAAAGAGCTCACACCTTACTCACTGTACATCATTCTGTGGGGCAAATCAAAAAGGTGTTGAAAAGAATTGGTGAGGAAACCAAATCGTCTTATTGGTTGGGAAGCTCTTTTCACAGCTAGATTGGGTGAATATAGGCAGGCTTGGGAAATCATGCTCCTTCCAACTGTAGTAATACTGCTCATACAGCTGGTTATGATTGTAGATCTAATAATTATATCTATGTATGTGTGTAAAAAGAAATCTAAAGATTCTACGGCCATGCCTTTTGTAATGTGTCAACATGGATAACCACATTATGGGGTTGATGTTCGATGGTATGGATGTAAAAATAATGTCAGATGTTTATTAAAGGTGGTCACATCTGTCAAGGAGGGGATATGTAAGAGGAGTATGGTGTATGGTTATACTTTTGTTATGTGTTATAATAAATGGTGCTGCAATTCAAAATG
Organism: Dermochelys coriacea; assembly: GCF_009764565.3. Taxonomy (NCBI): domain Eukaryota; kingdom Metazoa; phylum Chordata; order Testudines; family Dermochelyidae; genus Dermochelys; species Dermochelys coriacea. The sequence goes on from NC_050089.1 coordinate 177,446, forward strand.
GAGTCTAAGAATTCAAGATGGCGCATGTGGTAGGAAAGGATTGAACTCCATCTTGGTATCCTTTCTTCATTGGCTTTTTCCTGCCAAAACTCTGTTTCCCTCCAGAACTTGAGAGACTGAGAGCTGTCTGGAACTGGTTGGGGGCAGTGTCTGCCAGAGTGTGCTTCAGGAATTTGCATCACAGAAAGCATATAAGGGACTGTCAGTGGTAACGCAGGTGCTGTCCACCATCAAGGCAACCATGTCCAGTTTCTTGGCGCGGGCATCGGATCAAGACTTCGGTCACTAACACCTGCCAAGGACTTTGATACTTACCTGATATCTGATTCCTGTATTCCACCAAAGAATCCAGTGAAGACTTTGCCATCAGCTCAGATCTGTTGATCTTCTGCTTTGGCCATAGAGAACCAGATCCTCCGACGTTCCAGAGATTCTGAGATGGTCCATCAGTTGCCGGTGACCTCCATCTGCAGTGAAAGAGAGACAGTACTTGTTTTTCTGGCACTTAATAGTTTAACCAAGGGACGGTTTAAGGGTCTGGGGTTTTATGTCCCTTTCTAGAATCTATTCTTGGATATTGTAGTGATCCCCTTAGTGGATCTTCCCCTAGTTGTAACTATCCCATAATAAATCTTCTGTCTGTTTAAGGTTATATTCTCTCTAGCCTTTATTTCAATGCAACACAGGTAGGAGGCACACAGATTTTTAACTCTCCCAGTTGATAGATGCTGGTAGGAGTCGAGCCTGTTATTTATATGGCACCTCCTTATTATTCTATAACAGAGATTTTAAGGTTGCAGGTTAGAATGGACTTTCTCCTGCTGACTCATTGAATTAAATGACTGGCTCAGAACAGGTTTCAGAGTAGCAGCTGGTTAGTCTGTATTCGCAAAAGTATGCCAGTATGCCAACATTTTTATGGCTGACTTAGAACAACGCTTCCTCAGCTCTCGTCCCCTAATGCCCCTACTCTACTTGCGCTACATTGATGACATCTTCATCATCTGGACCCATGGAAAAGAAGCCCTTGAGGAATTCCACCAGGATTTCAACAATTTCCATCCCACCATCAACCTCAGCCTGGACCAGTCCACACAAGAGATCCACTTCCTGGACACTACGGTGCTAATAAACGATGGTCACATAAACACCACCCTATATCGGAAATCTACTGACCGCCTCTAGCTTTCATCCAGATCATACCACACGATCCATTGTCTACAGCCAAGCTCTACGATATAACCGCATTTGCTCCACCCCCTCAGACAGAGACAAACACCTACAAGATCTCTATCATGCATTCCTACAACTACAATACCCACCTGCTGAAGTGAAGAAACAGATTGACAGAGCCAGAAGAGTACCCAGAAGTCACCTACTACAGGACAGGCCCAACAAAGAAAATAACAGAACGCCGCTAGCCATCCCCTTCAGCCCCCAACTAAAACCTCTCCAACGCATCATCAAGGATCTACAACCTATCCTGAAGGACGACCCATCACTCTCACAGATCTTGGGAGACAGGCCAGTCCTTGCTTACAGACAGCCCCCCAATCTGAAGCAAATACTCACCAGCAACCACACACCACACAACAGAACCACTAATCCAGGAACCTATCCTTGCAACAAAGCCCGTTGCCAACTCTGTCCACGTATCTATTCAGGGGATACCATCATAGGGCCTAATCACATCAGCCACACTATCAGAGGCTCGTTCACCTGCGCGTCTACCAATGTGATATATGCCACCATGTGCCAGCAATGCCCCTCTGCCATGTACATTGGCCAAACTGGACAGTCTCTACGTAAAAGAATGAATGGACACAAATCAGACGTCAAGAATTATAACATTCAAAAACCAGTTGGAGAACACTTCAATCTCTCTGGTCACTCGATCACAGACCTAAGAGTGGCTATCCTTCAACAAAAAAGCTTCAAAAACAGACTCCAACGAGAGACTGCTGAATTGGAATTAATGTGCAAACTGGATACAATTAACTTAGGCTTGAATAGAGACTGGGAATGGATGAGTCATTACACAAAGTAAAACTATTTCCCCATGTTATATCTCCCCCCCCCCCACCGTTCCTCAGATATTCTTGTTAACTGCTGGAAATAGCCTACCTTGCTTGTCACTATGAAAGGTTTTCCTCCTTTCCTCCCCCCCCCGCCCCGCTGCTGGTGATGGCTTATCTTAAGTGATCACTCTCCTTACAAAAAGAAAAGGAGGACTTGTGGCACCTTAGAGACTAACAAATTTATTAGAGCATAAGCTTTCGTGAGCTACAGCTCACTTCATTGGATGCATTTGGTGGAAAAAACAGAGGGGAGATTGATATATACACACAGAGAACATGAAACAATGGGTTTATCATACACACTGTAAGGAGAGTGATCACTTAAGATAAGCCATCACCAGCAGCAGGGGGGGAAAGGAGGAAAACCTTTCATGGTGACAAGCAAGGTAGGCTAATTCCAGCAGTTAACTAGAATATCAGAGGAACAGTGGGGGGGGAGAAATAACATGGGGAAATAGTTTTACTTTGTGTAATGACTCATCCATTCCCAGTCTCTATTCAAGCCTAAGTTAATTGTATCCAGTTTGCAAATTAATTCCAATTCAGCAGTCTCTCCTTTCAGTTTCTGGTTACAGTTTGAGCAGTTTCTCCTTACAGTTTCAGAGTAGCAGCCGTGTTAGTCTGTATTCGCAAAAAGAAAAGGAGGACTTGTGGCACCTTAGAGACTAACACATTTATTAGAGCATACGCTTTGGTGATTTGTTAGTCTCTAAGGTGCCACAAGTCCTCCTTTTCTTTTTTCTCCGTACAGTGTGTCTGATAAACCCATTGTTTCATGTTCTCTGCGTGTGTGTATCAATCTCCCCTGTTTTTTCCACCAAACGCATGCGATGAAGCGAGCTGTAGCTCACGGAAGCTTATGCTCTCATAAACTTGTTAGTCTGTAAGGTGCCACACGTCCTCCTTTTCTTTTGGCCCCGAGCAGTTTGTCTGAAAGTGCAGAAAGCAGCAGGGGTTGATGCTGTCAGATATCTTTTCGCCCCGATCTTTTTCTGGAGGGTGCTCGTGTAGAAAGGTGTCGTTGTGTGAGTCTGAAGCGCCTCCAGCCCTTTGGGATCCCCGAAGGGCTGGAGGCGTCCTGGAGATGCTATCTTTCCTTTCCTTTCCCCTGGGCCGCGCTTTGGAAAGCATCTTCCCTTTTTGCTGGCCTTCCTCCCCGCAGACGACAAGGGGCTTCTGTTAAAATGAGGCCCGGAGCTGCGTGCCCGCCTCATGCCCGCGGCTTTGGCTTGAGGGAGGAAAAGCCTCCCTCCTGCCCCACGGCTCGCCGCCCCCAGCGGGGCCCCTCGGAAGAGGGGTGGGCCCTCGGCGCCCGCCAGTGGCCCCGTCAGCGAGTGCTCGCAGCAGGGCCTCCTAGCCGAGGCAGCGGCTGCCGCCGGGCTCCGCAGGCTGATGCATATTGATGAGGGAGGGCTGGGCGCACGCAGAGGGGAGGCAGCCCGAGCTCCGCGCAGGCGGCGGCGGCTCCCCGGGATGCTAAGCTGAGCTCGCGTCTCCGCCGCCCGCCCTCCGCTGCGTGTTTGTCCGCGGCCCCCTTGAGCGCCGGCGCCGGGGCCCGAACTGCGGATGCTGGGGGGGCCCCGCCTCCGCTTCCCGAGAAGCGGCCCCTGACCCGTGCGGCGCCCCAGCGGCCGGCAAAGCAACGCGCGGGCCGCGAGGCCGAAAGCACCCGCGCCTCGCCCCGGGGCAGAGCCATTGTGTCGGAGGTAGGGCTGCGCGCGCGCGCGTGTGTGTGTGTGTGTGCGCGTGCAAGGGGGGGCGGCGGGCGTGTGCGGGGGCCCTGTGAGTGTGTGCAGGGAAGGGGCGTGGGCGCTGGGCAAAGGCTTGAACTCGGGAATGGTTTTTTGTCTGTGTGGATGCGGAGGAAGGATTGTGAAGGGCGGGGGAGAGGGGCTAGGTGTGCGAATGCAGATGGGAAGGGGGGGTGAGGGGATGGGTTTGGGGTGTGTGTAAGGATGGTGAGAAGGGCATTATTTATATATATATATATATAGGTGATGACTGAGAATTGGGGGTGTATGTGGAGCAGGGTTGTGACAGGGGAAAGCAGAAGTCAGTGTGCTGAGTGGGGGGCAGGAGGCTTTGTTGTGTACGAATGAGGTTTCGTGGGGGCAGGAAAGTGCATACGGAGGGGGTTTTGTCTGAAGTGAGACAGGTGTGGGGGGGTGTGGGTGTGTGTGTGGATGCGTATGGATTGATGTTGGATGTGTGTGGGAGAGGCTGTTCAGGGAGACAAGAATGAGTGTGCGTATGTGGAGTGGAGAGGAGATTGTGTGTGTGTGTGTGTATGGGGGAAGGTGTGCAGGGAGGGAAGGTTGTGTGTGAGTGGAGCTTGTTAGTGTTTGTGTTGGAGGGGAAGATTATGGGAGGTGGGTGTTTATATGTATGGAGACTGAGGATTGTTTGGGTGTAGTGGAGGGTGTTTGTGTATGCGTGTATTTGGGGGGGGGTGTCCATAGGGATGGAGAATATGGATGTTTTTGACGGGAATCTCTACTTATTTGATGACTGGGATGCAGTATTGCTGCCTGGCTCTTAAAACAAGGTGACCTAACATCACTAATGCACGAATGTCTTGACAGTACCACTTGGGAGTGCACTCCCTAGTGATCCCTAAAGTGCTTAGTGCAAACAGAACAGCATTGTGCAGGGTTCTCGGCTTGGGGAATGGGGAGGCAGAGAGTCAGAGATTGTTACTCTTCATCCTGGCTTTCAGAGCACCTTGCCCTGGCCCCCTGCAGCAAAGAGACTGGTACTCTCCTTCCACCTCTCTCCTTCCTGTTAGGGCCCCATACAAGCAGATAACTGTCAGTTTCCAGGGTCTGATGCTGTAGGGAGGCTGTTACAGCTGTGTCCCATTGCTTAATCCCAGCATTGGAAATGACTCAGCAGGTACCATGCTATGTAAGGAAGGGGTAACATGGAGATGATGTTGTGAGGCTGAATCCAGTAGAGAGATACTCTAATTTGAAAGTCCGTCCTAAGCAAAATTGTGTGTTGGGGGGAATCATGTTAAATCAGAGAGGTGGGGGAGAAGCTGAGGAGAAGAGTGTCCTGAGCCAACGAGCGTGGGAAGTTTGGGCCAAACAGAGAGCCCCAGGGAGATTGCATAGGGATAGTTTACCAAAGGTTGTGGTGGATTCTCCATCTCTGGCAATTTTTAAATCAAGATTAGATATTTTTCTAAAGGATCTGCTCTAGTTCAAACAGGAATTATTTCAGGAACATTCTGTGGCCTGTGTTACGCAGGAGGGCAGACTGGATGATCAGTGGTTCTTTCTGGCCTCAGCATCTATGAATTACGGTGTCTTGAAGGTAAGGCTGTGCGTTTGTCACGGAGGTCACAGATTTAATGGCTTTCTGTGACCTCCATGACTTCTGCAGCGGCCAGCCGTACCGATTGTTGCTGGGGCAGTCTTGGGTCACAGCTCCCCTCCCCCAGCAGCAGCAGGAGTTTGAGTGTGGGGCTCAGGGCTGGCGGTTGGCATGTGGGAGGGGGTGAGGGCTCTGGGCTGCACTTACCTCAGGGGGTTCCTCGGAAGTGGCAACATCCCATGGCTCCTAGGGGGAGGCATGTCCAGGGGGCTCTGCTCACTGCCTCCACCTGCACGCACTGCCCCCATAGCTCCCATTGGTCACAGTTCCTGGCCAATGGGAGCTGAGGAGCTGGCACTCAGGGAGGATGCAGCATGGCCATGGCCATGCCTCTGCCTCTGCCTGGGAGCTGAGGGAGTTTGCTGCTTCTGGGGAGTTCGGAGCCAGGTAGGGAGCCTACCGAGCACCTGTGGCACTCCCCAGGCTGCCCCCCTCCCCAAGATTTAGTCAGGAGTATATAGTACAAGTCATGGACAGGTCATGGGCCATGAGTTTTTGTTTACTGCCCGTGATCCGTCCATGACTTTTACTAAAAATACCCCTGACTAAAATGTAGCCTTATTTGTAGGATATTTTCTAGATGCTCTTTGGGCTTCTGCATCTTTCTGTTTTCCATCTGCTGTTGCTTCTGTCATGTCATGTTTGGCAAAAGGGAACTTGAGGCTCCATATGCAATGAAGCAGTGCATCGGGATTTGTGCTCTTGTTCTGCTGCCTGCCTAGATGCTTGTTTGGCGGGCATTCTTGCTGGTGGAGTGGACTCTTAAAAGCAGGATTTAGGATAAATATGGGAGAAATTCAGGACCAAGGAGCAGAAAGGTCAATGAGGTGCTGTTATGCTTTCTTTATCTTTTTGAGAATGTTATTGTACTGTACAAAGATGGATTCCTCAATGTTTTGTTGGCAGAGACACAAAGGACTGGAACAGTAAAAGGTACTAGTTTTGCAGGTCATTAGTGTGGTACACTGTCAGGATTGCTATGGGTGCAGGGCTGGAATAGCAGGACAGGGTAGGTCAAGATTGGCAGAGCAGTGTGGTAAAAGCTAGTGTAATGAATGCCTGCCTGAGTGATGTCGGGCTCTCATTCCTCTGTGTTAGTCCCTCACTTTTATGAAGAATAAATTCATCCCAAAATTGTTACAATGATTCATTATATCAGAATTGCCCAATTCAGAGAACTATGAATTGCATTAGAAATGATCAGAAATCTCTGCCCATTTGATTAACAGCATCAGCCCCCTATGTGCTGGAGGCTTCACTTAGATCCTGCACAACAATAATTCCTGCTTGTCATTAGGAGCTATTTATAATGGCCATGGTGACAATGGAATCAAATTAACCCAAAGGAACAACTGGCTGCCTTAAAAAGAAACAGTGAGTGCGCTAGATGCAAACAGTAGGCATCTGGGAGAATTCCTCTAAGTGGGATAATGTCTAATCACATCAAATACTTGTAGGACCCTAAGTAGTTCATTAAACACTTCTGGAACTGTAGAAACTAGATAGAGCAATATGTGATGAGTGACAACCAGAATTGTCAGTAGCTTGATCAGCTGTGCTTGGCAGTCAGGGTTTGCTAGCTCCTCTGGCCATACAAGGCACAGTTACACACTTACTGAAATGGCTGCAACTCCTATGCTTGTGTATCAGGAAGACTTTCCACACTCCAGCTGCTGACCCCAAAGCTACTGAATGACAAAAGCTTGTGATGCCCACCTAAGGCCTTTGGACACTTCAGACATTTTTCTTTTTTTGATTTATGCATCTCTGGTTTATCTCTCTCTACTTTATATTTTGTATTCTGAACTTTTTACATCTTTATGGTACCACTTTTGCATTCACTAAGAATAATAATTGCCAGCAGGGCCCAAGGGCTCTTTATGATAGGGGAGGTTGAGGTGGTGAGTCAGCTAATAGGGGCTGGTTAATGTGGTGAGTGATGTTGTTAGATCTTTTTAGAGCACAGAAGACCCCCCCATCATAATTATAAAGGGAAGGGTAAACACCTTTAAAATCCCTCCTGGCCAGAGGAAAAACCCTTTCACCTGTAAGGGGTTAAGAAGCTAGGATAACCTCGCTGGCACCTGACCACAATGACCAATGAAGAGACAAGATACTTTTTCAAAAGCTGGGGGGAGGGAGAAACAAAGCCTCTCTGTCTGTCTGTGTGATGCTTTTGCCGGGGACAGAACAGGAATGGAGTCTTAGAACTTAGTAAGTAATCTAGTGAGATATGCATTAGATTCTGATTTCTTTAAATGGCTGAGAAAATAAGCTGTGCTGAATGGAATGTAGATTCCTGTTTTTGTGTCTTTTTGTAACTTAAGGTTTTGCTTAGAGGGATTCTCTATGTATTGAATCTGACTACCCTGTAAGGTATTTACCATCTTGATTTTACAGAGGTGATTCTTTTTACTTCTATTAAAATTCTTCTTTTAAGAAACTGAATGAATGCTTTTTCATTGTTCTTAAGATCCAAGGGTTTGGGTCTGTGGTCACCGATGTAAATTGGTGAGGATTTTTATCAAATCTTCCCCAGGAAAGGGGGGGAGGTAACATTTGGGACGATTTTGGGTGGGGGAAAGACATTTCCAAATGGACTCTTTCCTAATAAAAAACCCGGTTAGACGTTTGGTGGTGGCAGTGGAAGTCCAAGGGCAAAAGGTAAAATAATTTGTACCTTGCGGAAGTTTTAACCTAAGCTGGTAAAAGTAAGCTTACAGGTCCCCACATCTGTACCCTAGAATTCAGAGTGGGGAAGGAACCTTGATATGGTGGTAGAGCGGTGGGATCAACTTGAAATCATTTTGAGATTTTTTTTGAACAAGAAGCACAGATTTGAAAAGGAAATTTTTTTTTTCCCTTTTGGCTGCTGGAAAGCAGGTTTTAAACTGAAAGCAATTAGAGGGGTTTTTTTTTTCTGCTTTGTGGCCAGAGCAGAAACAAAAGGGAATTGTCTTTTGTGAGCTGGAGTTTTCTCTACCTAAAGGCCAGGTAGTTAACCTCCTGCAGGGAAATTCACAAGTCTTCATAGACCTGAAGTTTTTTTTTTTTTTTTAATCTAAGAGCAACTAGAGGGGTTTTCTGCCTATTTGCCTGGAGACAAAGGTGTTAGGTTTTTTTGGGGGGGTATTTTTTAAGGATTTCTCTGTAGGCTGACGGTCACTATCAGAGAACATTGCTATCCGGGTAGCACAGCAAAATTTTACAAGCCAAGTTTTTTTTTGTTTTGTTTTGTTTTGTTTTCTTTCTAACTCCCGGGTGTAAAGTTAGTTTAAAAACAGAGAGGTTAGGATGACAGACTCCAAGGTTCAACAAAAGCTGGAATTAGCCAGATTTGAGGCTGAGGAAAAACAAAAGGAACATGAAAGGCAGATGGGTACACATGCGGCCAGGGAAAAAGAAATGGAGGCTGCCCACAGGAAGGAAATGGAGGCAAGGGACAAAGAACTGGAGGAGAAGGAAAAAGAGAGGAAGCATGCACTGGAGATGAAGAAGGCAAAGGCTCAGCAGAATATACCAACAAACCCTAGCAATCCTTCTCCAGGTACCACTTCCCATCCCAGAAAGTTCCCCACCTACAAGGCAAGCGATGATACCGAGGCCTTCTTAGAAAACTTTGAAAGGGCCTGCCTTGGGTACAGCATCTCTACAGACCAATACATGGTAGAGCTGAGGCCACAGCTCAGTGGACCCTTAGCTGAGGTGGCGGCTGAAATGCCTAAGGAATACATGAACCAGTATGAACTGTTTAAAACCAAGGCGATAGTCAGAATGGGGCTAACCCCGCAGCATTCCCGTTGGCAGTTCAGAGCCCTAAGGTGGAAACCAGACGTGTCATTTACCTGACATGCCTATCACATGGTGAAACATTGGGATGCCTGGATATCAGGAGCAAGTGTTATATCTCCAGAAGATTTGCCCTTCCTAATGCAAATGGAGCAGCTCTTAGAGAGTGTTCCTGAGGAAATAGAAAGATACATCCTAGATGGGAAGCCCAAAACTGTAATCGAGGCAATGGAGATTGGAGCCAAATGGGTGGAGGTGGCAGAAAAGAAAAAACCTGGTCGCAGTTGGAGCGGATGCCAGAAGGGACAACTTCAGACCACCCCCTACTATCGGGGGCCGCCCAAGGCCCCACCTACCCCCCACGGAATCCTCCAGCCACCTTATCGTCCCGCCACACTGTTCTCCAGCAACCTACCTCGCCCCAGTGACCCGTCAGCTGGACGATGTTTTAAATGTAATGAGCCGGAGCATGTAAAGGCCAACTGCCCCAAGAACCACAACAGATTACAGTTCATTGTACCGGAATCACCCCAGAGGTCCTCAGGCCCAGATACCTCCTAGATACCCTTGGAGCAGAGGGAAACTGTGATTCTGGGCAGGAAGAAGGTCACCGCGTGTAGGGACACCGGAGCACGTGTCTGCTATCCATGCTTCCTTAGTGGACCCCAATTTAATCAACCCAGAGATCCAAGTGATGATTCAGCCCTTCAAGTCCAACTCTTTCAATTTGCCTACATCCAAGTTGCCTGTCCAGTACAAGGGCTGGTCAGGAACGTGGACTTTTGCAATCTATGATGATTATCCCATCCCCATGCTGTTGAGAGAAGACTTGGCCAATCATGTGAAGCAAGCCAAGAGGGTGGGAATGGTCACCCGCAGCCAGGCTAAACAAGCCATCGTGCCTAGCACTGTTCTGGAAACTTCTACCAGAACCTGGTCAGAGGTGATGGACCTGGCCCCCAGGCCAATGTCTGCAACAGCAGTAGTGGATCCAGTTCCAGAGACCCAGACAGAGCCAGAACCGGAACCGGCGCAACAACTAGCACCAGACCCATTGCCAACACTGAATCCAACACTTGCAACCCCAACCCCAGAGGGCCCCACTGAACTTGAACTGGCAGCAGCCAATAACCCTACACAAGAGGCTCAGCCGGAGGCTGAACCCCAACCTAGTGCACCGGGGGAGAGAGGTTCACAGTCAATGGAAACAGTCCCATCCCCTACATCGCTTTGAGAAGGACCAAGCATAGGTCCACAATCCAATGAGGAACTGATGTCTCCAGCATCAAGGGAACAGTTCCAGACCGAACAGAAAGCAGATGAAAGCCTCCAGAGAGCTTGGACGGCGGCACGGAGCAACCCACTGCCTCTCACCTCTTCTAATCGATCCAGGTTTGTTGCAGAAAGAAGACTTTTTTAGACAAGGAAACTCTTTCTGGTGGACACCAGGAAGACTGGCATCCTCAGAGACAGTTGGTAGTTCCAATTAAGTACTGGGTCAAGCTCTTGAGCTTAGCCAGTGATCATCCTAGTGGCCATGCTGGGGTGAACAGGACCAAAGACTGTTTGGGGAGGTCATTCCACTGGGAGGGAATGGGCAAGGATGTTTTTACCTATGTCCGGTCTTGTGAGGTATGCCAAAAAGTGGAAAAACCCCAAGACCAGGTCAAAGCCCCTCTCCAGCCACTCCCCATCATTGAAGTTCCATTTCAGCGAGTAGCTGTGGATATTCTGGGTCCTCTTCCAAAAAAGACCCCCAGAGAAAAGCAGTACATACTGACTTTCATGGATTTTGCCACCCGATGGCCAGAAGCAGTAGCTCTAAGCAACACCAGGGCTAAAAGTGTGTTCCAGGCACTAGCAGACATTTTTGCTAGGGTAGGATGTCCCTCCAACATCCTCACAGATGCAGGAACTATGGAAAGCCTTTGGAAAGCTCATGGGGTAAATCACTTGGTTGCCACTCCTTACCACCATCAAACAAATGGCATGGTTGAGAAGTTTAATGGAACTTTGGGGGCCATGATACGTAAATTCGTAAATGAGCACTCCAGCGATTGGGACCTAGTGTTGAAGCAGTTGCTCTTTGCCTACAGAGCTGTACCACATCCCAGTTTAGGGTTTTCACCATTTGAACTTGTATATGTCCGCGAGGTTAAGGGGCCATTACAATTGATGAAGCAGCAATGGGAGAGATTTGCACTTTCTCCAGGAACTCACATTCTGGACTTTGTAACCAACGTACAAAACACCCTCCGAACCTCTCTAGCCCTTGGTAAAGAAAATCTACAGGAGGCTCAAAAAGAGCAAAAAGCCTGGGATGATAAACATGCCAGAGAGCGTTCCTTCAAAGTAGGAGACCAGGTTTTGGTCTTAAAGGCACTCAAGGACCATAAAATGGAAGTGTTGTGGGAAGGGCCATTCATGATCCAGGAGCGCCTGGGAGCTGTTAATTACCTCATAGCATTCCCCACCTCCAACCGAAAGCCTAAAGTATACCATATTAATTCTCTAAAGCCCTTTTATTCCAGAGAATTAAAAGTTTGTCAGTTTACAGCCCAGGGAGGAGGTGACGCTGAGTGGCCTGAAGGTGTCTACTATGAAGGGAAAAGTGTTGGTGGCGTGGAAGAGGTGAACCTCTCCATGACCCTTGGGCGTATGCAGCGACAGCAGATCCAGGAGCTGTGCACTAGCTATGCACCCATGTTCTCGGCCACCCCAGGACTGACTGAACGGGCATACCACTCCATTGACACAGGTAATGCTCACCCAATTAGAGTCCAACCTTACCAGGTGTCTTCTCAAGCTGAAACAGCTATAGAACAGGAGATCCAGGATATGTTACAGATGGATGTAATCTGCCCTTCTGGCAGTGCATGGGCATCTCCAGTGGTTCTAGTTCCCAAACCAGATGGGGAGACGTTTTTGCCTGGACTACCGTAAGATAATGCTGTAATTTGCCCCGACAACTATCCAATGCCACGCACAGATGAACTATTAGAGAAACTGGGATGGTCCCAGTTCATCTTTACCTTGGACTTAACCAAGGGGTACTGGCAGGTACCGCTAGATGAATCCACCAAGGAAAGGTCAGCCTTCACCACCCATGTCGGGCTGTATGAATTTAATGTACTCCCTTTCGGGCTGCGGAATGCACCCGCCACCTTCCAAAGACTTGTAGATTTTCTCCTAGTGGGATTAGGAGACTATGCAGTTGCCTACCTTAACGATGTGGCCATATTTTCGGATTCCTGGGCAGCACACCTGGAACATCTACAAAGGTCTTTGAGCGCATAAGGGAGGCAGGATTAACTGTTAAGGCTAAGAAGTGTCAAATAGACCTAAACAGAGTGACTTGACTTGGACGCCAGGTGGGTCAAGGAACTATCAAGCCCCTACAGGCCAAACTGGATGCTATCCATAGGTGGCCTGTCCGAAAGTCAAAGAAACAAGTTCAATCCTTCTTAGACTTGGCCGGTTATTACAGGCGATTTGTACCGCAATACAGCCAAATTGCCGCCCCACTGACAGACCTAACCAAAAAGAAACAGCCAGATGCCGTTCAGTGGACCGAAGAGTGTCAGAAGGCCTTTAACCAACTTAAAGCAACACTCATGTCTGACCCCGTACTAAGAGCCCCAGACTTTGACAAACCGTTCCTAGTAAACACAGATGCATCCGAGCGTGGTGTGGGAGAAGTTTTAATTCAGGAAGGACCGGATCAAGAATTTCACCCTGTAGTGTTTCTCAGCAAGAAGCTGTCTAAGAGGGAACGCAACTGGTCAGTCAGTGAAAAAGAATGTTACGCCATTGTCTACACTCTGGAAAAGCTACGCCCATATGTTTGGGGACGGCGTTTCCACCTGCAAACCGACCATGCTGCGTTACAGTGGCTTCATACTGCCACGGGAAATAACAAAACACTTATTCAGTGGAGTTTAGCTCTCCGAGATTTTGATTTCGACATCCAACACATCTCAGGAGCTTCTAACCTGGTGGCTGATGCACTCTCCCATGAAAGTTTCCCAGATTCAACTGGTTAAAATTGTCCTTGAGATGTGGAAAATATTGTTAGTCTTTATATACTTGGTAGCAGATTTAGAGGTGCATGTGTCTTATTAACTCTGTTTTTTCTTTGCGCTCCAGAAAGAAATCCCAGCCAGCGTTTCACCCTATCTGTGATTTGTGGGGCGTGTCATAAATATAAAGGGAAGGGTAAACACCTTTAAAATCCCTCCTGGCCAGAGGAGAAACCCTTTCACCTGTAAGGGGTTAAGAAGCTAGGATTAACCGTGCTGGCTCCTGACCAAAATGACCAATGAGGAGACAAGATACTTTTTCAAAAGGTGGGGGGAGGGAAAAACAAAGCCTCTCTGTCTGTCTGTATGATGCTTTTGCCGTGGACAGAACAGGAATGGAGTCTTAGAACTTAGTAAGTAATCTAGCTAGATATGCATGAGATTCTGATTTTTTTAAATGGCTGAGAAAATAAGCTGTGCTGAATGGAATGTAGATTCCTGTTTTTGTGTCTTTTTGTAACTTAAGGTTTTGCTTAGAGGGATTCTCTATGTATTGAATCTGATTACCCTATAAGGTATTTACCATCTTGATTTTACAGAGGTGATTCTTTTTACTTCTATTAAAATTCTTCTTTTAAGAAACTGAATGAATGCTTTTTCATTGTTCTTAAGATCCAAGGGTTTGGGTCTGTGGTCACCGATGTAAATTGGTGAGGATTTTTATCGAACCTTCCCCAGGAAAGGGGGGGGTAACGTTTGGGAGGATTTTGTGGGAGGGAGAAAGACATTTCCAAACGGACTCTTTCCTAATAATAATACCGGTTAGACGTTTGGTGGTGGCAGTGGAAGTCCAAGGGCAAAAGGTAAAATAATTTGTACCTTGGGGAAGTTTTAACATAAGCTGGTAAAAGTGAGCTTAGGAGGTTTTCGTGCAGGTCCCCACATCTGTACCCTAAAGTTCAGAGTGGGGAAGGAACCTGGACACCCCCATACACAGAGTAAGTTGCCTCTGAGATAGCCATGGCTAAGACCCTAACTTTGTGGGAAGCAAGCTGAAACCCTTCTGCCTGCAACTGACCACCTGCATGTCAGGCTGGCTTGAGAGCATATGATGAAGGAATATCCTCCCCACCTACGCCCCACTTCTCCTGGCAGTCACACAAAGTGCAGGGAGAATACAAAACCGTCACTTTTTTTAAAAAATGGGGAAGAAGACAACAGTTTAAAAGGTTCAGTTAGGAAAGCGATTGCTGATGAGGCAGACAGATACACACATGCTCAGTCTGGAGTGCACAGGGTGGTCTGTCCTCTGTAAAGGAGCATCTCCAGCTCTTTGGAGCTCTGACACACACAGGACAGAAACCTCAATGAAGAGGCAGACTCCCATTTAAGATAGCCTTAAGGAAGGACATGTACCTTACCATAATTTTCCACCACCTGGTGGTCATCCCCTGTTCCTCCCCTGAGCCCCAAGCTGATGCCTTAGCCATGCTCTTTTATGTGCATTTGATATTGAGTTAAACTACATCAGTATTAGTCACTTTTTAAAATGATTTAAGAGTGTCCACGCAAGGGGGCTGCTGCACTGATTTAACTACATTGATTTAAAAACAGAGCTAGTGAAATAGGTTTAATTTCTCAGCACATGCCAAGCCTGTAAAAGGCAGTGTCCCTGTGCCATCTGCAGCCTCAAACCCATTGTCCTGAGGCACCTTTGCCTGTGGCCAAACAGCAGTTGTCTGTGACCATGGTTGCCTGTGAGTACAGTCCTTGTGTGCTGTGGGAGGTGTGCTGTGATTTGTCTTGTCCACCATTGCCCAGACTGAGCTATGGCCATCAGCAACCCTGTGATAGACTCATGCAGGCTACATGGACAAATAGTATCTTGTATTTTCAAAACCACAACACTATCAATTATGAATTTTGAAATCGTGGCAGAAAACCAGCCCAGGTAAAACTGAGTGTTCAGTTACCCTGACATAGGCTGGGTTTTCAAAAAGGCTTAAGTTCCATACTTATGACCATATTTTCAAAAAAGCTCAATTCCCACCATGCTGAGCACTTCTGAAAATCTTGGCGTATATGTAAGTGGGGGAATGGTCCAGCTATTATGGGGAACTTTCCTGGCTTATACACTACCCTGGTGAAATGGGCTAGCGAAAGGATCTGAGTCCTTGCTCCCACTTCCTTTACCCAGAGGCCTGCCTGACCTTGAGGGCTCCCCTTCCACTCTTCTGTGTGGCAGAGTCCTCGCAACCCCAACAAGGCTGGTCCCAGGATTCCTGTGGGGCTCGACCCCTAACCTTGTCGTGGTCACTTAGGGCAGGGGCTAGGGTATCCCCACTCCAGGTTGCTCTCTTTCTACTGGATGCTTCCCTGACCCACTGATCATTACATACAGTTCAAAGTAAATACAATTTATTAAACAGCAGTCAATTTAAAAAAATAAAGAAAAATGAGAAAGGTTAAAGGAAAACACATCATCCCACTCTGTGGCATAGGGACATCACAACCAGTGTCTCGGGAATGTAATGTCTGTTCCTCACAAGCCCCAGGCCTCCCTCTTGACAAAGCCCTGGCTGGGATGATTTAGTAGGTGTTGGTCCTGCTTTGAGCAGGGGATTGGACTAGAAGACCTCCTGAGGTCTCTTCCAACCTTAATATTCTATGATTCTCAGGCCCTAGCTGTGCCGCAGGGATGCTGCGGGTCAGACACTTGCTTTGGCGGTGACCACACGCCCTCAGGCTTTATGTGGCAGGAGCCTTCTTCCCAGCGTTGCCCGTGCCCTGTCAGGGTTACGATCCCCTCCAAGCCTGGCCTGCATGGCATCTTGGCTGCGGGTGCCTCCCTGTGCTGGGCCCGCTCTCCCCAGCTGTTCACTACACTTGGCTCCGGACTGCTCCAGCCACAGCTCCACTCTGCCTCAGCAGTGCTGCTGCTCTGGCCTCTCTGGCTCTGGTTGCTACAGCTTTTCTCCCAGCACAGGTCTGCTCTGTGGGCTGCTTTTGTGACTCGGCTCCCAGCACTGACCTGCTTCCTTGGCTCCCTTTCTGGCCCCTCTGACTGGCACAGCTCTTCTCCTGAGCTCAGCTTGGGCCCCTGCTTTCTCCTGAGCTCGGCCCACTCTCTGACCCAGGCAATTCCAGCTCACACCGAGGACAGGACCTCCCTCCCGGCCTCCTCACTTGCTATTTAGCCTGCCTGCCCCGTCAATCAGGCTGACGTGGAGCATTGGCCTCTCCCTGTTGTTCCTGGGGACTGTCAGTCTTAGGGTCCTGATTTCCCATTGACCTTTCCCCTTTCTTTTACTACTGGGAGCTAGCCAACCAAACCCCCCCCCCCACTGAGTTTTAGTAAGGGGACAAGAGTCCCCTTACATATGTGTCCATCCTGCCACCTTTAAAAATGCTGCACCTTTAACTATTGCTTCTCTCACTGTATCGTCCATGTGACCCACCATCAGAGGACTTCCTCTGCCACCTGCTTGCCCAATATCTAACAAAGCAAAGCTGCCAAACCTCTTGCTTCCCAGCTGCCTGGGCCAGGGTGAATCTGTGGAGGATAATGCAGACAGGGAAGGTGGCCTGGAGTTGGGGGACTGGAACCGTTAAAGAAGGATGGGATGTGGAGAGGAACTGACATGGGCCTGCAGGATGACTAGTTAGAAAAAGTCCATTTGCTGCAGTCAAGGGCTGGAAGAGGCCTGTAACTTGAAGGGGGTTGGAGGGAGGTGTTGGAGTAGGATGCCATGTGTGGGGGGTGGTGTCAGATTCATGGCAAGGAACCCAGGCTCAGGTGAGGGAACAGGACAGCAAGTCAGCCCCTTTTGTCAGAAGGACAAGGACACAAGGCTTTAAAAATGTATTCTGTACTGATTAGCTCAAGTACTTCCCAGACCAAAGTACACTAGTGCCCCGAGCCATGACTCCCACCTACCTAGTGTAGTCCATCTGGCCTGGAGATCTCTTTTACCAGTTGTCTGACCTCTGACCCCAATTAATGCCAGGCAGGGCCAGGCGAAGGTCATCTGAGGCCATAGACACAACGTGAGTCTGTTCAGCATCCTTCCTCACTTGGAGGATGGAAGCACTGGTTCCCCTCTCCTCTCAGAGGCAGTGCAGTGGCATTGGGCTCCTTCTGCCCCAGGATTGGCTGCAGGGTCACTTCCTCCCCTTTGGCACAGAGGGGAGGCAACAAGGGTCTCCTCTCCCTTTCCAGAGAGGAAGGGGTGACAGCAGGTGCTCCCGAGTACTTACCCATCCAGCAGGGTGTAACTGCTGGGGTGGCGGAAAAGGCCACTGCACTCTCTCCTCCTGCCACACTCTAAGCTCCTTGCTGGGGTGGGCTTGGTGAGCCCCCGACCCAGAGCAGAGGATCTAGTTGTTAACCTCCCATGGAGGGCAGTTTCCCTCTCAGAGCTAGTGTTTCAGACTGTCTCCATACTGAGGCAGGCAGCTCTGACTTGTTCAGTTATAATTGTGCCACATTTTAATGCTTTCCTTTACAACTACATAGGCTGGAAATGCCCTTTTTTAAAAATGAAAGCTGAAAATCTGAAGAAATCACATGACTCCAGGACTTGGGGCCCTACTCATGAGCCTATATATGCCTTAATCTAGTCCCCCAAACATCAGATAAACCAATTAATGTTGCCCCTGGAACCCGTCCCCAAACCAGACACCCATCTCACCCATGCACACATACCCCTTGCCTGGTATCTACCCCCAATGCAGCATCCCCTCAAGTGCAGGCACCATTCTCATTAGATGCCCATGACATCTCCACCAACATGCCAAGCACCCCCTCTTGCTTCTCCCATCTCTAGAGTGATATAGTCCCTGGGTGCGTGTGGAGGAACACTCCCCACACCTGCTTCTAGGGACTGTGAGGAGAGCCCAGGCTGCAGCAGGCAGAACAGTATAGGGCAGGTGAACCACCTAAGAGAGCTCTTGCCCAAGTAGCTCTACCTTCTCATTTGAAAGTTCTGGCCTTAATGTTTTATATGCATATAAATATTAAATATATAACCCATGCCTTTTCTGGTCCCCCCTGCTTCCAGACCTGTGTGCTCCCATCTACAAAAATCTGCTCCTCTTCTTTCAAAGGTGAAATGAAGAAATGGCCTTTTGCCATTTGTAAGCTGCAGTTACTGGTGAGGTCCATGAGCACATGCACAATGAACAAGATGGACATTCTGTATACTGATGCAGAAGGAAGTGGTCACATTTAGCTTCCAGACCCAGACAGGAAGCAATACTACCACAGCACCAGCATCCAAACTCCTCTCAAGTAAGCACCCTTGCCAGTGAAGATCAGAACAGCCTGTTGCAAAGAGTCATAAGGGATCTCTCTGCTCTCCACATTGATGCTGCAAATACACGTGTGTGATCCCATGAGTGGATATCTGAGCAAACTTTGAAGACCACTTTCAAAGCTTTTTGAATTTACAAACACTAAAGGGAGAGAATACAGCTGAGCTGAACCCCATTTAAAAAAACCCTTCTCCCAGCTCTAGTTCTAAATGAAAGAGGCTGCACTGCATATGCATAGCTAATGCAGGGTTGCCCTGCCTTATTCAGTGTAAAAAATATGTTTTCTTCCAGGTCATTGAACAAAATGTTAAATAGTATAGGGTACAAACCAATTATTGAAGGAGCCCACTGGAAACACTGCTTGATGATGATTCCTCATTTACAGTAACATTTTGAGAGCTATCAGATTGTCGGTTTGTGAAACACTATACCTCGGGGGAGTGCCCTGTAACTCCCATATTCATCATTTGTATGTAATTGTGGTATTTCATATAAAGAATGCCGGGTGAGGTATCATGGGAAAGGTTATGATCTGCTGAAAGCCATTGTTCTATCTAAATATGTATATAGTCATTAGTAGGGCTGTCGATTAATCGCAGATAACTCACACGATTAACTCAAAAACATTAATCACGATTAAAAAATTAATCGCGATTAATCACAGTTTTAATCACACTGTTAAACAATAGAATACCAATTGAAATTTATTAAATATTTTAGGACGTTTTTCTACATTTTCGAATATATTGATTTCGGTTACAACACAGAATACAAAGTGTACAATGCTCACTTTATAGTATGATTTTTATTACAAATATTTGCACTGTAAAAACGATAAACAAAAGAAATAGTATTTTTCAATTCACCTCATACAAGGTACTGTAGTGCAATATCTTTATCATGAAATCGCAACTTACAAATGTAGGTTTTTTTGTTACATAACTGCACTCAAAAACAAAACAATGCAAAACTTTAGAGCCTACAAGTCCACTCAGTCCTACTTTTTGTTAAGCCAATCACTAAGACAAACAAGGGGGATAATGCTGCCCACTTCTTAGTGACAATGTCACATAAAAGTGAGAACAGGCGTTCACATGGGACTTTTGTAGCTGGCATTGCAAGGTATTTGCCTGCCAGATATGCTAAACATTCATATGCCCCTTCATGCTTCAGCCTCTGTTCCAGAGGACATGCTTCCATGCTGATGACGCTCATTACAAAAACAATTCGTTAATTAAATTTTTGACTGGACTCCTTGGGGGAGAATTGTACGTCTCCTGCTTTGTTTTACCTGCATTCTGCCATATATTTTATGTTCTAGTAGTTTCGGATGATGACTCAGCATGTTGTTGGTTTTAAGAACACTTTTGCCCCAGATTTGACAAAACACAAAGAAGATACCAATGTGAGATTTCTAAAGATAGTTACAGCACACGACCCAAGGTTTAAGAATCTGAAGTGCTTTCCAAAATTTGAGAGGGACGGGAGCATATGGAACATATTTTCAGAAGTCTTAAAAGAGCGACACTCCGATGCGGAAACTACAGAACCCGAACCACCAAAAAGGAAAATCAACCTTCTGCTGGTGGCATCTGACTCAGAGGATGAAAATGAATATGGATCGGTCCACACTGCTTTGTACTGTTATTGAGCAGAACCTGTCATCAGCATGGATGTATGTCCTCTGGAATGGTGGTTGAAACATCAAGGGACATATGAATCTTTAGTGCATCTGGCATGTAAATATCTTGCGACACCGGCTTTACAACAGTGCCATGCGAATGCCTGTTCTTACTTTCAGGTGACATTGCGAACAAGAAGCGAGCAGCATTATCTCCTGCAAATGTAAACAAACTTATTTGTCTGAGCGATTGGCTGAACAAGAAATAGGACTGATTGGACTTGTAGGCTGTAAAGTTTTACATTGTTTTATTTTTGAATGCAGTTATTTTTTCTACATAATTCTACATTTGTAAGTTCAACTTTTATGATAAAGAGATTGCATTACAGTACTTGTATTAGGTGAATTGAAAATACTATTTCTTTTATTTTTTACAGTGCAAATATTTGTCATCAAAAATCAATATAATGTGAGCACTGTACACTTTGTATTCTGTGTTGTAGTTGAAATCAATGTATTTGAAAATGTAGAAAAAGTCCAAAATATTTAAATAAATGGTATTCTATTATAGTTGAACAGTGCGATTAATCACATGGTTAATCATGGTTATTTTTTTAATTGCGTGATTAATCATGATTAATCTTTTTAATTGCTTGACAGCCCTAAGATTCATTAGTGCATATGAAGCTATGAGATTGTGTTGTATGGTCATCACTAAACTATGCTGTGAGTTGGGGAATCTCCCAGATATTAGCTCCCCAAAGACAACAACAATGGAGGTAACCAATGCCTGGGTGGGAGTCAAACAACCATCAATAGCCATTGTCTAGCAAGGAAGTTACAATTCAGTGACTCACTTGCACAAGGCCCCAACAGGGGAATTGCTCAACCTTGCCTGGTGACTCAGTAATGCCCACTGGGCATGCCTGGACTTGTGCTCTGCAAGCACATAGAATGAGGATATTCAGTAGATGACAGAGGCCTCATAGTTTGTCCTATCTCTTCCCCCACCTTCACTGAAAGCAGCAAGAATGCTGGAGCTGAGGAGATGGGTCCCCAGGCTAACAGGGAGAACCTGCGTATGAAAGACTGTGACCAACCTGCAGTTTTGAGTGGGGTGAGAAAAACTGTTTAGTCCAGATATTGCCTAGTATAATAAGGATGAGAATTTAGACTGCATGCTTATCTTTTATTTTCTTTTGATAACTACTCTGACTTTTTGCCTATCACTTATAATCACTTAAAATCCATTTTTTGTAATCAATACACTTATTCTAGTGTTTATCCTTACCAGTGAGTTTGACTGAAGTGCTTGGTAAATCTGCTCAGACTACAAAGGCTGGTGTATGTCCACTTTCCATTGATGAAGTGGTGAACCAATTAATAAACTTGCATTGCTCAAGAAAGGGTCTTGAGCAGTGCTAGAGGGTATATTTTGGTGGTATAAGATGGAAACTGGGGGGATTTGGCTGATGCCTTTCTCTGTGTGATTTGTGAGTGGCTCTGGGAGCAGTCATTCAATCTGGCTGGGTGTGGGACACCACATGTGGTTGTCCTGAATGGTAACAGCACTTGGAGGGGTTTGTTGCTTATCTCCAGTAAGACATTGTGAGAGACAACCCACATTAGTAAATTAAGGGGGCACAGTGGTCCCATGGTCCCAGGTTATGTGCCATATTAATTTAATATCATCCTAGTTTTTTAATCAAAATATGCAGTACCATGTCAAATGCCTTACAGAAGTCTAAGTACATTACTGCCTTTATGAATGAAATTTATAATCTCATAAAAAAAGATATCAGGTTAGTGTGACAGGACCAATTTTCCATAAATACAGGCTGATTTGCATTAATTACATTATCCTCCTTTCATTCTTTATTAATTAAATCCCATATCAGCTACTCCATTATCATGCCTGGGACCGATGTCAGGTTGACAGACCTATATTACCCAGTTCATCTCGTTTACCATTTAAAAAAATTGGCATAACATTGGCTTTCTTCCAGTCTTCTGGAACTTCCCCAGTGCTCCAAGGCTTATTGAAAATCAAAATTAATAGTCCAGGAAGTTCCTCAGACAACTCTTTTAAAATTCTTTGATGCAAGTTATTTGGATCTGATTATTTAAAAATGACTAAATTTAGTAGCTTCTCTTTAACATCCTCCAGAGATATGAATTGAGAGGAAAGAGTGTTATCATCACCAAATGATGAGACTACCATATATACTCGATCATAAGCTGGTTCATTTATAACCTGACCCCCCCCCAAGATGGATAAGTAAAAATGGAAAATTTTTATGACCCATTCATAAGCCAGCCCTATAATTCAGGGGTCGACAAAGTTTGGCTCCCGGGCCATCAGGATAAGCCGCTGGCGGGCCAAAATGGTTTGTTTACTTCGAGCGTCTGCAGGCATAGAGGGAAACCTAAGTAAACAAAGTGTCCCGATGCACCAGCTGCTTACCCTGACGGGCCGGGACAGCAACTGGTGGGGAAATTTTTTGTGGGGGAGAAGCTGGGGGTCAGGGGAATAATCCCTGTGATCACCTCCCACATGACCCCACCCCCTAGGCCGGGACCCCCACACTCTCCCCATCCCATCCCTTCCCACCTTATTTGGGGAGGGCCAGGGGAGGATGTCTCTGGCCTGGCTGGAGCTGCTCTGGCAGGCTGGGCAGTGTGGCTGTGGCCTGCTCCGGTGGGCCACAGCGGGCAGTGTGGCTGCAATATGTTCCAGTGAGCTGGGCTAGGCAGCATGGCTGCAGCATGCTCTGGTGGGCTGAACAGCGCGGCAGCAGCCTGCCAGCCCTGGAGCTGCAGCTGCTTTGAAGGCTGGGGGGAGAGCAGCATGGCCAGAAGCGGAGAGAGTCTGGCCCCGCCTCTTCGCTTCTGGCTCTGCTGGCTAAGCTGCCTCTCCTTGCTCCCTCTGTTGCTGTGTCCCACCTCTCCCTCTCTATACCTGTTCATAAGCCAGCCCCCTTCTCTGATGCTTCCCTTTTTTACTAAAAAAATTCAGCTTATGTACGAGTATATGGAGGGAGGGATAGCTCAGTGGTTTGAGCATTGGCCTGCTAAATCGAGGATTGTGAGCTCAATCCTTGAGGGGGCCATGTAGGGATCTGGGGAAAAATTGGGGATTGGTCCTGCTTTGAGCAGGGGGTTGGACTAGATGACCTCCCGAGGTCCCTTCCAACCCTGATATTCTATGATTCTATATATGGGATATGTTTTTTCCCCAAATGCAGAACAGAAATATTTATAAAAAGAAAAGGAGTACTTGTGGCACCTTAGAGACTAACAAATTTTAACTAACTACAGCATTTGCTCAAGAAAAAAATTTGTTAGTCTCTAAGGTGCCACAAATACTCCTTTTCTTTTTGCGAATACAGACTAACACGGCTGCTAATCTGAAACCAGAAATATTTATTGAACACTTCTGCCTTTTCTGTATTCTTATTGATAATTCTACCATTTTCACATAGTAATGAACCAATACCATTGCCAGGATTCCTTTTGTTCCTAATATTTTTTAAAAGCTCCTTCTTATTGTCCTTAGCTCTGCTGGACGTAGATTTTTCATTGTGTCCCTTTGCTTCTCTTATCAATTTTCTACAATTCCTAACTTCTGATTTATATTTGTTACTATCAACTTCCCCTTTCTTCCATTTGTTATATATTATTTTCCAATTTTTTATAGCTGATTTCCCTTCTCCTCTAAATCAGGTCAGTTTTTACCCAGCATACTCTTCTTCCTTATTTTTGGGATTGTGGCTTTTAGAGCATCTGATAAGGTATTCTGAAATGATTCATAATTATCATTTACATTTTTTCTGGTTAAAATGTTCTCTCAATGCAGATTTTGTAGAAATGTCAGTATTAACTATGGTTGGGATTTTCAAAAGCACCCAAGTGTCTTAGGAGCACAAGTCCTGTTGAACATCCCACCCTCCGATGTTAACTAGCGCTACAATATTGAGTCTGCCAAAGTTATCAAAAATTTCTAATGTGCACTCATGAATTTTTTTTTAAATGTTTATATGTTAACTGTATTTTAGTTTTTAGTAAACAATGCAAAGACCTGTTTCTCATGAAGAATAGCCTTCCTAAAAAATTTCAGTTGGTGAAATTCAATTGTTTTTGAGTTGTGTGAGTAACATGTGTGTTAAAGGTTTAATTAAAAAATAGTATTTTTTAAAATCTTTCCATATTAAAAAAAACTGTCTAAACTGATTTTGTTCCCAAAAATAATTAATCTCTGGCTGACATCAAACATGGAAAATGTTAGGCCAAAAATGCAGTTTTCAGAAGGCTATGAGCAACTCTTTGCAGGTTGTAATGAAAATTCTGATATGATCGTCAATATAGACAGGACTACTCTTCCCACAGTAATGCACTGAAGCCTTCAGAAACAGAAAGTGTGTGCATACAGGTTACAAAACCTTGTTACTGATTCATGGATGTACTTTTTGTTCTAGATAATCTGACTTGAAGAAGTCTATTTCACTTTAGCCAGTTCAAGATGGAAGCTCCACTGGTGAGTCTGGATGAGGAGTTTGAGGATCTGAGACCCTGCTATGCTGATGACAGAGAAGAAAAACCCCTTTGTTTTTATGGCTCATCCCCTCAGCATCTGGAAGATCCCTCCCTTTCTGAGCTTGAGAACTTCTCCTCTGAAATTATCAGCTTCAAGTCCATGGAAGACTTGGTGAATGAATTTGATGAGAAACTGAATGTCTGCTTTCGGAATTACAATGCCAAAACCGAGAACCTGGCTCCTGTAAAAAATCATCTCCAGATACAAGAGGAGGAAGAGCATCTTCAGGATGAGGAGTAAGTATACTAGAAATTCTAATAATACATTTAACCCAAGGAGGCTTTTATTTATTTTAATGCAATGAGTCTTCATAAAGCTTGTCAAAAAAGGAAAAATAAAAACTAAGAAAAAATTGAAATTTTGAAGAAGTTTCCATTGTGCAGGGTTTCCAATAGATCTATTTTCAGGTTTTCAAAATTTTTATTGCATTTTAAAATATTTTTTGGTCAAAAACATTATGGAAATGATTCTTGACACTTGTTTTCAGTAAACAAAAACATCTGATAATGGTTTTGATAATTTTTTTTGATAAAAACAATGGATAAAGAAGTGATGAAAATGTCTTTGAAAAAATAAAACATTTGAATAAGTGAATAGTTTTTTGGCAAAATATGTTTTGTTTGGAAAAAGGCCATTTTAATGTTTTGATTTGAAAAAAATTGTAATGTCTGTACTCACAAAGAGATTACGCTAAGGCTTCTAGGTCACCATTGAGAATAGGGCTATTTTTACACTACAGAGTTCAGTCGACTTAAGTTACATTGACGATCATAAGCTGCTTTAAGTACATTGGTTGTGCACATCCACACAATGCTCCTTGCATTGGCAGATCCGTCCACAGTCTGTTCTCTTGCATCGACAATGAGAAAGTTTTATCATGGGAAGCTATCCCACTGTACAACTTGCCACCCTCTCCTCCTGGGAGATCTGGGAATGGATTGTGATGCATCATGGGAGTGTGTTCACCATCCCATGATGCAGTTATTTCTGTCCCATCATTCCATGGGCTTCTGACTTCGTTTCATGCCATTTTTAACAGTCCTTGTAAACTATGTGCCCACCATCTCTGTCTGAAATCATGGATCCTGAACTGCTGAGTGTTATGACCACAATGCAGCTGGTTCTGCAGTATTTCATGAGCTGCGAAACAGAAAGTGAATCAGTGGTGCCTGCCCTGCTGTGTGCGATGGAAAGAAATAATTCAAGACTGCTGCTGGCATTCATGGAGCAGCTGCACATGGTGGACCATTGGTACTGGGCTCAGGAAACAAGCACCGAGTGGTGGAATCTCATTGTGATGCATGTATGGGATGATAAGCAGTGGCTGTAGAACTTCCGGATGTGCAAATCCACCCTCCTGGAACTGTGTGTGGAGCTCGTCCCAGCACTGCAGCTCAAGGACACCAGAATGACAGCTGCCCTCACTGCTGAAAAGCTAGTGGCAATCGCTATGTGGAAGCTGGCAACTCTAGACTGCTACCAATCAGTTACGAATCAGTTTGGCGTTGGAAAATCCACTGTGTGGTTTGCGGTGATGCAAGTCTGCAGGGCCATTAATCACCTCCTGCTATGAAGGACTGTGACTCTTGGTAATGTGCAGGAAATATTTGATGGCTTCAAGGGAATGGGATTCCCTAATTGCAGTGATAGATGGAACACAGATCCCAATTTTGGCCCCAGACCATCTTGAGACAGAGTACATCAACCAAAAGGGCTACTGCTCCATGGTCTTGCAGGCGCTAGTGGCTCACCAGGGCCATTTCACTGACATCAATGTAGGATGATCAGGGAAGTACAGATGCATGCATTTTTAGGAACACTGGACTGTATAGAAAACTGCATGCTGGGACTTTCTTTCCAGACCAGAAGATTCTGATGGGGGATGTGGAAATGCCCATAGTGATCCTGGGAGACCCTGCCTACCCTTGCTCGCATGGCTTATGAAGCCTTACACCGGGAACCTAGACAGCAGCAAGGAGCACTTCAGCTACAGGCTCGGCAGGTGCTAAATGACCACTGAATATATCTTTGGCATATTAAAAGATTGCTGGCACTGCCTTTTTGGCAGGTTAGACCTCAACAAGGAAAATATTTCCACAGTCATTGCAGCCTGCTGTACAATGCATAATATTTGTGAAGTGAAGGGGGGAAAGTTTCCCCCAGGGTGGAGTGCTGGGATTGATTGGCTGGCCACTGATTTTGAGCAGCCAGATACCAGGACAATTAGAGGGGCACAACAGGATGCTATTCAAATCAGGGAGGCTATGAAAGAGCATTTTGACAATGATTCCTAGCAACATGTCTTTATGTGAGGTATTCAGCCAGGCAATGTTTACTTGCTGCCTTGTATGACCCCTATAATGTTTGATTCCTGAGTGTTAATTGTAGTGAGCAAATATTCCTTCCAATAGCCACTGTGTTTGAATGTTAGCACCACCTAATGTGCATATGATACAAATAAAGAGTAAATTTGTATCAAAGAATAAGTTTAACAGCAGGACAAAAAACAAAATATTCATCAAATAGGAAACATGGAAATGAGGAACAGTCTCTTGGTTATGGCTCTCACAGCTGAGTGTAATTCCAGCTTTATGAAACCAGTCCCTGTGGGTTGAGTGCAAGGGTACTGAGAGGACCGGGAGGGAACATGCACGAAATATGGTGTGGGACTTTGGGGAGAGCATGGAATGGAGTTCAGTGGGGTACTGAACTACAGGGGGACTCGTGCATGGCTGTGCTCTGACTGCAGCATAATGAGGAACTTGAGCATCTGTGTCTGGTCCTCCAGTAGCTTAATCATCCACTCTTGCCCCTCTCTCCTTTCCAGGCTATCCAGCCTGATATTTTCATTAATTGTCTCCCTCAGTGCTATTGTTTCACTATCTGCTGTATCTGTTGACTGCAGCACTTCACAAAACATATCCTCCTTACTCTTCCTGGTTTGCTATCTTATCTGATGGATGTACTCTGCCGCTGTGGAGAAGTGGGGTCCTCAAGGGCACATCTTCAGACGCCAAAGAAACAATAAACTGACAAAGTGTTGTGAGTGCGGTCACAGCCATGAATCACAAAAGTTACACAGACATCTTTCTCACTGTTCCTTGGCTAGCATATAGCTTGGTGTGAGTCTGAAATATGGTGAGTTTGGTTGGGTGGGAGGTGGAAAGGGGGGAATGGGCAAGAAGGAACAAACGGCCTGGGTGGTCTGAGAAGGGGGTTCCTACAAGCTCCTAGTGGAAATATTCTGAATATTGGTATCCTTTTCCATAGGTGGGGGATCAAACCTGATATCTCACTCCTGAGGGTAACCCAGGGTACAAGGGTGCATCTTTTGCATGCGTGCGTCTTCAGACTGTCTCTGTATACTGCTCGCCTGTGTGCGGGCTTTGATCCCTGCAGAAATAATTGCCGGTTCGGTGCAGCAAAATTTCCTACAGTGGGGGAGAAACAAGTTAGCTCTGCTAAGGAACCTTTGGCAGAGGATTGCAGAATATCTGCAGGAAAATTTCCTAGAGATCTCTTTGGAGGATTCCCGGGATATCCCAGTGTACATTAACAAACTTTTCTGCCAGGCTCCCACTGTGTAGCTCATAAACTCTGTTGTTAATTTCATTCCCTTATCCCTTCTCTACCATATAACAAAGTACATGAGAGCTCAATCTCCTCTCACCATGAAGTATCAAAGTAAAATGTATGCTTATCTACACTCGCATGCCCTGCTTCAGGGCTGGATTACCCAATAGGCAGACTAAGCACGTGAGATTTTTTTTTTGAAAAAATTTGATATTTGATATTTCAAAAAAAGCATCGAAATAATCATCATGGGAAAATCAGAACTTTGTTAGACTTCCTTGCACTCCACTCCACACTCTTCCCCTGTTTTTCTGTTCTCTTTTTATTACTTATCCCTAAACTAGGGGGGCATCCTACTAATGTAGATCGAAATAATGCGAGGAAATCAGATCCTGTCATGTATTGCAATAAATTTGTTTTATTACTGATATATTCTGGGTTATACATACTTGATTCATTTTTGTCCTTTCTTATATATATATTTTATATATATACATTATACATTATGTAATTTGTTTTTTTTTTAAGTTCAGATAACTGAGATAAGGGGCAGGATGAAACATACCCAACTGAGTGGAACACAGAAACGTAAACTGGTGGAAGAAAAGAAACAAAAAAACTAGTGAAATTTTCCAAAATCTTCCAAAGCTGATATCATTTTTCAAAGCGAATCCATCAGAAGCAACATCTTTTCTCAGTAGCACAGACATTATTCCAAAACCTGTAGGTGTTTCAGAGACTGACCCTTCTTCTGTTGGTGAAACAAACACCATTCCAGAACATGTGGATGTGTCAGAGACTGTAACTGATCATCCTACACCGGTGGTAAAACAGACATTGTTCTAGAAGGTGTGGATGTGTCAGAGAGTGAACCTGCTCATGCTGTAAATAATAGGAGAAAAGATCCTGGTATGTGGATTGATTCCAGTACCAATGATGTAGCTTACTGGATAGATTGTAGACCAAATGACTGTCAACACCACACTGGGCCATTTGAGAAATCACGTTGGACTGTTACCAATGGCAAACAAACAAGATATTCTTCACAAAAAATATTTTTTGGTGTGAAAGCGAATGGTGAGACATACACTTGAGAATGGCTAATGTATTCACCATCAACAGGGTCTGTGTACTGTTTTGTTTGCAAACTTTTTGCATATAAACCTTCAACATCCCGGTTTGCTGCAGATGGATTTAGTGACTGGCTGTCAAGGTTCCTTCCCCACTCTGAACTCTAGGGTACAGATGTGGGGACCTGCACGAAAACCTCCTAAGCTTACTTTTACCAGCTTAGGTTAAAACTTCCCCAAGGTACAAACTATTTTACCTTTTGCCCTTGGACTTCCACTGCCACCACCAAACATCTGGGTTTATTTTTGAGAAAGAGTTGTTTGGAAACGTCTTTCCCCCCAAAATCCTCACCAAAACCTTGCACCCCCCTGCCTGGGGAAGGCTTGATAAAAATCCTCACCAATTTGCATAGGTGACCACAAACCCAAACCCTTGGATCTTAAAACCATGAAAAAAATATTCAATTTCTTACAAGAAGAATTTTAATATAAGAAAAGGTAAAAAGAATCACCTCTGTAAAATCAGGATGGTAAATACCTTACAGGGTAATTAGATTCAAAACATAAAGAATGCCTCTAGGCAAAACCTTAAGTTACAAGAAGGACACAAAGACAAGAATATTCATTCTATTCAGCACAGTCTAATTTCTCAGCCATTTAAAGAAATCATAATCTAACGCATATCTAGCTAGGTTACTGACTAAGTTCTAAGACTCCATTCCTGTTCTGTCCCCGGCAAAAGCATCACACAGACAGACCGACCCTTTATTTCTCCCTCCCTCCAGCTTTGAAAGTATCTTGTCTCCTCATTGGTCATTGTGGTCAGGTGCCAGCGAGGTTATTCTAGCTTCTTAACCCTTTACAGGTGAAAGGATTTTTTCTCTGGCCAGGAGGGATTTTAAAGGTGTTTACCCTTCCCTTTATATTTATGACACTGGCGGAATACTGTTTTAATTGAACAACATGAAAATAGCACTAATCACAGAGATTCAGTGTTGACATATTTAAATCCAAGACAGAGCTTTGGATTGACACAAAAATAGAACAAAAAGAACAAATTAAATGGGATTGTGAATACTGGCAACAAGTCTTGCAGCATGTTATAGCTGTTATTCAAACATTAGCTGAACGTGGTCTTTCCGGGGATCAAATGACACATTTGGATCATTGCAGAATGGAAATTTCTTGGGATTGCTGGAGCTTGTGGTTCAGTTTGACCCATTTTTAGCTGGCCATATCTCAAAATATGGGAATGCAGGCAAAGGTAACCCATCATACTTATCCAAGACAATATGTGATGAACTCATTGGTCTAATGAGTGAGAAAGTTCGTTCAGCTATTGTGGATGAAAGAAGTACTGCTGGGTACTTCATTTTATCTGTCGACTCTACATAGATTCATAGATTCATAGATACTAAGGTCAGAAGGGACCATTCTGATCATCTAGTCCGACCTCCTGCACAGCGCAGGCCACAGAATCTCACCCACCCACTCCTATGAAAAACCTCACCTATGTCTGAGCTATTGAAGTCCTTAAATCATGGTTTAAAGACTTCAAGGAGCAGAGAAGCCTCCCTCAAGTCAACCATGCCCCATGCTACAGAGGAAGGCAAAAAACCTCCAGGGCCTCTCCAATCTGCCCTGGAGGAAAATTCCTTCCCGACCCCAAATATGGCGATCAGCTAAAACCTGAGCATATGGGCAAGATTCACCAGCCAGATACTACAGAAAATTCTTTCCTGGGTAACTCAGATCCCATCCATCTAATATCCCATCTCAGGGGATTTGGCCTATTTACCCTGAATATTTAAAGATCAATTACTTACCAAAATCACATTATCCCATCATACCATCTCCTCCATAAACTTATCAAGTAGAATCTTAAAACCAGATAGATCTTTTGCCCCCACTGCTTCCCTTGGAAGGTTATTCCAAAACTTCACTCCTCTGATGGTTAAAAACCTTCGTCTGATTTCAAGTCTAAACTTCCTGGTGGCCAGTTTATACCCATTTGTTCTTGTGTCCACATTGGTGCTGAGCTGAAATAATTCCTCTCCCTCTCCTATATTTATCCCTCTGATATATTTATAGAGAGCAATCATATCTCCCCTCAACCTTCTTTTAGTTAGGCTAAACAAGCCAAGCTCCTTAAGTCTCCTTTCATAAGACAAGTTTTCCATTCCTCGGATCATCCTAGTAGCCCTTCTCTGTACCTGCTCCAGTTTGAATTCATCCTTTTTAAACATGGGAGACCAGAACTGCACACAGTATTCTATGTGAGGTCTCACCAGTGCCTTGTATAATGGTACTAAAACCTCCTTATCCCTACTGGAAATGCCTCTCCTGATGCATCCCAAAACCACATTAGCTTTTTTCACAGCCATATCACATTGGCAGCTCATAGTCATCCTATGATCAACCAATACTCCAAGGTCCTTCTCCTCTTCCGTTACTTCTAATTGATTCGTCCCCAACTTATAACTAAAATTCTTGTTATTAATCCCTAAATGCATAACCTTACACTTCTCACTATTAAATTTCATCCTATTACTATTACTCCAGTTTACAAGGTAATCCAGATCCTCCTGTATAATATCCCGATCCTTCTCTGAATTGGCAATACCTCCCAGCTTTGTATCATCTGCAAACTTCATTAGCACACTCCCACTTTTTGTGCCAAGGTCAGTAATAAAAAGATTAAATAAGATTGGTCCCAAAACCGATCCCTGAGGAACTCCACTGGTAACCTCCCTCCAACCTGACAGTTCGCCTTTTAGTAGGACCTGTTGCAGTCTCCCCTTTAACCAATTCCTTATCCACCTTTTGATGTTCATATTGATCCCCATCTTCTCCAATTTAACTAATAATTCCCCATGTGGCACGGTATCAAATGCCTTACTGAAATCTAGGTAAATTAGATCCACTTTGTCTAAAAAATCTGTTACTTTTTCAAAAAAGGAGATTAGGTTGGTTTGGCACGATCTACCTTTTGTAAAACCATGTTGTATTTTGTCCCATTTACCATTGACTTCAATGTCCTTAACTAATTTCTCCTTCAAAATTTTTTCTAGGACCTTGCATACTACAGATGTCAAACTAACTGGCCTGTAGTTACCCGGATCACTTTTTTTTCCTTTCTTAAAAATAGGAACTATATTAGCAATTCTCCAATCATTCGGTACTACTCCTGAGTTTACAGATTCATTAAAAATTCTTGCTAATGGGCTTGCAATTTCAGGTGCCAATTCCTTTAATATTCTTGGATGAAGATTATCTGGGCCCCCCGATTTAGTCCCATTAAGCTGTTTCAGTTTCGCTTCTACCTCAGATATGGTAATATCTACCTCTATATCCTCCTTCCCATTTGTCATGCTACCATTATCCCCAAGATCCTCTTTAGCCTTATTAAAGACTGAAGCAAAGTATTTGTTTAGATATTGGGCCATGCCTAGATTATCTTTAACCTCCACTCCATCCTCAGTGTTAAGCGGCCCCACTTCTTCCTTCTTAGTTTTCTTCTTATTTATATGGCTATAGAACCTTTTACTATTGGTTTTAATTCCCTTTGCAAGGTCCAACTCTACTCGACTTTTAGCCCATCTCACTTTATCCCTACATGTTCTGACCTCAATTAGGTAGCTTTCCTTGCTGATCCCTCCCATCTTCCACTCCCTGTATGCTTTCTGCTTCTTCTTAATCACCTCTCTAAGATGCTTGCTCATCCAGCTTGGTCTACAACTCCTTCCTATGAATTTTTTCCCCTTTCTTGGGATACAGGCTTCTGATAGCTTCTGCAGCTTTGATTTAAAGTAATCCCAGGCCTCCTCTACCTTTAAATCCATAAGTTCTTCAGTCCAATCCACTTCCCTAACTAATTTCCTTAATTTTTGAAAGTCAGCCCTTTTGAAATCAAAAACCCTAGTTGCAGATATATTTTTGTTAATCCTTCCATTTATTTTGAACTGAATTAGCTCATGATCACTTGAGCCAAGATTGTCCCCTACAACCATTTCTTCTATGAGGTCCTCGCTACTCACCAAAATTAAATCTAAAATGGCATCCCCTCTAGTCGGTTCGGCAACTACTTGATGAAGGAATCCATCAGCTATCGCATCTAGGAAAATCTGAGCCCTATTATTATTACTAGCACTGGTCCTCCAGTCTGATCTTTCACCTATTGATCAGTTGAGTATTGTACTAAGTTATGTGTCTCCCACAGATGGAAAACCAGTTGAACGATTTATAACATTCCTCAATTTGAAAAGCCACACTGGTGAAGAAATGGCAAATCAAGTACTACATTATCTGTGCCAAGTTTGCAAAATAGATTTCTCAAAGTGCAGAGGTCAATCTTATGACAATGCTGCCAACATGTCAGGGTATTATCAAGGAATGCAAAAGAAGCTTTTAGAACAGAACAAATATGCCATATTCATATCATGTGCTGCACACTCTCTCAATCTTGTTGGCTGCAGTGCTGTTGATTGTTGTCCGGTGGCAGTAAGTTTTTTCTCAACAGTCGACTTACTTTATACATTTTTCTCTGCATCAACACACTGATGGGCAGTTCTTAAAACATATTTGGGCAATGATTGTGTGTTGAAATCTCTTTCTAATACTTGCTGGGAGGCACATGCAGTGGCAACAAGTGCAATTCTGGAGTCCTACTCAAAGATTGTGGATGCATTAGAAAGTATAGCTGAAGACCAATCACAAAAGGGAGAAACTATAAGAGAGGCAGAAAACATTGCAAACAAGATGCAAGAACTAGAGTTTGTATTCATGTTGACCATGTGGAATGACATTTTACAACACTTTTACCACACAAGTCAAGCTCTCCAAGAAAAAGAATTGGATTTGAAAACATGTGCAGACCTCTGTCAATCATTAGCAAACCACTTATACACTTTGAGGAATGATTTCAAAAGATTTGAAGACGTATCAAAAGATATCTTGCCTGATGCTAACTACAAAAAAACCCAGTCCCGCAAGCGAATCAGGAAAAAACAAGCAAATGATAGCAGTGCAACAGAAACAGCATTGAATCCTAGAGACAAATTTTGTGTATCTACTTACTATACTATAATTGATACACTTGAAGCTCCTATGAAGAGGAGAAGTGATGTGTACAAAGAAGTATCAAGTAGATTTTCTTTTCTAAACGATGTGGGCTTATCTGATGAACAATATTCACAAGGTTGGCAAAAGCTAGTTGACTCAGACCCTGTTGACTTGAATATGAATCTCTGTGGAGAAGTACAGCAGTTCCACTGTTATATGCTTGCAAAGTTTAATGAAACAGGGAAAAATGAAATTCAGTCACACTGATCTTCATGACACAATATTGAAAGGCGGAATACAATGTGTATTTCCAAATGTAGGGATCGCACTGTGTATTTTTCTAACATTGATGATTACTAACTGCTCCATAGAATGCTCTTTTTCTCAGCTGAAAGAAATAAAAAACCCGCAGAGAACAAAAATGTGTCAGGACAGACTTGATTCACTTTCCCTATTGTGTATGGAAGTGGACATGCTTCGTTGAGTCAGCTTCGATGAACTTATCCAGAATTTTGCAATCAGATTTTGCAATCAGAAAATCTAGAAAGAAGCTATTTTAATTTCAGCATACATGTAAGTTTTGTGTCATTTCGAAAAATAAAATTTTATTTTACAGTATAGTACTGTTTTTATTTTGAATTACATATGAGGGGGCACCATAATCTTTTCAGTGCTTGCTTAGCGCCTCTAAAGGTCTTAATCCAGCCCTGCCCTGCTTCATGTCCACTGGTGCCAGAGTGCTGGGACTGACTAGATCCCTCCAGAATCAAAAAAAGGTCCTAACTCGCCACATCACCGCATGACATTTTCATGTGTTCCACATCCTCCTCCAACTCCACTTCCTTGTCTACCACTTTGTCCTTGGGGTTGATTCTGCTGGCTGCTTCCTTCTGTCCCCCACAAAGTATCCACAGGGCTGTAGGTGATGGAGGTGGAGCTGCAGCCAAGAGGGCATGCAGTTCCTTGTAGAAATGGCATGTCTTTGGTGCTGCACCAGAGCGATGGTTGGCCTTCCTTGCTTTCTGGTATGCCTGCCTCAACTCCTTGATCTTTGCTTGGCACTGCTGTGTGTCCTCTCTCCTGCATGCCTCTAGAAATCAGCCCGGAGGCATCAAAGTTCCTATGGCTGAATTGAAGCTGTGACTGCAGAGCCTCCTCTCCCCCCAGACCCAGCAGATCCAACAGCTCCGGTGTATTCCATGCAGCTGGGAAGATGCGGTGTGAACTGTCCATGCTGAGCAAACAGGAGGAGAAATTTTAAAAATTACCTGGCCTTTAAAAGGAGGAGGGGCATATACCTGTGTACCTTCAGGGCAGCAGAGTTCAAACTGAGATCAGAGAGGTCATGATGGGCATTGTGGGACACGTGTAGGCCAATTAGGGCAACATAAACAAGTATAGTGTCTACACTGACGCTGGGTCACTCTAAATATGTTGCAGAAAGTTCTATGCCACTCGTCAAGGTGGTTTTATTATGCTGGGGTAGAAGGGGAATTATATCAGCAGGGGGAGCATTTCAGTGTGTGCAGCTCCACTCTTTTGTTGATGAAAGCTGACTTTTGTCAACAAAACTGTGTTGTGTAGACGAGGCCTAAGGCTTTGTCTACAGTACAGAGTTAAGTCGACGTGAGGCAGCTTACGTTGACCTAACTATGTCAGTGTACACACTACAGCCTTGCCATGGACACCAACAGCCGATTGAATTACTGCAGTGGCTGGAGGTCAACCTAGATTAAGTTGATCTAATTTTGTAATATAGGCAAACTCTTAGCTCTGTTTAGAGTTGGGGCACATGATACCATGACTCTGCTCCATTCTTATAACTAAGGATTTATAATGTGAGATACACATTTTTCAGTGGTGGCCATCGCATCAGGCAGAGTGACGTACAGACAGGCTTCCGTATTTTGTCCTTCAGAAACACAATGCTTTGGGTTTATTCATGTAGGGTCACCCAACAGTGTTTCCCACTAATTTGATGGAATAGATCATTGAGAGGGTGGGAGGGCAGAAAGCCTGTGAAGTAAATGATAAGTAAAAAAAATTAAAATTTGGGCTTGTCAATATTAATCTTGTCTCTTCAATTCTAAGGAGGTTTTCGTGTGTGTGTGTGTGTGGGGGGGTGTATTTCTAGGACCTGCAAATGGAGATCAAACAAATTTACTTGCAGAATTAAAGAATGATCCATAAAGAGTCCTGCACTTAGGATGGAAAAATCCCACGCACTGCTACAGACTAGGGACCGAATGGCTAGGCAGCAGTTCTGCAGAAAAGGACCTAGGGGTTATAGTGGACGAGAAGCTGGATATGAGTCAACAGTGTGCCCTCGTTGCCAAGAAGGCTAACGGCATTTTGGGTTGTATAAGTAGGAGCATATCCAGCAGATTGAGGGACGTGATCATTCCCCTCTATTTGGCATTGGTGAGGCCTCATCTGGAGTACTGTGTCCAGTTTTGGGCCCCACACTACAAGAAGGATGTGGAAAAATTGGAAAGAGTCCAGTGAAGGGCAACAAAAATGATTAGGGGGCTGGAGCACATGATTTATGAGGAGAGGCTGAGGGAACTGGGATTATTTAGTCTGCAGAAGAGAAGAATGAGGGGGGATTTGA
This sequence comes from Dermochelys coriacea, assembly GCF_009764565.3. Classification (NCBI taxonomy): domain Eukaryota; kingdom Metazoa; phylum Chordata; order Testudines; family Dermochelyidae; genus Dermochelys; species Dermochelys coriacea. The sequence goes on from NC_050089.1 coordinate 214,550, forward strand.
TAGCTGCTTTCAACTACCTGAAAGGGGGTTCCAAAGAGGATGAATCTAGACCGTTCTCAGTGGTAACAGATGACAGAACAAGGAGTAATGGTCTCAAGTTGCAGTGAGTGAGGTTTAGGTTGGCTATTAGGAAAAAAACTTTTTCACTAAGAAGGTGGTGAAGCACTGGAATGAGTTACTAGGGAGGTGGTAGAATCTCCTTCCTTAGAGGTTTTTAAGGTGCAGCTTAACAAAGCCCTGGCTGGGATGATTTAGTTGGGGTTGGTCCTGCTTTGAGCAAGGGATTGGGCTAGATGACCTCCTGAGGTCCCTTCCAACCCTGATATTCTATGATTCTATGATCTGTGTTTCCATGAGTAGGACATTCAGATCATAAAGCAGAATATGATAAAAGGCATAAAAGAGCAAGAAGGGGAAAGTAAAAGGGAAGAAGAGAAGAGAAAGAAGAGGAGGAACAAAGAGGCACCTTCACTGAGTCAGAGCATCAGAGGGCACTGTACCTGGTACCTAGAAGGATTGTCTCTATCTAAAAGCTGCTCAAAGGACCAGATCTATTAGTTTAGAGGTTGTCACAGACTCGTAAGCCATTTTAAAAGAACAAAGAGCTGCCTTGGGTTATCATGGGCTACTGACACCAATGGACTGCAAGAACTGGATGACTAGGGGATGTTTCAGCTCCATTATCTAAGGACTTTTCTAAACACAAAATTGCACTGCTAGACCCCCTAGTATGCATGCAGTTATACAATGGCACAATTTCAGATTTTGGTAGGAGAGGACAACTTTTACTGTGATTCCAAGGGCTACTTAGGCATCTGAAAACTCTAGCACTTCAACCAAAAACACACTGTTTTAGATAAAACAAATTTATTGGCTACAGAAAGATAGATTTTAAATAGGGCTGTCAAGCGATTAAAAAAATTTATTGCGATTAATTGTGCTATTAAACAATAATAGAATACCATTTATTTAAATATTTTGGATGTTTTTAACATTTCCAAATATACTGATTTCAACTACAACACAGAATACAAAGTGTACAGTGCTCACATTATATTTATTTTTGATGACATATTTGTACTGTAAAAACAAAAGAAATAGTATTTTTCAATTCACTTAATACAAGTACTGTAGTGCAATCTCTTTATCATGAAAGTTGAACTTACAAATGTAGAATTATGTAGAAAAAAACCCACTATTAAAAAATAAAACAATGTAAAACTTTAGAGCCTACAAGTCCTATCAGTCCTATTTCTTGTTCAGCCAATCGCTCAGACAAACAAGTTTGTTTACTTTTGCAGGAGATAATGCTGCCTGCTTCTTGTTTACAATATCACCTGAAAGAGAGAATAGGTGCTTGCATGGCACTGTTGTAGCCAGCGTCGCAAGATATTTACATGCCAGATGTGCTAAAGATTCATGTGTCCCTTGATGTTTCAACCACTATTCCAGAGGACATGCGCCCATGGTGATGACGGGTTCTGCTCAATAACAGTCCAAAGCAGTGTGGACCAATGTTCATTTTCATCCTCTGAGTCAGATGCCACCAGCAGAAGGTTGATTTTCTTTTTTGGTGGTTTGGATTCTGTAGTTTCCACATTGGAGTGTAGCTCTTTTAAGACTTCTGAAAGCATGGTCCACACCTCGCCCCTCTCACGTTTTGGAAGGCACTTCAGATTCTTAAAGCTTGGGTCGAGTGCTGTAGCTATCTTTAGAAATTTCACATTGGTATTTTCTTTGCATTTTGTTAAAGTTGCAGTGAAAGTATTCTTAAAAGGAACAACATGTGCTGGGTCATCACCCAAGACTGCTATAACATGAAATATAGGGCAGAATGCAGATAAAACAGAGCTGGAGACATACAATTCTCCCCCAAGGGGTTCAGTCACAAATTTAATTAACGCATTATTTTTTTAATGAGCGACATCTGCATGGAAGCATATCCTCTGGAATGATAGCTGAAGCATAAAGAGGCATATGCATCTTTAGTGCATCTGACATGTAAATATCTTGCGAAGTCAGTTACTACAGTGCCATGCCTGTTCTCACTTTCGGGTGCCATAAATAAGAAGTGTGCAGCGTTATCTCCCATTAATGTAAACAAACTTGTTTCTCTTAGCGATTGGCTGAACAAGAAGTAGGACTGAGTGGACTTGTAGGCTCTAAAATTTTACATTATTTTGTTTTTTGAGTGAAGTTATGTAACAAAAAACCCTACATTTGTAAGTTGCAAATTTCATGATAAAGAGATTGCACTACAGTACTTGTATGAGGTGAATTGCAAAATACTATCTCTTATCATTTTTACAGTGAAAATATTTGTAATAAAATAATATAAAGTGAGCACTGTACACTTTGTATTCTGTGTTGTAAGTGAAATAGATATATTTGAACATGTAGAAAAACATCCAAAATATTTAATAAATTTCAATTGATATTCTATTGTTTAACCGTGTGGTAAATTGCGATTAATATTTTTAGTCATGTTAAGGTTCCTTCCCCACTCTGAACTCTAGGGTACAGATGTGGGGACCTGCATGAAAGACCCCCTAAGCTTATTCTTACCAGCTTAGATTAAAAACTTCCTCAAGGTACAAACTTTGCCTTGTCCTTGAACCCTATGCTGCCACCACCAAGCATGTTAAACAAAGGACAGGGAAAGAGCCCACTTGGAAATGTCTCCCCCGCAAATATCCCCCCAAGCCCTACACCCCCTTTCCTGGGGAAGGCTTGATAAAAATCCTCACCAATTTGCATAGGTGAACACAGACCCAAACCCTTGCATCTTAAGAACAATGAAAAAGCAATCAGGATCTTAAAAGAAGAATTTCAATTAAAGAAAAAGTAAAAGAATCACTTCTGTAAAATCAGGATGGTAAATACCTTACAGGGTAATCAGATTCAAAACATAGAGAATCCCTCTAGGCAAAACCTTAAGTTACAAAAAGACACAAAAATAGGAATCTACATTCCATTCAGCACAGCTTATTTACTAGCCATTAAACAAAAGGAAATCTAACACATTTCTAGCTAGATTGCTTACTAACTTTTTACAGGAATTCTGAAGAGCATTTCTGATCTGTTCCCAGCAAAAGCATCACCCAGACAGACAGACCCTTTGTTCCCCCCCGCCCCCAGCTTTGAAAGTATCTTGTCTTCTCATTGGTCATTTTGGGTCAGGTGCCAGCGAGGTTATCTTAGCTTCTTAACCCTTTACAGGTGAAAGGGTTTTGCCTGTGGCCAGGAGGGATTTTATAGTTCTATATACAGAAAGGTGGTTACCCTTTTCTTTGTATTTATGACAAATCACGATTAATTTTTTTGAGTTAATCACGTGAGTTAACTGTGATTAATTGACATCCCTAATTTTAAGTGATTATAAGTAGCAGGCATAGAGAATAAAGTTGGTTACATAAGAAGTAAAGATAAATTTGCTGTCTAAATTCTACAGCCTAAGGAAGATTTGAATCAGTCTCTCACCCTAATAGATGTTGCAGGCAGCTTACAGTTCTCAGTACACAGGCTGGCTTGACTCGTACCAGTCGCGCACGCACAGAGCCTGCCCCACATGTTGAGCGTGCTTTAATAGTATGCATGCATGACGGTCTCCTCGGTTCCTTCTCTACCGTCCCTGGCCTGAGACGGAGCTCAGCAGACTCGTTAGAGAAATTCTCTCTCCCTTTGTTCAACTATTTTCCCTTTTAGTTTAGCTTCCCAGTAATAGTTAGATACCGTTCCCCCCCCCTTTTTTTTTCTTTTAAAACCAACCAACCAACCAAAAAAACCCAACCCTTTTTTACTTCCTCTCAGCGGCAGCCACTTCAACATGCCTGGCTCTCCAGGCTTTAAGCACTGCTCTAACTGCAATGATGCCATCCCCCTTTCAGGTGGCCATTCAAAATGTATTAAATGTTTGAGGGGAGTCCCACATCCCCTCAAAATGTGCCCACTGCTGCAAGTTCTAATCCAGGGCATGCAAGGACAGGGAGCTCAGGTTAAAACTGCTCCTCTTGCAAAAATCTTTAGGACCAGCCTCAGACCCGGATGCCGACTCTGCTGCACACTGCAGCCCCCTGCCTCAAAAAAGGGAAAGGAAACTTTAAAAAACTGGCAGCCTCTCTCACCCGCAAAGGGTATTTTGAGGAATAAGAGTTCGCCGGGCAGATCTACCACCTCCCTCTGGGCGCTTCTCTGGCTGAGTTCCTTTGATGCGCCGGGGCTCCTCCAGTAGCACGAAGCTCCAGTGCTGAGGCTTCAGGCTTTCAGTTGCCTTCCTCTCTCACAGCACCGTTCGGCACCGCAATGAAAGCAGGTGCTGACACATATTAGCCTGCCTGACCCCGCACAGGCTCTTCTCACTCTCCTGGCACCTTCAGCCTCTGAGCTGGCTGGCACTGTCACAAGGGCGGGAGGGATAGCTCAGTGGTTTGAGCATTGGCCTGCTAAATCCAGGGTTGTGAGTTCAATCCTTGAGGGGGCCATTTAGAGATCTGGGGCAAAAATTGGGGATTGGTCCTGCTTTGAGTAGGGGGTTGGACTAGATGACCTCCTGAGGTCCCTTCCAACTCTGAGATTCTATGATTCTAAGGCTCAGGGCACTGGCGTAGAGGAATCCTTCTTTACAACAAATTTCTCTCACGCAGCCCTCACCTCACAGAGGTACTGTGGCACCGCAGTTCACACAGTCAAGGTGCTGGTGTCACCTCTCTTTCAGTCACCCCTAGTTAACACCTACTTCTCTCTGGACACTTAGGCAAAGTCCGGACAACTTTCTTCCAGTGATGAAAAATTGGGGCCGCAGGGAGAATTTTCGCCTTATCAGATCTCTTGTCCACAGACCTCAATCAAAAAAGGTCATAGAAAAACTGCCTCGTCCTACTCCGAGGGTCCTGCCCCATGGTGTCTGAACCACTGGATGGCACCACCCATACCTTTTCCACTACAGTGGCAATATTGGGCTGCATGGGCACCTCACACTCGGGACCATGTTTGTTATGCCACCACAGCCAGGCGCGAGACCTGCTCGGTACCACCAGTTGACAAACCTTCCACTGACTCAAGACACCAGGCAGCCCTCTCACAACCGCAGGATCAATCACGGCCTGCCTCTAACCCAGTAGACCCAGTTTTTCCACCTGATGAAGCATTGCTTCCTCCTCCCCCGACATCTTCGGCTGACTTCTCAAAATTTCAGGACCTCTTTAAAAGGGTTGCAATGAGATAAGAATTAACCTGGAGGAAGTTCCTGAGCAGCAGCATGAACTAACCGACATCCTGCAGCCCTCTTTTTCTTCTAAGATTGCATTACCAACAATGCAGCCCTTTTGGAACCTACCAAGACCATCTGGCAAACTCTGGCTGCAAGCCTACCTACCTGTAAGCGAGTGGATCGGAAGTACTTTATCCCTTCCAAGGGCTCTGAATTCCTTTTCACTCATCCAGCACGAATGTTGCTGGTAGTAGACGCAGTCAACCAAAAGAGCGAACACCAGTTTCCCTGCTCCACCCCATCCGACAAGGACAGTAAGTGATTAGATCTGCTCGGATGTAAGGTAAATGTGTCTTCCATGTTACAATTTCGCATAGCTAATTATACAGATGGCAAAATATGACCACAAAAATTACAGTAAATTAATGGACATTATTGATCACATTCCAGAAGAAAAGAAACAACAATTTACAGCCATAGTTTCCGAGAGACAAATCATCTCCCAAACCGCTCTTCAAGCTGCCCTTGATGCGGCCAATACTGCAGCAAGATCCACTGCCACAGCAGTTGTGATGCGCTGAGGTTCATGGCTGTTCTCCTCTTCCTTTCCTTGGGAGGTCCAGAGTACCACTGAGGATTCCCCTTCGATGGCGACAAATCTTTGCTTCCACGATGAACGATGTACTTCATTCCATGAAGGACTCAAGGGCAACTCTCCGGTCTCTAGGAATTCAAACCCCTATGACCAGAAGGAGATAATATAGATACCAACCTTACCAGTGCCCACGCTACCCCACATACACCCAGCAATTCCATAGATCACACGAGCAGCAACAACAGCAACGCCAGAGACCCAGGTACCAGCGTCACCGTCCCAATTCCACGGCAGTGTCTCAACCCCCTCCAACTAATAAGCAAATTTGAAGCCTTGGTCGAGGGTATAGAAAATAACATTCCCACTTCAGCGCTTACACCGCCTACTCCTATCCTTGGACACCACCTACACCCATTTTCCCATAAATGGCAAAATATTACCACCGACAAGTGGGCTTTAGAGGTTGTCACAATTGGCTATTCCATCCCTTTCCTCTTCCTCTGTTCAGGAGTCCCTTTTCTCCAGGATGCTCCATCCCTTATAATAAGAACAGGAGTACTTGTGGCACCTTAGAGACTAACAAATTTATTAGAGCATAAGCTTTCGTGAGCTACAGCTTACTTCATCGGATGCATAGAATGGACATCCCTTATAATGACTACCGATGCATCCCTCTCAGGATGGGGAGCACACATGTCCCACCACACAGCCCAGGGGCTATGGTCTTCCATTGAAGCCTCCCTACACATAGCGTCCTAGAACTTCAAGCCATATGCAACACCTGCCATCACTTCCTCCCATTCATTCAGAACCAACATGTTCAGATAATGACAGACAACATCACTTGCATATTCTATGTAAACAGGTAGGGAGGGGCTCGATCTCACTTTGTGCAGCAGCTATGAAACTCTGGAATTGGTGCCTCGCAAACAACATCCAGCTATCAGCCGTCTATCTTCCCAGGGACCTGAATACCCCCACGGACAAACTAAGCAGATGTTTTCCCTGGGATCATGAATGGGAGATAAACGAGACGGTCATAAGCAACATATTCTGCATTTGGGGCTACCCAGCTCTGGACCTCTTTGTGGCTGTGAAGAACAAGAAATGTCCTGAATTTTGTTCCAGAGCAGGACTGGGCAAAAATTCCCTAGGAGATGCGTTCCTGCTCTCATGGGATCAAGACTTAATGTATGCATTTTCCCTCGATACCAGTTCTCCACAGAGTTCTGACAAAGATACGAACAGATTGTGCCATGGTAATTCTGATTACCCCATCATGGCCCAGACAACCTTGATATCCGTTCCTCACCAGAATATCAATTTGCCCATCGATATCATTGCCCCTCACTCACACCTCCTATTGCAGCAACATGGCCGATTTTATCACCCCAACCTATCCACGCTTCACTTCAAAGCTTGGTTCCTACATGGTTCTCCCAAAACAAACTAGCATGCTCTGAATAGGTTCAAAGAGTACTCTTACATAGCAGAACACAATCTACTTGCACCTCCTATCTCCGAAAGTGGAAGCAATTCACACAATGGTGCTCGACCAACCAAATTCTTCCCTCTTCCGCACCTCTTCCATCCATACTTGATTACCTATTAGACCTTAAGCAATCTGGCCTTACTTTCAGCTCCATCAAAGTCCCATTTAACTGCTATTACAACTTTTCACGACAAGATTGACGTCACTACTAGTGTTTTTGCTCATCCAGTCACCAAGCGTTTTCTCAAAGAGCTCCAATCCCTATACCTGGACATTTAACCTCCTACTCCTCTGTGGGACCTTCACTTAGTATTAACCTGCTTAACTCAACAACCATTCGAGCCCCTAACCACTTGCTGCCTCTTACATCTCTCTATGAAAACAGCATCCTTAGTGGCAACCACCTCCGCCAGATGTGCAGGAGAAATAGCAGCTCTCATGGCGGACCCACCCTACACAATATTTTTTAAGGACAAAGTTACCCTCCAACTACACCCCAAATTCCTTCCAAAAGTGCATTTGTCATTCCACATCAGTGAACCTATTCACCTACCAACCTTTTTTCCTAAACCGCATGCAAACTCCTTTGAATCCACAGTGCATACGTTGGATATATGCAGGGCTTTGTCCTTCTATTTGAATAGAACCAAACCCTCTAGGAATTCTTCCAGACTCTTTGTCTCCATTAAGAAAAGGAGTACTTGTGGCACCTTAGAGACTAACAAATTTATTAGAGCATAAGCTTTCGTGAGCTACAGCTCACTTCATCGGATGCATTTGGTGGAAAAAACAGAGGAGAGATTTATATACACACACACAGAGAACATGAAACAATGGGTTTATCATACACACTGTAAGGAGAGTGATCACTTAAGATAAGCCATCACCAGCAGGGGGGGGGGGGAAGGAGGAAAACCTTTCATGGTGACAAGCAAGGTAGGCTAATTCCAGCAGTTAACAAGAATATCAGAGGAACAGTGGGGGGTGGGGTGGGAGGGAGAAATACCATGGGGAAATAGTTTTACTTTGTGTAATGACTCATCCATTCCCAGTCTCTATTCAAGCCTAAGTTAATTGTATCCAGTTTGCAAATTAATTCCAATTCAGCAGTCTCTCGTTGGAGTCTGTTTTTGAAGCTTTTTTGTTGAAGGATAGCCACTCTTAGGTCTGTGATCGAGTGACCAGAGAGATTGAAGTGTTCTCCAACTGGTTTTTGAATGTTATAATTCTTGACGTCTGATTTGTGTCCATTCATTCTTTTACGTAGAGACTGTCCAGTTTGGCCAATGTACATGGCAGAGGGGCATTGCTGGCACATGGTGGCATATATCACATTGGTAGATGCGGAGGTGAACGAGCCTCTGATAGTGTGGCTGATGTGATTAGGCCCTATGATGGTGTCCCCTGAATAGATATGTGGACAGAGTTGGCAACGGGCTTTGTTGCAAGGATAGGTTCCTGGGTTAGTGGTTCTGTTGTGTGGTGTGTGGTTGCTGGTGAGTATTTGCTTCATGTAGGGGGGCTGTCTGTAAGCAAGGACTGGTCTGTCTCCCAAGATTTGTGAGAGTGATGGGTCGTGCTTCAGGATAGGTTGTAGATCCTTGATGATGCGTTGGAGAGGTTTTAGTTGGGGGCTGAAGGTGATGGCTAGTGGCGTTCTGTTGTTTTCTTTGTTGGGCCTGTCCTGTAGTAGGTGACTAGAGTAGGGTACTCTTCTGGCTCTGTCAATCTGACATCTTCATCATCTGGACCCATGGAAAAGAAGCTCTTGAGGAATTCCACCATGATTTCAACAATTTCCATCCCACCATCAACCTCAGCCTGGACCAGTCCACACAAGAGATCCACTTCCTGGACACTACGGTGCTAATAAGCGATGGTCACATAAACACCACCCTATATCGGAAACCTACTGACCGCTATTCCTACCTACATGCCTCTAGCTTTCATCCAGATCATACCACTCGATCCATTGTCTACAGCCAAGCGCTACGATATAACCGCGTTTGCTCCAACCCCTCAGACAGAGACAAACACCTACAAGATCTCTATCATGCATTCCTACAACTACAATACCCACCTGCTGAAGTGAAGAAACAGATTGACAGAGCCAGAAGAGTACCCAGGATATATCCTTATATCATCAGCATATTTCACTCGCAGACTCCTACTTTTTGTGCCAAGGTCATTCATAAAAATATTTAATAATATTAGTCCCAAGACTGATCCTTGAGGAACTCCACTAGTAACCTCCCTCCAGCCCAATAGTTTACCTTTCAGAACAACCCATTGCATTCTCCCCTTTAATCAGTTCATTATCTATTGTAGTAGAAAGAGAGAGCCTGAGACATAAGGCCTGGTATAAGGAGCTTGATACGAGGCCTAAGGCCTTAAGTAAAGTCAGGCCCTGCTGCTATAAAGAAAAGTTAGCAAAAGTTAGGCTCTAGGCAAGAGTTAGGCCCTGTTACAAAACATGCCTACCTGTGGGTTCGGTGTCCAGAACATGAATTTGGCAAGAACAGGGGGAGTTTTTCAAAAACACAAACACTCCTAAGAAGCACTAGGTACTTGACACTTGCATAAACACATTCCAGAACACTTGCATAAACAGAACCAGAACACCCTGATACAAAGTTATGGTATCAATACACACCCCAAAGATGATACAGGGACACACTAACCCCTTTTAAAGATAAGGTCAGAGTGACAGGGTGATGGATAAAAACATCTTCATTGAACCAACGTGTACAGGGTAATGGAGCTAACTAACCTCTTCAGAGGGGCAATATTTGTATTTGTTTGTATCAATATATTAAAAAAGGGTCACAGAGGGGGTGTTTTTGTCTGGCCTGGAGGGGACTGGAAAATTCCACTGCTCACTGAACCTAGTCCATTGTCATGGGCATACATGTGCTAGTCTAACTGTAAACGTCGATCCGGGGAGCTAGTGTAACGCCAACAAACCCCGTTGGTTGGCGGGCAGGATCAAACCGGGGACCTATGGAGCTTAGTACATGAGCTTCTATCGCATGAACTAAAAGCCAACTGGCTGTTACTTAAGGGTGTAGAGCAGACTCATTTTCTCTCTCTCTCGGCTCAGTGGTCTCGGTGCCACTAGATGGGACAGAACATCACACCCACAAGGTCTGTGGGTTACACTAGGACCGTGCTTTGTCAGCAATTAGCCTGTCCAAGCACCTTCACCACTGAACCAAGTCTGTGGGCTTCTTGGGCAGTTCGATCAAGGTCTGCTGTGTCAGCTACCTGCACAGAGCTAGTGCAGCATGTAGCAAGAACACACATGCAGCCAACAACTGAAAACATCCATTTTGCAATGCTTATACTAAACTCCGTCTTTTCCAATTTATCTAATAATTAATTAATAATACTACATAGCCAGTCATTCACCATTTTGTATGTATGCATTTGATTTTTACTGCTTAGTGTAGTATTTTGCACTTGTCTTTATTGACTTTCATCTTGTGGATTTCAGACTAATTCTCCAGTTTATCAAGATCATTTTGAATTCGAATTCTGTTCTCCAAAGTTGCTTGCCACTCTCCAAGCATGGTGTTTATCCACAAATTTTATAAGCATATTCTCTACCCCATTATCCAGTGATTAATGAAAATAGTGACTAGTATTGGAACCAGGACAGATTCCTGTGTGGCCTCACTAGATATATCCTCCCGGTTTGACAGTGAACGATTTAAAACTACTCTTGGACTATGGTCTTTCAACCAGTTGTGCACTCACCTTTTATTAATTTTCATAGTTTGCTTATGAGAATGTCATGTGGGACTGTTGCAGTGTTGTTAAAGCTATGTTTGTCCCATGATAGAGAGACAAGGTGGGTGGGTCTTTTATTGGACCAGCTTCTGTTGGGGAAAGAGACAAGCTTTTGAGCTTACACAGAACATAAATAGTTAACATATATTGTAAGAGACAGTTCAAAGTGAAGTGGCCAGACTCTGCAGTCATATAGGACAAAAGAAGGGGGGGGGGAAATAGGAGATTGCAGATAATTATAATAAGCCTTAAATCTAGTGTCTTTATTAAGTCCATGATTATTAATGTCTAGCAGAGTTATTAATTTAAGTTGCTAGGCTCATCTTTTGAAGATGTGCTGATTTCTTTTGAAGATGCAAGTTAACCTGATTGACCTTCCCAATCATGCTCAGCATACCCTGGCTCTCCCTCCACAACCAAGCATTTCGTGGAGGGCATGAATGTGATTCAAATCTGATTATTGTCAGTATTAGTGTTAGTCCAAGCAGGTGTCAAGAACATTAGATGCAATATGGGCAAGGCCTTCTATGTCCCCTTCCAGGGCCCCAATCCTGTTTGCCAAAAAAAAAAAAAGATGGTATCCTGCACTTTTGGGTAGACTCAAAAAGAAAAGGAGTACTTGTGGCACCTTAGAGACTAACAAATTTATTAGAGCATAAGCTTTCGTGAGCTACAGCTCACTTCATCGGATGCATTAATGCATCCGATGAAGTGAGCTGTACCTCACGAAAGCTTATGCTCTAATAAATTTGTTAGTCTCTAAGGTGCCACAAGTACTCCTTTTCTTTTTGCGAATACAGACTAACACGGCTGCTACTCTGAAACTTTTGGGTAGACTGTCGAGCACTGAACAATATCACCATTAAGAATAAATATCCCTTGCCATTGATCAGTGAACTACTGGAGAGGGTCATCTTGACTAAAATTTTCAGTCACCTGTATGGTGTCTATAAACTACTCTGGAGCCAAGAGGGTGATGAATGGAAAACAGTCTTTCATACTGGTTATGGACATTTTCAGTACCCTGTTATACCTTTTTGTTTCTATAACACCCTTGCCATGTTCCATAACTTGGTTAATGATTCAGGTGTGTTCTAGACCAATATCTTGTAATCTACCTAGATGACATTCTTACTTTCTCAGAAAACCAAACCCTACATGACCAGCGTGTTAGGTTAATGCTCTAACATCTTTGAGCAAATGGAAATGATCTGTATGGGAAACCTGAGAAATACAAATTTGACTGCAGCTCTATGGACTTCTTGTATGTCATTTCTCTTGGAGGAATAAGCATGGATCGCAGAAAAGTCTCTGTGATTTTGATTTGGACTACACCCAAGAGTATCTGGGATGTCCAGTGCTTCCTAGGATTCACCAATTTCTATAGACAGTTCATTCAAGGATTCTCGCAAGTGGTATTTTCAGTTATCCAGGTGCCATGGAAGAATTCCACTGTCAGGAATAAAGCCTGCATCTGTGCCTGCTCAGTATTCCTGATACCCTAACAAGCCAACTAGGCTGCTTGATGAACCACACTGTCTGATTGGTTGAAGAAGCTAGTAGGCTGGTTCTTAAGTTCAGCAGCAGGGATAGCTCTCTGGCTGCTTAACACACATGCCTGTGGACTCTCTGTCTCTATGTGCTTATCTCTCACCAAGCCTTGCTCCTGTTCCGCTCCTCTACAGAATTAGCCCAGATCCAGCCCTGCACCCAGTCTTGTTCCCATCCTGTCCCAGCCTTGCTCCAGCCTCAGAACCAGCTCTGCTCCTGCCTTCCCTGACTTCTGGTAATATAGCTCTGAACCTTGGCTCTGATATCTGACTCCAGTTCTGTCTTCACCCTTGGCTCTGGCATTTGGACTCTGATGCTGGTTCTGACGTTTGGTCTTGCTTCCTGGTTCTGGCCTTGTCTCAGCCCCTGGCTCTTGCATTCAGATTCTGACCACTAGACCTGACTCCCACTCCTACCACTAGGTATGACCACCTACGATCCGGTCTCCTGACATCCACTGTCTCCTGGACACCGGAAGCCCAGTTGGCCTTTGATTGGCTGAAGAAAGCCTTTACCTCTGCCCCCGTCCTAGTACACCCAGATCCTTCACAACCCTTTGTCATCACAGCAGATTCATCTGCCTAAACAATTGGGTCAGTGCTATCACAACAACATGGGCCCACAAATGACCTCCAGCCTTGCACCTTCTAGTCAAAGAAATTGACATCCAAGGAACAAAATGATGAAATCTGTGCTAAGGAGTTACTGGCCATCAAGGCTGCATTTCAGAAGTGGCATCACCATCTAGAACAGGAGTGGCCAACCTGTGGCTCTGGACCCACATACGGTTCTTCAGAAGTTAATATGCAGCTCCTTGTATAGGCACCGATTCCGGGGCTGGAGCTACAGGCGCCAACTTTCCAATGTGCTGGGGGGTGCTCACTGCTCAACCCCTGGCTCTGCCACAGGCCCTAACCCCACACCACCCCTTCCCATCCCCTTGCCTGAGCCTGCCGTGCCATGGCTCCCTCCCCCCCCCCTCCCCCGAAGCCTCCTGCACGTGAAACAGCTGATCGGGAGGTGCAGGGAGGGAGTGGGAGATGCTGATCGGAATACATACAGTATTCCATGCTTCCTTGTTGAAGAAATATATGGATAACTCCCTTCTGGACACAACCAACCACCTTCGCTGCCTCCCCGCCCATGGTTCAGGGGCAGGAAGAATACATTGTGAGACATATCCTGGATTCTAAGCTACTCCAAGGACAACACATGTATCTAATGGATTGGGAAGGATATGGCCCTGCTAATCATTTGCAGGAGCCGGCCAGCAACAGACATGCACCCAAATCTCCTTCAGGAACTCCATCAGTCGGACCCAGTGATATACCTGAGATACATCAATGATAAATTCATCCTCTGGACAGACAACCTAAATTTCCTCACAGATTTCTACCACGACTTCAGCAATCATCACCCAATTGTCAAACTCTCTCTCGAACATTTCCACACAAGTATTAATTTCCTGTACATCACAATCAGCTTCAACAGTAGAATCAGCTATACACAAGAAACTCATGGATCACCACACTTATCTTCACAGATCCAGCAACCACCTCAAACACACCAAGAAATCTGTTAGTTACAGCCAGGCACTCGCATACCACAGAATATGCTTTGAGGAGAAAGTCTGGGGTACACATCTTAACACACTTAAAACTGTCTTCACAAAACAAGGGACAAATAGATAGCATCATGGAATGGGCCACCCAAATACCCCCAAAGAATCTGCTTCAATATGAAAAAAACCTAATCACACACCCCTAGTTGTCACATAGAAAAGCAGGGTTGGAAGGGACCTGAGGAGGTCATCTAGTCCAAGCCCCTGCTCAAAGCAGGACCAATCCCCAATTTTTGCCCCAGATCCTTCAATGGCTTCCTCAAGGATTGAACTCACAACTCTGGGTTTATCAGGCCAGTGCTTAAACCACTGAGCTATCCCTTCCCCATATCACCCCACACCAAACCTATACATAGTATCATTAAACAGTTACAACCTATTCTCGGTGGGGATCACATTCTGAAAGAAATCTTTCCTGAACCCCTCTTCTGGCCTTCAAACAACCCCACCCAACCTTGCCAAGCTCATCTTCAGAAGCAGGCTCTCCACAAACCAGGAACACCAACGCAAAGTGGCACCAGACCCTGTGATAACAACAGATGCAAATCTTATAGGCATAGCTCCACTGCTACAATTATCAATACCACAGACAACACATCTTTCAAGTCCATAGGTCCTACACATGCCTATCACAACATTCGGTGTTCTTCATCCTCATCCATCCTAAATGAAACAATAGCAACTGTGTGATTGAAATGAGACAATCACTAGACTCTCAAATGAACTCGCACAGAAAATGAAAAAAGACAAAAACACCATATTGCCCTTGGGTGAACACTTTTCACAAAACCGTCATGACATATCTGACCTCTCAGTTCGCATCCTCAAAGGAAATCTGCAGTACTCCTTCAAAAAACAAGGCTGGCAGCTTAAATTCCTGACTTTGCTAGACACTAACAATTATAGACTTAATAAAGACACTGGATTTCTGGCTTATTACAACAGTCTGTAACTCACTAACTCTGCCCTCCTGCAGATGTTTTAACTCACCACTTCATCTTGAATGGTCGCTTACAATGTGGGTTAACTGCTTGTGCTAAACAACCTGTTCCACCTTGTATTTAGCAGTAACACTGAGAGTACCTTTTCTAGACCGAAGAAGAGCTCTGCAAGCATGGAAGCTTCTCTCTTTCACCAACAGAGGTTGATCCAATCCAAAATATTACCTCACTCCACTTATCTTGCTAATGTGGGACTGCAAAGGTATCATGTTTACTGCTTTCCCACATCCACTTGTCTGTAACCCTGTCAAAGAAGTTTTCGGAGTAGCAGCCGTGTTAGTCTGTATTCGCAAAAAGAAAAGGAGTACTTGTGGTAGGTTGGCATTATTTGTTCTTAACAAATACCATTTTGGCTATTACTTATCACCTGGTTATCCTCTAGGGGCTTACAAATTGGTCGTTCAATAATTTGTTCCAATATCTTTCCAGGTATCAAAGTTAGGCTGACTGGTCTATAGTTCCCTGGGTCCTCTATGTTCATGACTCAGGCCTCAGAAGATCATGGCTGAAATTAGACAAATTCAAATTAGAAATACAAAATGCTAACAATGAGAGTTATTAATTACTGTAACATACTACCAAAGAAGATGGTGGATTCTTCATCTCTTTAAATTTTCAGATCAAGTCAGGATGCCTTTCTGGGAGATATACTTTAGCCAAACACAAGTTATTAGGCTCAATACAGGAGTAACTACATGAAATTCTATGGCTTGTGCTTTACAGGAAGTCAGCCTATATAATGTCCCATCTCGTTTTAAAATCTGTGCATTAAACCAGTTATTAGCCCACCCACTCTTCCTGCTATGCAGACTTCTTACTCAAATTCCAGAGTGATATTAAACTGAATCATATAAACCTTCCAGGGAGTTTTCCCCTCAAAAATAATGGGACTTTTGTATAATTTATTGTTATTATTTTGTATTGTATTGTATTACTCAAGCTTAGATAATCTCCCCTCTATCCTCTGGGCTACCAGTCCTCTGTGAGCTACCAATGAGGTAGAAAAGTGTTGTTCTGTCTTACCTAAGTTCTTTAACTGGCCCAATTTCTCATCCAGGTGGCTGACTCCCACAGTGGTTGGTGACCCTTGAGTTCCTTCTCAAGGTGAATTTTAAGTTCCTTAAGCCCATCTCTCTAAGCAAGTTCTGAATTGGCCAAAGTTTTCTTGTTCATCACTATTTCCTGGAAAGCCTTTTGGTCCTTGGTAATGAGGTTGATGGTCACCTCATCAATCCATCTTGCCTGTCCAGACTTGGATTCTTGTAGCTGGGCTTCCAAATATGCCTGAACACCTTGTAGCTGCTGCCCCTAACTGTTCCTATTTCTGACTGCAGGTCATCTCCTCAGTCCTTTCTGGGCAACCTCTAGATGTTTCAAAGTCTCTAGCTCTTGTTTTAGGTCTTATTTTAGTTACTTTTGGCAGTTTGGTCAGTGGGTCAGTCTCTAAGACCTGGATAGATCTTGATGGAAGTACAAGGGGCTCTCCTCCTGTGACTCTTATGAAATGCACTAAAGAATGCTCCACAAAGCCCCTGCACTGCCCAGTTGTATATTAGGATCTTAAAAAAATTAAGGAATTTCCCACACAGAAAATGTTGCTAAGGCAATGCAAAGGTACGTGCCCACTCTGATGCACTGTACCTCAAAATAGCACCTTGTGGTAACCCCCATAGGTCATCATTTGTATATAGTTGTGATATGTCATACAAAGGATGTCATGTAAGGTATCATATGAATGGTCATGACTGCTGAAACTCATTATCCTGTCAAAATATGTATATCGTTATTGTGCATGAAGTTATAAGATTTTGCTATATGGTTGTTATTTAAATACGTTGTGAATCTGGGAGACGCCCACTGCTGGCTCTCCCATGGTAACAATGGTTGTGACCCACACCCAGGCAGGTGATAAATGACAACTGAGCAGCAGGGGAATTCATAGAATCATAGAATATCAGGGTTGGAAGGGACCTCAGGAGGTATCTAGTCCAACCCCCTGCTCAAAGCAGGACCAATCCCCAACTAAATCATCCCAGCCAGGGCTTTGTCAAGCCTGACCTTAAAAACTTCTAAGGAAGGAGATTCCACCACCTCCCTAGGTAACCCATTCCAGTTTTTCACCACCCTCCTAGTGAAAAAGTTCTTCCTAATATCCAACCTAAACCTCCCCACTGCAACTTGAGACCATTACTCCTTGTTCTGTCATCAGCTACCACTGAGAACAGTCTCGATCCATCCTCTTTGGAACCCCCTTTCAGGCAGTTGAAAGCAGCTATCAAATCCCCCCTCATTCTTCTCTTCTGCAAACTAAACAATCCCAGTTCCCTCAGCCTCTCCTCATAAGTCATGGTTCCAGTCGCCTAATAATTTTTGTTGCCCTCCGCTGGACTCTTTCCAATTTTTCCACATCCTTCTTGTAGTGTGGGGTCCAAAACTGGACACAATTGTAAATAAGAGACTTATAATTCAATAGGAGACAGCTGTGCAAGCACCACACAATGGAGATTGCTTAACTCTGTGACTCAGCAAGGTCCACCAGGACATGTCACGAAAGCTTATGCTCAAATAAATTTGTTAGTCTCTCAGGTGCCACAAGTACTCCTTTTCTTTTTGCGAAAACAGACTAACACGGCTGCTACTCTGAAACATGTCTGGGCCAGTATCTTTCTTGGGACATGAATTGAGAGTATAAAATAAGGGACAGTGGCATCATGAGACCACATCTCTCTTCCCCCACCTACTCTGAAGCCAACAAGATCACTGGGAAGATAAAGACTTTGGACTGAGGAGACTGGTCCCAGACTGAGAAGGAAATTCAGCCTATATATTAAGAACTATGAGATGCTTGTAGCATCCAATAGGGTGAGAAAAACTGTTTCATGCAAATCTTGCTTAGTCTGATAAAGTTCAGGATTTAGGCTGAAATTTTATTTATTATTTCTTATATAACAATCTATGACCTGTATGCCTAACACTTATAATCATTTAAATTGATCTTTCTTTCTTCTGTTAATAATCTTATTTTAATGTTTTATTTTAACCAGGGAGTTTGTCTAAAGTGCTTGGGGAATCTGGTCAGATTACAAAAGCTGGTACATGTCCACTATCTTTTGGCAAAGTGGCAAACTAATCAGTGAACTTGTGCTGTTCATGAGAAGATCTTGAGCAGTGTAAGACAGGACATTTCTGGTGTACAAGATTGAGTCTGGGGAAATATGCTGGCATCTCCCTGTATACAGTTCATGAGTGGCTTGGAGAGCATTCATGCAACTTCACTCACTTTGTCTCTATATGGTAAAGGCTGTGTGAGAGCAGGCACCTGGAGGGGTTTGTGGCTTGTCACCAGCATAACATTGTGAGAGAGAGCTCAGGCTGGAGAGTTAAGGGGGCAGTTTTCCCACAGTTCATGTTGTACCCTGTGGATCCGTCGTACACATCAGTGTTTTAGTCTGTGTTGCCTTTCAGGAGTATTAGAGTTAAAAACATGTTAGAAACCCAGAAGTTCAGAATTAAGATAGCACTTCCACAGCAAACCACAGAACGGTAACTGTCTTTACATCTCTTAGCACAGTGCAGCCCGATTCTGTGATTGGTGCCTTTTGGTGCTACTGTGCTATAAATATTTACTAGCAATAAGTAGACCTCAAAGTCTCCAGAAGCACCTTATCATTGCAGTGCACTGCCTATGCACCATTAACCTTTCTCACAGAAACAGCTTTTAACTTTGACCACCTATAGCCTACTGTCCAAACCATCAGGCTATTTTGTTTTGACATTACCAAAACAATTGAATTTTTTTGGTTCAGTCAAAAGAATTCTGTGAACTCGACCCAGATTTGTCAACAGTTTTGGGACACTCAAAACTGTATTTTTCAGTGAATACTGGGATTTGGGACAGGCCAAATTTTAGAAACTTCATCATGTCTTCCCATTTAGGAAATATACCTGGTGGCATGGTGACTAGACACAGATTCACTTCCAGCCATGGGTTCATGCTGGCTTTATAGGTCCCAAAAATTCTTAAACTTCCATGTTTTAGCAAAAAAACCCCATTGAGCAGTGGTACTGGGAGAGGCAGTGTTGCCTAGTGGATAGGGCAGTGGATTGGGACTCAGGAGTCCTAAGTTAAATTTGTGACTGTACTGTTGGGTGACTTTAGGCAAGTCACTGCACCGTGCCTCAGTTTCCCTATTTGTAACAGAGTGATAATAACACTGACCTCCTTGTAAAGCTCTTTGAGATCTACTGATGAAAAGTGCTATATAAGAAAGAGTAAGTAGTATTATTACTGGAGCATTTGTGTCCTGCTTATTCTGCGTGCCATGTAGATCTATGAAAGGAGGCAACTCATGTGAGAGGCAGTGATCAATATCTTAAGAAGCATATTCAGGCACCTGACCATAGGCTCCGATTTTTAAAAAATTTCAGTTGCTGTTTTGACACTGGTTCTGTGGCCATAGCCCCTAGCAGGGCAGGTGTGATGGGGGCCAACAGTGTGCATGGACTGTGACATTTCCATCGGAGCTTCCTGAACTGCATGAGAGGACCTTAAGACTGCCTCTGCCTCTTGCGGGGCGGGAGTGGTGGTACTATGGTGAAAACAGAAGGGGCAAAAATGAGTGACACAAAGGGAATGGAAGGAAAATGGGAATAGATAAGGGGTGAATTTTTCAAAACCCTGAATGACATAGCTGGATCAACTGAACTTCTAATGTTGAGCAGCCCTAAGTCTGCGATTCAATGGGAGTGCCCTGAGTAGCTGGGTGGCCAGCACTCAAGGAAGATTAGTGCTTTGACATTGGGAGCCTAATCCCTATCCTAGTCGAATGCTGTATCCAGGACTCTCCCCAGGTTCACGTCCTTCACCTGCACGTAGCCTCTCCATTTGGGGCTGCTTAACCAAAATGATTTCTAAGTGCTCTTTGAACTTTGAACAGAGAATATAGGAAGAGGCGGTTTTAGACTGGCTAGAAATTCAGAGACATATTCCCTTCTATTTGTTTCAGTTCTCCTATATAAGAACGGCCATACTAGGTCAGACCAGTGGTCCATCTAGCCCACTATCCTGTCTTCTGACAGCGGCCAATGCCAGGTGCTTCAGATGGAATGAATATAACAGGCAATCATCAAATGATCCATCCCCTGTTGTCCGGTCCTGTTTTTGGCAGTCAGAGGCTAGGGACACCCAGAGCATGGGGTTTTGTTCCTGACCTTCTTGGCTAATAGCCATTGATGGACCTGTCCTCCATGAATTTATGTAATTCTTTTTTGAACTCCATTATCATTTTTGCCTTCACAACTTCTCCTGACAATGAGTTCCACAGGTTGACTGTGTGTTGTGTGAAGAAGTACTTCCTTTTGCTTCTTTTAAATCTCTGCCTGTTAATTTCATTGGGTGACCCCTCATTCTTGTGTTATGTGAAGGAATAAATAACACTTCCTTATTCACTTTCTCCACACCATTCATGATTTGATAGACCTCTATCATATATCCCCCAGTCATCTCTTTTCCAAGCTGAAAAGTCCTGGTCTTTTTAATCTTTCTTCATATTACGGTAGCAATAGCAGTAGATAAAGTTGTCTAGCACTTTTTGTTGAAACCTCTGTTTTCATTTACTTATCACTTGGCCAAACTTGAATGCTTCACGCTGAAAATTTCTACTCTGGGTGCGTGCCAAGATTGAGTTTTTTTGAATGTTTCAGCAAAAAATGATTCAGTTGTTTCTGAAAACAAGATTATTGAAGAGTAAGTTGTTTTGTCAATGTTAAATATTTTCCCAACCATTTCCATGGACAGATCTCTTGCCTCCATTTGTTTTTAACAGATGTTTGAAATTTGGCAAGGGACAGTTCTTAGGTCACAGGTGTTGCGCTATTGAAAATCTGTCCAGATTTGTCTGTTATAAATCTCACAAAATCACCATTTATACGTGCCCAGAGGTACTTGTTAAACACTTCCCCATTAATTTTCTGAATGTTCTAACTGTGCTGTGCATGTTCTCATGTCTCAGTGAGCCTCCTGCATTTTATGCATATAACACATATATAGCTAGATCTCCAGACAAGACACAGGCAAAAGAGACCCTCCTCTTTCTTCTTAAATTACCTTTGAAATTGCTTGTATATTCTTATAGATATGCAGTCTAATTACAATAGAGCATGGTCAATTATTATCAGCTGGAGGGGAGTGGCCTACTGTGTTTTCAATTTAAATTAGTTTGCAAAAGTAGACAGCAAGGAGGAAAGCCATAATTCAGAGAGCTGTCCGGGGGGTTGGGGTGAGCCACAGCCATTCCCTATCTCAGCTCCCCTTGAAGTTCAGTCCATTTGTCATTGTTGTTGGCCATCCAGAATAGCTTGCAGTGAGGAACACACTATTTCCCATTTTTTCCCTATCACAATCATCATATTTTCATCAATAACTTCTACTATCCCTATTGCCATTGTGGTAGTAGTGGTAGTTGTTGATTCTGTTGCTTCAGTGCCTTGGACCTGGGGTCTGGCTGCAGCCATTTTGTTTGGTCTAAAGTGCTATTTTTTCCCCTCATTCCTTTTTTGAGCAGACTGTAACTACCGGTCTGTTTGACTAAAGAGAGCTCTCTGTAATAGTTTCACCTGTGCTGCAAAACTCTTAATACTTAAAAATCCTCTTGTCAGTAGCTGATTTTTGGCTGGATCTAGAGGGAGTGGAGTCAGAAATTGCATTAATTGCTGCAGCTTGCGAGGCCAGTTCTTGGCTATTTAAATCCTTGTTCCGAAGGAACTGATTTTGCTGCTGCTTTGGTCATTCAGCCACACAGAATGTAGTAGCTGGTGCATTGGTATTCCCATTTCCTTCATGGTCTTGTCTCTCTAATGTTGAAAAATTGGAAAGGGTTCAAAAAAGAGCTATAAGAATAATCTGAGGTCTGGAAACCCTGTGTTGTAATAGGAGACTAAAGAACATCAATCTATTTAGTCTATCCAAGAGAAGGTTAAGAGGTGACTTGATGACAGTCTACAAGTACCTACAGGGGAAAGAGATTTCTGAGAGCAGAGGGCTCCTTAAACTAGCAGACAAAGGCAGAACAAGGTCCAATGGTTGGAAGTGGAAGCTAGACAAATTCAGACTAGAAATAAGACACAGTTTTTTTTAACAGCGAGGATAATCAACAATTGGTTTCTCAATCTCTGAAATGTTCAAATCAAGACTGTATATCTTTCTAAAATATGCTATAGCTCAAACAGAAGTTATGGTTGAAGTTATGCTTGATGCAGAAATTATTGGCTGAGGTTCTCTGGCCTGTGTTATGCAGGCGGTCAGACTAAATGGTCATACTTATCCTTTCTGGCTTTAAAATCTATGAATCTATGAATGTTGTTTCAGGGCTGTTTTGAGCAGAGCATGCTGAGACAATTCTTTCTTTCCTTTAGGCAGGGGTTGGATCCACCTGACAGCTATTAACATGTTTTTCTACTTTCAGGGTTTGGGATGCTTTAACAGACAATTACATCCCATCGATCACTGAGGATTGGAGGGACCCCGATATCGAGGTGTTGAATGGCAATATTTCTGACTCAGAGGTACTTCCCAGACTTTATTTTTTGCATTACTTGTAAAAAAAAAAAACAAAAAAACAAAAAACAAAAAACCTAACATGTTCTGGGACACCACTTGCAGTTTGATAAAGGAAGACTGTAAATGCATAAAATGATATAATGTCCAGCAGCCATTCTGAGAAATAGGAATAATAGAATGTGAGAAGGGAGTGCCTGCCAGAGATTGGAACAGATCTCTCACAAACTGCATGAATTTAGGTCACCCTCTCTTGTTAATTGAAAAGCATATGTAATGTGGAACTATAAATGAAACAGCCTTATATGTATGTAATGGGGATTTAGTCAGCTAGGCTGTTGTTTGTTTGAGAGTGATATTGAGGATGTTTGTACCACCTTCCACCATGGCACAGTTAGAACAATGTAGAGCACAGACTTGCCAGCCTACTGAACAAAGCAGCTAGTGATTGCTAATGTATACGGCACATCACAGAGCACTGCAGGGAGCTCAGCTGGCCTGGTGCTTCAGAGGTTCTAGGGTTGCTGTAGTGCTCTTGTTTCTAGAGCTGGTCAAAAATGCAATTTTTATTCCATAGTGAATTTTGATATTTCAAAATTTGTTTCTGTTCAGAATTAGAACAAAAAACTAAAATATCAAAAATGTTCACAGAATGAAAAATTCCAAAGAGTTTAGATTCACAAGATTGGGCAGAACAGAAATTTGCACATTTTTGATTAAAAGGTTTTTGACATAGTGACGTTTTGAACCAGAACAGACAACCTAAAAATGGCTGAACCCTGAGTTACATCCCTCCTGGCACACAGCCCCTAGCTAACCCCTCTCTGCACCCTGAGTTACACCTCTCCCGACACACAGCCCCTAGCTAACCCCTCTCTGCACCCTGAGCTACACCGCTCCAGGCACACAGCCCCTAGCTAACCCCTCCCTGCACCCTGAGTTACACCTCTCCAGACACACAGCCCCTAGCTAACCCCTCCCTGCACCCTGAGTTACACCCCTCCCGGCACACAGCCCCTAGCTAACCCCTCCCTGCACCCTGAGTTACACCTCTCCCGACACACAGCCCCTAGCTAACCCCTCCCTGCACCCTGAGTGATTTTCAGACGTTTTGAGTTACAATTTTTGGTTGCTGGGTGGCCTGCTGAGGGGAGTCGGGGGTGAAGGTCATACTCCATCCCTGGGCCATGCCATGCTGGGCTGGCCCAAGCCCCCTGGCCCTGCCCTCCCCAACACCTAGGCCTGCTGCTTGGTGCTGGTGGCTCAAGCCCCGGCGCTTGGGGCTGAACTCAAAGAAAGGTGCCAAAATACAAGTACACCTAGGACACCATTTCCCCGAAGGCTGACCCTGGCCACCACCGTTTTTTCATTAAAGATGGAAATGGAGCAAAAAGTGAAAGCGAGTGAGAGTAAATGTCGCAAAGCCAACTGTGAAACCTGAGTTTTTAATCCAAACTGAACAGCGGGTTTTCTTTTTATTGTACCACGCCATTTAAATGCAAAACCATTGTGGTTAATATGCCAAACCACGGTATCCCTCTGTAAGGCCTTCGTGGTGAGGTGCCACTTTGAATCAAAGCACTGTAATTTCACTGTGGCCAGTCCTCCTGGCAGCGTTGCAAGACTGCAAGTCTTTGCATTAAACTTCAAATGTCATTCTCACAACATCAGCAATTACAGAGGGAAAAGCAGCAGCTGCTTCTCTTTTAATGTGTTTCAGAGTAGCAGCCGTGTTAGTCTGTATTCGCAAAAAGAAAAGGAGTACTTGTGGCACCTTAGAGACTAACAAATTTATTAGAGCATAAGCTTTCGTGAGCTACAGCTCACTTCATCGGATGCATTTGGTGGAAAAAGCAGAGGAGAGATTTATATACACACACACAGAGAACATGAAACAATGGGTTTATCATACACACTGTAAAGGAGAGTGATCACTTAAGATAAGCCATCACCAGCAGCAGGGGGGGGAAAAGGAGGAAAACCTTTCATGGTGACAAGCAAGGTAGGCTAATTCCAGCAGTTAACAAGAATATCAGAAAGAAAAGGAGTACTTGTGGCACCTTAGAGACTAACAAATTTATTAGAGCATAAGCTTTCGTGAGCCACAGCTCACTTCATCGGATGCATTAGGTGGAAAAAACAGAGGAGAGATTTATATACACACACACAGAGAACATGAAACAATGGGTTTATCATACACACTGTAAGGAGAGTGATCACTTAAGATAAGCCATCACCCACAGCAGGGGGGGGAAAGGAGGAAAACCTTCCATGGTGACAAGCAAGGTAGGCTAATTCCAGCAGTTAACAAGAATATCAGAGGAACAGTGGAGTGGGTGGGAGGGAGAAATACCATGGGGAAATACAGGTTTCAGAGTAGCAGCCGTGTTAGTCTGTATTCGCAAAAAGAAAAGGAGTACTTGTGGCACCTTAGAGACTAACAAATTTATTAGAGCATAAGCTTTCGTGAGCTACATGCATCCGATGAAGTGAGCTGTAGCTCACGAAAGCTTATGCTCTAATAAATTTGTTAGTCTCTAAGGTGCCACAAGTACTCCTTTTCTTTTCATGGGGAAATAGTTTTACTTTGTGTAATGACTCATCCATTCCCAGTCTCTATTCAAGCCTAAGTTAATTGTATCCAGTTTGCAAATTAATTCCAATTCAGCAGTCTCTCGTTGGAGTCTGTTTTTGAAGCTTTTTTGTTGAAGGATAGCCACTCTTAGGTCTGTGATCGAGTGACCAGAGAGATTGAAGTGTTCTCCAACTGGTTTTTGAATGTTATAATTCTTGACGTCTGATTTGTGTCCATTCATTCTTTTACGTAGAGACTGTCCAGTTTGGCCAATGTACATGGCAGAGGGGCATTGCTGGCACATGATGGCATAGATCACATTGGTAGATGCGCAGGTGAACGAGCCTCTGATAGTGTGGCTGATGTGATTAGGCCCTATGATGGTATCCCCTGAATAGATATGTGGACAGAGTTGACAGAGTTGGCAACGGGCTTTGTTGCAAGGATAGGTTCCTGGGTTAGTGGTTCTGTTGTGTGGTGTGTGGTTGCTGGTGAGTATTTGCTTCAGATTGGGGGGCTGTCTGTAAGTAAGGACTGATCTATCTCCCAAGATCTGAGAGAAGGACGAGCCATCGTCACCCCCCGCTGGTGATGGCTCATCTTAAGTGATCACTCTCCTTACAGTGTGTATCATAAAACCCATTGTTTCAGGTTCTCTGTATGTGTATATAAATCTCCCCACTGTATTTTCCACTGAATGCATCCAATGAAGTGAGCTGTAGCTCATGAAAGTTTATGCTCTAATAAATTTGTTAGTCTCTAAGGTGCCACAAGTACTCCTTTTCTTTTTATCAGTTTGAATGCATGCCCCAAGGGATTTCTGGATCACCAGCCATGTTTCGACATCTTATGGAGAAAGTTGCAAAAGACATGGACTTACTGCAGGTGTTTATTTGGATGACCTGATTGTGTTTGGAAGGACCTTGGAGGAGCATGAAGAAAGGCTTTTTAAAGTTCTAGATCGGTTGGAAGCCTATGGGCTGAAGCTTTCAATTGACAAATGCCAGTTCTGCAGAAACTTGGTGAATTATGTGGGCAGGGTGAAAGTAACAAAGGATTTACCGGTACTTCAGAGTCCTGAGCACGGGGCGGGGCCTTGACTGGAAGAGGCGGGGCCTTTACATCCAGATTTAAAGGCCCCAGGGCTCCGGCTGCGAGCCCCCAAGCCTTTAAATCACCCCCAGAGCTCGCAGCTTCAGAAGCAGCTGGGAGACCCAGGGCTCAGGGGCAATTTAAAGGGTCCCAGCCGCCGCTGCCAAAGCGGAGGTCCGGGCCCTTTAAATCACTGCCAGAGCCCTGCCACCGCTACCACAGGGGCTCCAGCAGTGGGGCTCGGGTGGTGCTTTAAAGGGCCCAGGGCCCCGGCCACTGCAGGGAGCTCAGGGCCCTTTAAAGCACCAGGCTGGGGAAGCCGGTCCGGTCCGGCATGGCACACTGACTCTTGCCGGTACGCAGTACCAGACCATACCGGCTTACTTTCACCTCTGTATGTGGGTAACGTGTCTCAAAGGGTGGTAGTACTGATCCTGACAAAACAGATGGGCTCACTACATGGCCACGCCCAAGTAATTACAGACCTTTCTTGGATTTAGTTTTGTCAAGAACTATGCTCCCATTGTAAAACCCCTGAATGATCTTACCCAGAGGTACCAGTCCAGCAAGAACAAATCTAAGATCAAGAATAAGGGGAGGTCCCAAAAGCCTCCTGAGCAGAGACACTATGGCCCCTGAGAACCATTTGGACCATGATGGGATGAGAGATGTGAAAGGGCTTTTCAGGAAATCATTAATTGCCTAACTCATCCTCCAGTCCTAGTTTTTGCAGATCCAAGCAAGCTGTTTATCCTGCATACTGATGCCAGTTTGGAGGGTCTGGGAGCAGTCCTGTACCAGGAAGTGGAAGGCAAATGTAAACCTGAAGCCTTTGCCACCCAAGGCGTGTCTTATAGTGAAACTCACTACCCCATCCACAAGCTGGAGTGCTTGACCTTAAAATGAGCCATCACTGAGAAATTTTGAGACTACTTGTATGGTGCTCAGTATCAAGTGTGGACAGACAACAATCCATCGATTTATGTGTTAACAGGTGCTAAGCTGGATGCTACAGGGCAGAGATGGGTAGCCACCCTGGCTAGTTATGAGTTCAGCATTCAGTACCAATGAGGGAGAAGCAGTGCAGATGTGGATGCATTGTCCCAGCATTCACAGGCATCAGAAGTTGCTGTGATACCTATGGATGGAGTGAGAGCTATTTGCAGTGTGAGTTGTCGAGAGCCAGAGGCCCATGAGAGTCTTCCTGGGTTGTTGCAAAAGCTCCGGGTCTGCGTGCCATCTGAAAGCGTGCCAGCTGCCTCAGTGAACTATACTGTGTTGGACCAATCTCCATTGCCCATGCTCAATGCAGCTGCCGGGCAAGAAGCCCAGCTGCAAGATATTGAAATTCATGATACACTACCGATGTTTGGGTGAGAACCAAGATTACCCACAGACTGGTGCTTTGGCGTATCAGAGGATGGAGATAGCTATGAGACTCATCAGCAGTGTGTATCCCGACTAAGGGCACGTCTTCACTAGCAACATTAAAGCACTGCCGCAGCCGGGCTGCCACAGAAGCACTTTAATGTGGCTGTGTAGTCGCAGCACCAGCACTGGGACAGAGCTCGCCCAGTGCTATAAAAATCCCACCTCCACAAGGGGAGTAGCTACCAGTGCTGGGAGAAGCACTATCTACACTGCTACGTTACAGTGCTGAAACTTGTATTTTTTTAAACCCCTGAGTGAGAAAGTTGCAGCGCTGAAAGTGGCAGTAGAGACAAGGCCTAAGAGAAAATCTGTGGGATGCTTATCGCTTAGCTACGTCTGCAGCTTGGAAAAACTCAGACCGTAACAAACATTGGTATGATGCTCGGGTGCATTTGTAGAAGCTCCAGCCAGCGGGATAGAGTTCTGCTGAGAAATTTGGGTATTGATGGCAAACACAAGATAGCCAACAAATGGAAAGGAATACCTTACCTCGTGGTGGAAAAACTGGGAGATTAAACTACAAGATTAAACCCGAATTGGGGCCAGGGCAAATAAAGTCAGTACATAGAAACTTTTTACTCCCTGCGGGGGAATTGGTAGGCACCCCTTATGAAATGGACCACAACATGGCAAATTGGACAGAACAAAAGTGCTTGACCAAAGCCACCATCCAAAATAGACAGTGGGCCCCCTGGGGCTAACCTATCCCTAATCAGCACATCTGAGTCTGAGGAGGAAGACACTACCAAGGTGTATCCTAGGATGGAGACAAGATTTCAACCTCTATCAGCTGAACTAAGGGAGAGCTCCACCTCTTCAGCCCTAAACCCCATGGCGGAAGTATTTAGGCCCGTTGCTGGCACACCTGTGCTACCAATGAGACTGCCCTGCAATGACACATCTAGGACAGTGGAGACATACAGGTGGAAGGTGTCCTGGGTGCCTTGGACCTTCCACTATTAGAATCAGAGATGCAAGGACCTATGCCAGTAATTGAGGGACTCTCAAAGTAACCTGCACCATCTGTCGCGCAAGAAGCTGTCCCCCTTGCCCCTGCAATGCCCACTCTCAATCGACTGGGCAAGGTTACAAGGCCAACAAACCAGTTAACTTATGATGCACTTAGGATGGCTAGTGACGAACCAACACACTTAGCTCACAGGCTTGTCAAAGCCACAGTAAGTTTCCTGAGGCCCTTCAGGGGGAACTAATGAATTTGGTATAATATGCACTGTGATTTGTCGAGCCAACAAATTCTTGGCAGGGGGAGGATGTAAGCAGAGTCTGAATGAACTCTCCCCTGACATCTAGTGATGACGTGTGGAAGAGGACTTCAGAAGCTGATCTTGTTTACATGGGCACATCCACCCTGCCTAAGAGCACAGCATGATAGGACTGCTTGCCCAAATGATCACTTTTGGCTCATGTTGGATCCCCAGTCTCCTTGTACTGTGATCAGAGTTATAAAGAGTTGTTATCCTTGTTGTGTGAATCAAGGGCAGCAGAACTGTGCTCGGTGTACTCTGATTGAGGGATTCACCCTCAACTAAACGGCACTCAGTAGGCAGGGGACATGGGTTCCAAAGCCCAGTGAGTTTGGAGAGGGTGGGGACAGGTGAATGCTTATACCTGGTAGTGTGCGCTCTGCCCAAGGGTCCCAGACACCATTTGATCCTTCCTATATGATTGTGTAATAACAAAGCTGATTAAGACTCAATGTAAAGTCTTGCTACACACCAGAGAGCTAAAATCATTGCTGCTTAGGTCTAAGGATTAGATCTACTTTGGGACAGTGTCTCTGATGCAAGAGACTGCCCAGTGTGCACCAGCATTGAGGTTCCCCCACTAACCTCTGAGAGGGGTGTCAAGTGGGGGGACCTGAAGACATCTGGCTGATTGGCTGGCAGGACAACTGGTGAAGAGGTGCAGTGATTGGCTGGCAAGGTGGCTAGCAGAGACGATGGGAGCGGAGCCCCGCAGAGAAGCACGGTGATTGGGTGGTGGAGAGGCATGGTGATTGGCCAGTGCGGCAGCTGGTGGAGAGGACTGGAGTGTAGCCCGACAGAGAGACACCGTGATCAGCCAGCAAGGTGCCTGGCAGAGAAGTGCTAAGAGCGAATTCCCAGGTAGCTGAGCAAGTAAGTTGCCTTCTTAACCCCACTTCACCCAGGATGGGAGGTGAACTCTGTACATGCACCTCTGAACTCTAGGTGTGCACTGATCAAGGACAACAACTGTGAGTGGGGTGCAGAGAAGGGACGGGCACATTAAAGGGAGTTTTGGTAGCTGGACTTAAGAACTTGAGGGAAAAGGACACTGCCCAACTTACTTGCTTTTGCTCATAGTTTATGTTTATGAACCCTCTTTGTGGTGCTTTCCCAATTTAATGCAAGGTTACTTTCCTCCTTTCATTCAAAGTTTCTTTGCTATACTCAGACTCTGGGCTTGCGAGAGGGGACATATTGCCAATTAGAGGTGCCCAGGGGATGGTGTGTAATTGTCCAAGATCACTGGGTGGAGGCTCAAGCCAGTTTTGAGTTGTATTGTTGTTAAGGAACCCCTAAGATTCTGAACCTGTCCCTTCTTCCTGCCAACTCTGACTGGCAGAAGGGTTAGAGTATTAAGCACAAAATTTCTTCATTGAAAATTTCACAATCATAAAATCTAACAAAGAGCAATAACTGGGCAATGTCATGTAAATCACTTGAATTGTCCCCTGCAAGAGCATTTTTTACATCAGAAAGCAGTACTGACAAACAATCCTTGTAAACTACCTCCATTCTTTACCCTCCCATAGACTCAGACAGGGGACACAGTTCACAATGTCATCTTTGTTTTTATCTCCAGCAAAAAGCTCCTCCAGTGTTTACGTGCAGTCCTTCACAAGCTCAGCATCCAGGAGAGGATTTTTCTTTCTAGCTAGTACCCACATTAAAAGAAAAGGAGTACTTGTGGCACCTTAGAGACTAACAAATTTATTAGAGCATAAGCTTTCGTGAGCTACAGCTCACTTCATCGGATGCATTAGGTGGAAAAAACAGAGGAGAGATTTATATACACACACACAGAGAACATGAAACAATGGGTTTATCATACACACTGTAAGGAGAGTGATCACTTAAGATAAGCCATCACCAACAGCAGGGGGGGAAAGGAGGAAAACCTTTTATGGTGACAAGCAGGTAGGCTAATTCCAGCAGTTAACAAGAATATCAGAGGAACAGTGGGGGGTGGGGGGGGGAGGAGAAATACCATGGGGAAATAGTTTTACTTTGTGTAATGACTCATCCATTCCCAGTCTCTATTCAAGCCTAAGTTAATTGTATCCAGTTTGCAAATTAATTCCAATTCAGCAGTCTCTCCTTGGAGTCTGTTTTTGAAGCTTTTTTGTTGAAGAATAGCCACTCTTAGGTCTGTGATCGAGTGACCAGAGAGATTGAAGTGTTCTCCAACTGGTTTTTGAATGTTATAATTCTTGACGTCTGATTTGTGTCCATTTATTCTTTTACGTAGAGACTGTCCAGTTTGGCCAATGTACATGGCAGAGGGGTACTGCTGGCACATGATGGCATATATCACATTGGTAGATGCGCAGGTGAACGAGCCTCTGATAGTGTGGCTGATGTGATTAGGCCCTATGATGGTGTCCCCTGAATAGATATGTGGACAGAGTTGGCAATGGGCTTTGTTGCAAGGATAGGTTCCTGGGTTAGTGGTTCTGTTGTGTGATGTGTGGTTGCTGGTGAGTATTTGCTGCAGGTTGTGGGGCTGTCTGTAAGCAAGGACTGGCCTGTCTCCCAAGATCTGTGAAAGTGATGGGTCATCCTTCAGGATAGGTTGTAGATCCTTGATGATGCATTGGAGAGGTTTTAGTTGGGGGCTGAAGGTGATGGCTAGGGGCGTTCTGTTATTTTCTTTGTTGGGCCTGTCCTGTAGTAGGTGACTTCTGGGTACTCTTCTGGCTCTGTCAATCTGTTTCTTCACTTCAGCAGGTGGGTATTGTAGTTGTAGGAATGCGTGATAGAGATCTTGTAGGTGTTTATCTCTGTCTGAGGGGTTGGAGCAAATGCAGTTGTATCATAGAGCTTGGCTGTAGACAATGGATCGTGTGGTGTGCTCTGGATGAAAGCTAGAGGCCTGTAGGTAGGAATAGTGGTCAGTAGGTTTCCGGTATAGGGTGGTGTTTATGGGACCATCTCTTATTAGCACCATAGTGTCCAGGAAGTGGATCTCTTGTGTGGACTGGTCCAGGCTGAGGTTGATGGTGGGATGGAAATTATTGAAATCATGGTGGAATTCCTCAAGGGCTTCTTTTCCATGGGTCCAGATGATGAAGATGTCATCAATGTAGCGCAAGTGGAGTAGGGGCATTAGGGGACGAGAGCTGAGGAAGCGTTGTTCTAAGTCAGCCATAAAAATGTTGGCATACTGTGGGGCCATGCGGGTATCCATCACAGTGCCGCTGATTTGAAGGTATACATTGTCCCCAAATATGAAATAGTTATGGGTGAGGACAAAGTCACAAAGTTCAGCCACCAGGTTAGCCGTGACATTATCGGGGATACTGTTCCTGATGGCTTGTAGTCCATCTTTGTGTGGAATGTCGGTGTAGAGGCTTCTACATCCATAGCGGCTAGGATGGTGTTTTTAGGAAGATCACCGATGGATTGTAGTTTCCTCAGGAAGTCAGTGGTGTCTCGAAGATAGCTGGGAGTGCTGGTAACGTAGGGCCTGAGGAGGGAGTCTACATAGCCAGACAATGCCTGAGATGATGGGGCGTCCAGGATTTCCAGGTTTATGGATCTTGGGTAGCAGATAGAATACCCCAGGTCGGGGTTCCAGGGGTTCTGTGCAGATTTGTTCTTTTGCTTTTTCAGGGAGTTTCTTGAGCAAATTCTGTAGTTTCTTTTGTTAACCCTCGGTGGGATCAGAGGGTAATGGCTAACTGATAATTATAAATAAATAAATTTATTTATTATTATAAATAAAGGGTAATTCAAACTCATAGAATCCTAACGGACAGATGAAAGCTGTCTTCTCCTTATCTTCTGCTCCCAGAGGGATCTGGTAGTATCCACTTCGGAGATCCAATACAGAGAACTACTGACTGCCCAGCAAATGGTCCAAGGCATCTTGTACTCAAGGCATAGTGAACTGGTCAACTACAGTGCGCCTGTTTAGCGTGTGGTAGTCAATACACATCCGAATTTTCCCATTCTTCTCATGGACCACCATAATGGGAGAGGTGTATGGGCTTCGGGACTCTGTAATGATGCTGTTTGCAATCAACTCCTGCAGATGATGCCGTACGTCTTCCATCTCAGAGAGAGCAATCTTCCTAGATCACTCCCTGAAGGGTCGTGAATTTTGTAGCCTGATGGGATGTTCCACTCCTTTTGCACATCTCACATTCCTCTCATGCAGTGCGAATACCTTGGATAGTTTGCAAAGCTTCTTCCTCAGGCGATCCTTCCACTCCTCTGACAACTGTGAGTCTACGAAGTCAAACTTTGAAGGTTCTATTGCTGGAACTTCAGCTTCACACTGGGGTCTTACAACAGTTTCAGGCTTAAAGAGGTCTACTGTCTTCTGCCCTTGTTTCACAACCACATTGTGCCATATTTCATCAGCAATCAGTATAATCACCTTTTCCTGGGCTTCAGTGGGTAGGGCTATGTCTCCACTGGGGATCAGCACTCCTGCTGGCTGCTCTACCATTGCTAATGTTCTTTAACTGCCTTTTAGACAGGTACTTATGACAAAAACCTCCTTCTCTATCATTGCAGGCACCACCACAGGGGCTGTGTTCGCATACCTCAATGGTCCTATTGGTGAATCAGACATCACCCTTTTAGTAATGCATCCGATGAAGTGAGCTGTAGCTCACGAAAGCTTATGCTCTAATAAATTTTTTAGTCTCTAAGGTGCCACAAGTACTCCTTTTCTTTTTGCGAATACAGACTAACACGGCTGCTACTCTGAAACCACCCTTTTAGTGTCCTCAATTTTTCCATAGGCTGCAGCACAAAGTGTGTGGATCATCAAGCTGTTTATGTATTGGTCCCCTGCTCACTGTCTGCAGTAATCAGCAAGTATCTTGAAGAGACTGGAGTTGGCCCCTATCAGCATGGACACATCCCACAGTATTCCTGCCAGCAAGTTAAAAAAGTATGGATTGAAAGAATGGACTATAAGGTGGATAGAAAGCTGGCTAGATTGTCGGGCTCAATGGGTAGCGATCAATGGCTCTATGTCTAGTTAGCAGCCAGTATCAAGTGGAGTGCCCTAGGGGTCAGTCCTGGGGCCGGCTTTGTTCAACATCTTTAGTAATGATCTGGATGATGGGATGAATTGCACCCTCAGCAAGTTTGAAGATGACATGTAGCTGGGGGGAGAGGTAGATAGACTGGAAGGTAGGGATAGGGTCCAGAGTGACCTAAACAAATTGGAGGATTGGGCCAAGAGAAATCTGATGAGGTTCGACAAGGACAAGTGCAGAATCCTGCACTTAGGAAGGAAGAATCCCATGCACTGCTACAGGCTGGGGACCGAGTGTCTCTGGGAATTCCAGGTGCACTATGACGTACCCTTAGTAGGGGTATTCCTCCATGCTGAGGCCACACAGGCCAACTCCTATCAGTGGCTCTATAGGTAGGTGCCTAAACATCTGTTCCTCAAAGGACTGAAATATGATAGTCACCTGAGACCTGGGGTGAAGCATAACCTTACATTCTGTCCCTTTGATCATCACAATGACTTCTTCTCGGGGTCCTATCAATCCTGGTGGGATTCGGATTGTGTGGTTCTTTCCAATGGAGCCTCCAAATCTTGCAGGCCTAGGTGGCTCCCTTCCCAAGCCCCTTTAACGGTTCCTCGACTCCTCCCAGCTGGTCCTCAGCTTTCCGTACACTAAGGCGGGATTTTCTTCATTACAACACTTGGCACCACTGTGCTTATCCTGGACACACCATAATAAAACAGTTGTCCTTTCCCCCTTTTGCACTGGTGGGATGGTTGCTCGAAATGTTGTCTTATCATGGTCCTGGACCAAGGTTGAAATGTTGTCTTATCATGATCATGGACCAAGGTTGGAAGGGACCTCAGGAGTTCATCTAGTCCAACCCCTTGCTCAAAACAGGACCAATCCCCAACTAAATCATCCCAGCCAGGGCTTTGTGAAGCCTGACCTTAAAAACTTCTAAGGAAGGAGATTCCACCACCTCCCTAGGTAACACATTCCAGTGTTTCACCACCCTCCTGGTGAAAAAGTTTTTCCTAATATCCAACCTAAACCTCCCCCACTACAACTTGAGACCATTACTCCTTGTTCTGTCATCAGCTACCACTGAGAACAGTTTAGATCCATCCTCTTTGGAACCCCCTTTCAGGTAGTTGAAAGCAGCTATCAAATCCCCCCTCATTCTTCTCTTCTGCAGACTAAACAATGCCAGTTCCCTCAGCCTCTCCTCATAAGTCCTGTGTTCCAGCCCCCTAATTGTTTTTGTTGCCCTCCGCTGGACATTTTCCAATTTTTCCACATCCTTCTTGTACTGTGTGGGGCCCAAAACTGGACAGAGTACTCCAGATGAGGCCTCACCAATGTTGAATAGAGGGGAACGATCACGTCCCTCGATCTGCTGGTAATGCCCCTACTTATACATCCCAAAATGCCATTGGCCTTCTTGGCAACAAGGGCACACTGTTGACTCATATCCAGCTTCTCGTCCACTGTAACCCCTAGGTCCTTTTCTGCAGAACTGCTGCCGAGCCATTCGGTCCCTAGTCTGTAGCGGTGCATAGGATTCTTCCATCCTAAGTGCAGGACTCTTCACTTGTCCTTGTTGAACCTCATCAGATTTCTTTTGGCCCAGTCCTCTAATATGTCTATGGCCCTCTGTGTCCTATTTCTACCCTCCAGAGTATCCACCTCTCCTCTCCATTTAGTGTCATCTGCAAACTTGATGAGGGTGCAATCCACACCATCCTCCAGATCCTTTATGAAGATATTGAACAAAACCGGCCCCAGGACCGACCCTTGGTGCACTCCACTTGATACCGGCTGCCAACTAGACATGGAGCCATTGATTACTACCCGTTGAGCCCAACAATCTAGCCAACTTTCTATCCACCTTGTAGTCCATTCATCCAGCCCATACTTCTTTAACTTGCTGGCAAGAATACTGTGAGAGACCGTGTCAAAAGCTTTGCTAAAGTCAAGGAACAACACGTCCACTGCTTTCCCCTGATCCACAGAGCCAGTTATCTCGTCATAGAAGGCAATTAGATTAGTCAGGCATGACTTGCCCTTGGTGAATCCATGCTGACTGTTCCTGATCACTTTCCTCTCCTCTAAGTGCTTCAGCATTGATTCCTTGAGGACCTGCTCCATGATTTTTCCAGGGACTGAGGTGAGGCTGACTGGCCTGTATTTCCCAGGATCCTCCTTCTTCCCCTTTTTAAAGGTGGGCACTACATTAGCCTTTTTCCAGTCGTCCGGGACTTTTCCCGATCACCATGAGTTTTCAAAGATAATGGCCAATGACTCTGCAATCACATCCGCGAACTCCTTTAGCACTCTCGGATGCAGCACTTCCAGCCCCATGGACTTATGTTTGTCCTGCTTTTCTAAATAGTCCCAAACCACTTCTAAATAGTCCACAGAGGGCTGGTCACCTCCTCCCCATGCTGTGCTGCCCAGTGCAGTAGTCTGGGAGCTGACCTTGTTTGTGAAGACAGAGGCAAAAAAAGCATTGAGTACATTAGCTTTTTCTACATCCTCTGTCACTAGGTTGCCTCCCTCATTCAGTAAGGGGCCCAAACTTTCCTTGACTTTCTTCTTGTTGCTAACATACCTGAAGAAATCCTTCTTGTTACTCTTAACACCTTTTGCTAGCTGCAACTTCAGGTGTGATTTGGCCTTCCTGATTTCACTCCTGCATGCCCGAGCAATATTTTTATACTCTTCCCTAGTCATTTGTCCAGTCTTCCACTTCTTGTAAGCTTCTTTTTTGTGTTTAAGATCAGCAAGGATTTCACTGTGATGCTAAATTGGTCGCCTGCCATATTTGCTATTCTTTCTACACATCGGGATGGTTTGTCCCTGTAACCTCAATAAGGATTCTTTAAAATACAGCCAGCTCTTCTTGACTCCTTTCCCCCTCATGTTATTCTCCCAGGGGATCCTGCCCATCCGTTCCCTGAGGGAGTCAAAGTCTGTTTTTCTGAAGTCCAAGGTCCGTATTCTGCTGCTCTCCTTTCTTCCCCGTGTCAGGATCCTGAACTCGACCATCTCATGGTCACTGCCTCCCAAGTTCCCATCCACTTTTGCTTCCCCTACTAATTCTTCCCAGTTTGTGAGCAGCAGATCAAGAAGAGCTCTCCCCTAGTTGGTTCCTCCAGCACTTGCACCAGGAAATTATCCCCTACACTTTCCAAAAACTTCCTGGATTGTCTGTGCACCGCTGTATTGCTCTCCCAGCAGATATTGGGGTGATTGAAGTCTCCCATGAGAACCAGGGCCTGTGATCTAGTAACTTCCGTGAGTTGCCGGAAGAAAGCCTCGTCCACTGCATCCCCCTGGTCCAGTGGTCTATAGCAGACTCCCACCACGACATCACCCTTGTTGCTCACACTTCTAAACTTAATCCAGAGACTCTCAGGTTTTTCTGCAGTTTCATACTTGAGCTCTGAGCAATCATACTGCTCTCTTACATACAAAGAAACTCCCCCACCTTTTCTGCCCTGCCTGTCCTTCCTGAACAGTTTATATCCATCCATGACAGTACTCCAGTCATGTGAGTTATCCCACCAAGTCTCTGTTATTCCAATCACATTCTAATTCCTTGACTGTCCCAGGACTTCCAGTTCTCTCTGCTTGTTTCCCAAGCTTCTTGCATTTGTGCATAGGCACTTGAGATAATTCGCTGATTGTCCCTCTTTCTCAGTATGAGGCAGGAGCCCTCCCCTTTCATGCACTCCTGCTCATGCTTCCTCCTGGTATCCCACTTCCCCACTTACCTCTGGGCTTTGGTCTCCTTCCCCTGGTGAACCTAGTTTAAAGCCCTCCTCACTAGGTTAGCCAGCCTGCTTGCGAAGATGCTCTTCCCTCTCTTCATTAGGTGGAGCCTGTCTCTGCCTAGCACTCCTCCTTCTTGGAGCACCGTCCCATGGTCAAAGAATCCAAAGCCTTCTCTCCTACACCACCTGCATAGCCATTCGTTGACTTCCACAATTCAACGGTCTCTATCCGGGCCTTTTCCTTCCACGGGGAGGATGGACGAGAAGACCACTTGCACCTCAAACTCCTTTATCTTTTTTCCCAGAGACATGTAGTCTGCAGTGATCCACTCAAGGTCATTCTTGGCAGTATCTTTGGTGCCCACGTGGAGAAGCAGGAAGGGGTACCGATCTGAGGGCTTGATGAGTCTCAGCAGTCTCTCTGTCACATCATGAATCTTGGCTCCTGGCAAGCAGCAGACTTCTCGGTTTTCCCGGTTGGGGAGGCAGATAGATGACTCAGTCCCCCTGAGGGGAGAGTCCCCGAGCACCACCTTCTCCTCCTCCTTCTCTTTGGAGCGGTGGTCGTGGAACCCCCAACCCTAGGACAGTGCATCTCATGCCTTCCAATCGGTGTTCCCTTCCCTCAGATGTCTCATCTAGTCCACTCTCCGCATTAGTACCTGTGGAAAGAATATGAAAACGGTTACTTACCTGTATCTGCATTGCTGGTATATGGACGCTCCCCTTTCTTCTTCTGGAGGTCACGTGCTGCCAAATTTCTTCACCATCCTCCTGTCTGTGCAGTGCAGCCTGCTCTGAATCTTCAGAACATTGTGTCTGTAGAAGCATATCCTGACGTATGTCCAGGAAATCTTCAGTTTCTCTTATGCAACGCAGGGTCGATACCTGTTGCTGCAGACCTTGAACCTTCTCTTCCAATATGGAGACCAGCTTGCACTTCGTACAGACAAAGTTGCTTCTGTCCTATGGAAGAAAGACAAACATGGCACATCCAGTGCAGGTCACAACAGATGAATACTCCCCATCCATATTACCTTCCTTCTATGAGCTTCCTCAAGAGTTGTAGTAACTGCAGCTCAGCTATTTTTTCTTTCAGGACCTGCATTTGTTGGGCAAGTTCGTCTCTGGTGCTCACCATCAGTACACTGGCTGTTCGCAAGGTTACTGTGCTGGCTGGCTCAGATAGTTGGGCTTTCCAAAAAACTCACTGGTGGCTTGCTTTTCTTCTTCCTCTCTAATCTCTAATCAGCTGGGAGTAACTTGGGGGACTTCTCTGTCGTTCTCTTAACCGGAGGTGAAGTAGAATCATGTTCTGATATTGAGTTCCTCTTATAACTTAGCCAGTCTGGTCTGATCCATCTGCTCAGCAGTCACTGTTCCCCTCCTGACATCTCTTTGAAGCAGTTTCTCCAGACTCTGTATATAGGCTGAAATCTTCTCACCCCTTCACTGATGGGAATTAAGGAACTTACAATAAATGTACTCAGAGCACTCTATGCTCCCACAGCTGTGAGCAAGGGCCTCTAGGAAGTCCTTCACACTGACCCCCGGGTTAGTGAGCTTCAAGGTACGAATCACATCTAATGCCGGCCCCCTGAGGCTCTCTACTAGACACCTTTGCTTTTCTGAATCCTGCAGCACGTCAGTGATATGTTCCAACCAGGGTTCAAACTCTTCTTCTCCACTATTGGGATGGGACCCCCAGCAAATAACCTTAACTGACATTAGGAGCTTGTTGTAGAATGGGACAGCACAATCTTTCCCAATGCTTGCACCTTGCCTTTGCCCACTCCTCAAGTGAGGTTGCAGCTCCCAGGTTTCGGGCTGCCAACTGAAGGCCCAACAAACCGGGCATATCAGCCAGGGTTTTTCCCTCTTTCTCTAAGATGACTGACACCTTCTTTAACAAGTCTGCATCTGAGGCAGGTGGTGGTGGGGACTGGCTTCTAAAACCTGCCAGCTTCCACATGCCTCCCACCACTGCTTTCACACTTGGAACCTGTAGGGGTTCCACTGCCACTTGCAGCTCACAAAGTGCTGTGAAGTTACCATCACCCCTCATGAAAATATGCCAATGCCCATGCTGTAGAGCAGACTCAACTGAGCCCTCATGAAATGCTTCTGGTATCCTTGTTATCAGAAGGCAGTTATTACCATCAATATTCATCCCCTTGCACCAGTCCTCTAACATATGAACAGCCATTATACAAACTGCAGTTTTCCTAACTTAATGAATCACCCAAGATGTGCTTGCGAGAGGTATTGACACAGGAATTTCAGACGAGCCCCCAAAAATATAACCCTTCTGATTCTGGCAGCAACAAGAGCTGGGTTCAGTATCTAGGGGTTCCTTTTCAACAATACAACACAAAAATGGCTCGAGCCCCCACCCAGTGACCTGGGACAATTGCACACCACCCCTGGGTGCCTCTAAGTGGTAATACTTCCCCTCCTGCAAGCACAGAGTCTGAGTGTAGCAAAGAAACTTTTAATAAAAGGAGGTAAGTAACCTGGCATTAAATTGGGAAAACACCACAAAGAGGGTTCATAAACATAAAATATGAGCAAAAGACCCACCCCCAAATAAGTTGGGCAGTGTCCTTTTCCCTCAGGTTCTTAAGTCCAGCAACCAAAAGTCCCTTTAAAATGACCATTCCTTCTCTGCACCCCACTCACAGTTGTTGTCCTTGGTCAGTGCAGACCTAGAGTTCAGAGGTGCATCTGCAGAGTTCACCTCCCATCCTGGGTGAAGTGGGGTTAAGAAGGCACTTTACTTGCTCAGCTGCCTGGGCACTCACTCGCCGCTGCTCTTTGCTGGCCATCCTGCAGGCTGATCAGTGCTTCGTTTTTCTCCACCAGCCGATTGGCCAGATGTCTTCAGGTCCCACCACTTAATACCACTCTCAGTGATTTTAGCTGTTAGTGGGGGAGCCTCACTGCTGGTGCACACTGGCAGTCTCTTGCATCAGAGACACTGTCCCAAAGTCAGTCTAATGCTTAGACCTAGGTATCAGTGATTTCAGCTCTGCAGGGTATAGCAAGACTCTCCATTGAATCTTAATCAGCTTTGTTATTACACAGTCATGTGAGGAAGAATCAAATGGTATCTGGGGCCCTTAGGCAGGGCCCACACCACCAGGCACAAGTACCTGTCCCCCACCCTCTCTGAACTCACTGGGCTTTGGAACCCATGTCCCCTGCCTAGTGAGTGGTGTTTCGTTGAGGGTGAGTCCCTCAATCAGGGTACGCCAAGCACAGTTCTGCTGCCATTGATTCATACAACAAGGATAACAACCCTTTATAACTCCTGTCCCAATAACAAGGAGACGGGGATCCAACACCAGCCAAAATATCCCAATATCTAGTTTGGATATTAGGAAAAACTATTTCAGTAGGAAGGTAGTGAAGCACTGGGTTATCTAGGGAGGAGGTGGAATCTCCATCCTTAGAGATTTTTCACGCTCATCTTGACAAAGCCCTGGCTGGGATGATTTAGATCCCAGAATATTAAAAGAACTGGCACATACAATTGCTAGCCCAATAGCAAGGATTTTTAATGAATCTGTAAACTCAAGGTCATACCCTATGACTAGAGAATTTCTAATATAGTTCCTATTTTTAAGAAAGGGAAAAAAAGTGATCCATGTAACTACAGGCCTGTTACTTCGACATCTGTAGTATGCAAGGTCTTGGAAAAATTTTTGAAGGAGAAAGTACTTAAGGACATTGAGGTCAATGGCAATTGGGATAAAATACAACATGGTTTAACAAAGGCAGATTGTGCCAGACCAACCTGATCTCCTTCTTTGAGAAGATAATTGATTTTTTAGACAAAGGAAATTCAGTAGATCTAATCTATCTTGATTTCAGTGGGGCATTTGATTCAATTCCACATGGGAAATTATTAGTTAAATTTGGAGAAGATGAGGATTAATCTGAGAATTGAAAGGTGGCTAAGGAACTGGTTAAAGGCAACTACGACAGGTCATACTGAACAGTGAACTGACTAGTAGAGTTCTTCAGGGATCAATCTTGGGACCAGTCTTTTTTTTTTTAATTAATGACCTTGGCACAAAATGTGTGAGTGTGCTAATAAAATTTGTGGATAACACAAAGTTGGGAGGTATTGGCAATATGGAGGAGAATCAGAATATCATACAAGATCTGGGTGACTTTGAAAAGTGGAGTAATAGAAATGGGATGAAATTTAATAGGTAAAAGTGCAAGGTCCTGCACTGAGAGACTAACAACAAGAATTTTTGCTATAAACGGGCAGCTTATCAGTTGGAAGTAACAGATAAGGGGAAAGACCTGCTTATATTGGACGATCACAGAATAACTATGAGTAGGCACTACCAATTTCATGGCCATGAAAAATGTGTCACGGACCATGAAATCAGCCCTCTCCCATGAAGTCTGATTTCCTCTGCTGCTGGGAGCCTGGGGCTCCTAGCTGCTAGTCCGGCTGCGCTGGGGAGAGACAGGACTTGTCCTTCCTCTGCATGGCCGTTTCTGGTAGGGGGATCAGACCCACTTCCAGAGGCAATGAAGAAATGAGGATGGTACACTCTCACTTCTGCCCTGCAGCAGCCCAGAAGATGGGCTCCAGGCTTCACTTCCCCCCAGCCCGCAGCTCCTACTGCAGCTCCAGGTGCCAAGATCAGGGCTTCCTCCAACAGAGGCTCCTGCCAGGCTGGAGGCTTTCACTCCCATAGCTGCAGCTGGTACAGCCTGGGCTCTGGGCTTCTGTGTGCCTCCCGCCTTGTGGCTCCTGCTGAGGCTCCGGGTTCCTCCCTGGGGGCTTCCTCTCCTGGCGGCTGCAGCTGAGGCAGCCTGGGCTCGGGGCTTCTGCCCCCTGCCGCTCCAGCTGGGGCTCGGGGCAGCCCGGGCTGGGGGCGTCCGCTCCGCAGCTGTAGCCAAGGCTTAAGACTGCCCAAGCTCGAGGCTTCTTCCCCTGCAGCTGCTGCTGGGCTCGGGTGACCTGGTAGGGGCTTCTGCCCTGGGGCTTCTTCCAGGACTGGGGCACCAATTTTTCCTGGGGGCCCCAAAATCAGTGGGGGGTGGGGCTGCCTTCATCTGTTCCTGGAGAGTCCAGCTCTGAAGGCAGCACAGAAGTGAAGGTGGCAATTTTTGGACCCCCCTATAACAACTTTGAACTCCCTCATGATCCCATTTTCGGTTGAGACCCTCACGGTTACAATACTGTGAAATTTCAGATGTAAACATCTGAAATAGTGAAATTGACCAATTAAAAAACCCTCTGGCCATGAAATTGACCAGAATGGACGGTGAATTTGGTAGGGCCCTAATTACGAGCCACCAATGTGGAAAGGGAAGGGTAAACACCTTTAAAATCCCTCCTGGCCAGAGGAAAAACCCTTTCACCTGTAAAGGGTTAAGAAGCTAGGATAACCTCGCTGGCACCTGAGCAAAATGACCAATGAGGAGACAAGATACTTTCAAAGCTGGAGGGGGGAGAAACAAAGGTTCTCTCTGTCTGTGTGATGCTCTTGCCGGGGACAGAACAGAAAAGAAATGGAGTCTTAGAATTTAGTAAGTAATCTAGTTAGAGATGCGTTAGATTCTGTTTTGTTTAAATGGCTGATAAAATAAGCTGTGCTGAATGGAATGGATATTCCTGTTTTTTGTGTCTTTTTGTAACTTAAGGTTTTGCCTAGAGGGATTCTCTATGTTTTGAATCTGATTACCCTGTAAGGTATTTACCATCCTTATTTTACACACGTGATTCTTTTACTTTTTCTTCTATTAAAATTCTTCTTTTAAGAAACTGAATGCTTTTTCATTGTTCTTAAGATCCAAGGGTTTGGGTCTGTTTTCACCTATGCAAATTGGTGAGGATTTTTATCAAGCCTTCCCCAGGAAAGGGGGTGTAGGATTTGGGGATGAAAGATGTTTCCAAGCTAGCTCTTTTCCTGTTATATATTTGTTAGATGCTTGGTGGTGGCAGCAATAAAGTCCAAGGGCAAAAGGTAAAATAGTTTGTACCTTGGGGAAGTTTTAACCTAAGCTGGTAAAAATAAGCTTAGGGGGTTTTCATGCAGGTCCTCACATCTGTACTCTAGAGTTCAGAGTGGGGAAGGAACCTTGACAGGCCCCTGGGCCGAAGTATGCCCACCCCTGGTCTAACTGATTGCCATATTTGGGGTCAGGAAGGAATTTTCCCATGGTCAGATTGGCAGTGACCCAGAGGTATTTTTGCCTTCTTCTGCAGCTTGGGGCACAGGTCACTTGCAGATTTAAACTAGTGTAAATGGTGGATTCTCTGTTTCTTGAAGTGTTTAAGCCATGACTTGAGGACTTCATTAACTCAGCCAGAGGTTATGAGTCTATTACAGGAGGGGATGGGTGAGGTTCTGTGGCCTGCAATGTGCAGGAGGTCAGAGTAGATCAACGTTTCTCAGATGTGGCTACCAGGGTGTTTTCATGTGGCCACAACAGCCTCCTGGGCAGTGACTGGTGGGGGAAGGGGCAAAGCATCAGCCCCTCCCACTCCCTTCTTGTTGCTCCTGCATACGCAGTGCCCTGCACCATCTCTGGAGAGAGGTGGGGCACAATGCTGCAGGGGCAACCTGAGTTCTTGACCCACCCTGGGGGAGGGGGTTTCGGCGGCAGCCTCCAGCAGCGTGACTTCAGGAACCTG
This sequence comes from Dermochelys coriacea, assembly GCF_009764565.3. Taxonomy (NCBI): domain Eukaryota; kingdom Metazoa; phylum Chordata; order Testudines; family Dermochelyidae; genus Dermochelys; species Dermochelys coriacea. Next base: position 259,142 of record NC_050089.1, read on the forward strand.
GCTGTGTGCCCCAGGCTCTGACCACGGGACAGTGAGTACAAATCCCCCCACCTCTGGCCACGTTGCCCTGGTCTCAGGCTCCAGTCTCTGGTTCCAGCTGTGTGGCAGCAGGCACTGGCCCCTTGCTCCATCCCCAGCCCCTTGCCCCAGCTGCACAGCAGCGGGCACCAACCCACAGCCACAACCCACAGGAGTTCCGGCCATGCGGTGGCGGGAGCTAGCTCCGGTTGCCAACCCCTGGCCCTGGCTGCGCAGCAGCGAGTGCTGGCTCCAGCCATGCAATCCTGGGATCCAGCTCCGGGCTGTGACCATGCGGTGGCAGGCACTGGTTCCCCGGCATTGACCCACAGCTCCGGCTGTGTGGCAGCGGGCTCTGATCCCTGGCTCCAGCCACGTGGTTCCTGTCCCCAGCTCTGGCTGTGGGCACTGAGCCCCGGCCCTGGCCGCATGGCAACAGACACCAGGTCCTGGCTCTGCCAACATGACAGTCGGATTCATCACTCATCCCCATCGCCCCCGCTGCCTCCCACGGTCCCGCATTCATCCCCACCATTGCCCTGGCCTCCAGTGGCTCCCCAGCCCTGGATCCTTTCACCATTGCCTCTGGCCCCTGCTGCCTCCATCTGCAGCTGCCCCATCCAGGGCTTAATGGGTCCTGGGGCTTGCTGAGAAAAGTTATATTAACAAACATGCAAGTATCCCTTTTCACAGCAGACTTAATAGCTATCTGTGAAAAGTGATACTTGTATGTTTGTGAAAGAACAGACGTTGACACCATGTAGAGTCAAGCACAAGGTTTTATTATGCACAGCGCTGGTGGAGTGTACTTTTCTTATTCGGCTCAGTGAGACACTGCTAAGCAATTGATTACAATAGATTATATAGGGTGCCAATGGGCAGAGAGAAGCGATGAGAGTTCCCAAGCCCCTGGATAGGTTCTAGCAGCAAGACGAAATTAGCACAATAAGCCAGTAGTCTAAAATTTTACATAATGGCTCCATCCATAGCTCACATTAACATGTTTGCTAATACAGAGGTGTTATTCCTCAAAACTCTCCTCTTGCAATGTGTAAATTAAATCCTGATTTCAGGTCCATAAAAATGATGGTGGCTCTTTTCAGGCAGGTTGGCCCACAGGTATATTCCTGAAAGGTTTAAAAGAAAAAACGGAAAAGTACACAGCAATGACAATTGTGTATGGCTTTACCCTTGCATTTCTTCAAAGTAGGATTGGCATCTGTGAGGGAGGATGCATCTGTGAAAGAGAGGATGCCATAATTTATGCTATCACGTTAGGACTCTCCCCGAATGTTAGTTGGCATTTGGGGAGTGTGTCCTGTTATCTTCTTCCTGCACCAGGGAGCAGACTTTAAGGTGACTCTCAGTGAGTTGTGTGCCTGTAACTCCTGATAAGCCTTCCAATTACTGCTCACCATCTGGAGTTATGTTGACTCAGCTTATCTCATGTATAGTTAAAACAGAAGGTTTTCTCCTGTTTATCCCAGCTTTCTCTTAGCCGTGTATTGTCCATTGTTAGCTAGGCCTCATGCCTCAGACCAAGCTGTGGAGGCCGGGCCTATGTGAAAGGTTCTTACCAGAGACTGTGGTCAAGATCTTACATACATATTATTGGAATGTTGGCCCTTCGGTTTGTTAAAAATCGCATCTCTTTTCATCGTCTCCCCGGTAGCTACTAAGTGTGCTGTGATGTTAACAAATATACGAATATCACTCCCAAAGGGGGAGGCAGCATTATTTTTATTATTGAGTCTGCCAAAAAACCCTACAAACATAAATTACAATGATTTGGATGTGTATCTGTGAATATGTAATTGTTTTTCCCAACGTTAATTAAGTATTTTAGGAAAAAGTGTCAGTGTGGCCACCAGTGAGAGTTGGAGGCTGCACTCTGAGGCCACCAAAAATTTTGTTGAGTAAACTCCTGGACTAGATGATCATGATGGTCCCTTCTGACCTTGAAGTCTCTGAGAATACCAAAAGAATAGATACATTGCTACCCTTGGTGTAAGGTAAAGAGCTAGCCTCTGTCTCTCTCTTCTGTAACTGGTTGGATGCTGGCAGTTTGTATTCCCCACCCTAACTTTCAAGCCCTCTGTCTTTTTTATATTCCCCTGTGGGAATTCTGCACCACTGCATGGGGGCAGAATTTATATCCTGGGCAGATTTATTTGCTTCCCTTCAGAAAAATGACTCTCATGGGGAAGCAAAAAGCTGCAAGAGCAGTCATGCGTCCCTCCCCAGCAGACCCACCCCTTGTCCACCCAGCCCCCAAACATCTGTCCGCCCAACCCCCAAGGCCCCATTCTCTCAGCACCCAGACCCCTTGCTGAGCCACCCAGATCCCCCCCCCCCGAGCCCCATCCCACCACACCCAGATCCTCCCTGCTGAGCCCCAGCTGCCTTGACTTGGACCCCCCTGCAGAGTCCCATTGCCCATGCACCCAGAAACCCCCCCATGAGCTCCCATTCATCCAGATTCCCCCACACACACCCAGACACCCCTACTGACCACTCACACCCAGATTGCCCCACACAGAACCCTCTCGCACCACACATGGATCCCCCCACATTAAGCCCCTCCACACTTGGATCCTGCCAGGAGGAGTCTGCCTGCCCACACCTGATGTGCCTGGTGTGGGGCTCCTAACCCTGGTGAGTTGCTTCACCTGCTACTCCTGAGGGCATTCTGAACCAAAAAATAAAATTCTGTGCACAATATTTTAAAATTCTGCAAATGTTATTTTTCAGTAAAGAAATAAATAAAAATAAATAAATTAAAATAAATACAGAGGCTCCAGCATGGCAGTAAGGAGCACATGCCACTGGCTGTATGGATGTGGGAGATCAGCCCTCCCCGACACAGACCTCTGGGGCAGGCCCAGCCCTTGCGCTGTGTCAGCTTCACTCCCGACTCTCGATTTAAATACTTCAATTGATAGAGAATTCACCACAATCCTTGGCAACTGGTCTCAATAGTTAATTCCAATCACTGTTAAAATTTTACAACTTATTCCAAGTCTTAATTTGTCTAGTTTCAACTTCCAGCCCCTCTATTTTAGAAATCTTCAGAAGTATCTTTGTTCTAGGGTGACCAGACAGCAAATGTGAAAAATCAGGATGGGGAGGGAGGGAGGGAAATAGGAGCCTATGTGAGAAAAAGTCCAAAAATCGGGACTGTCCCTATAAAATCAGGACATCTGGCCACCCTACTTTGTTTACTAAGTTAAAGTGCCATTTACTATCAGAAATCTTCTCCCCATGTAAATTACCTAAGGCTTATGTTAAATCCACTCTTAATCTTCTCTTTGATAAAATAGATCGAGCTTCTTAAATCTTTCACTGTTAGGTAGGTTTTCCAGACCTCAATTCTCTTGCGTGGCTCTTTTCTGAGCCCTCTTCAATTTTTCGATTTTTTTTGAAGTATTGAAACTAGAACCCAGGGCACTGGAACCTTTGCAGAAGCAGGATGGGGGTGGGGGAAAAAGGACACTTGTGCTGGAACTGGGGAAGGCAGTGGGCCAGTATGCCTTTTTTACATGGGTGTAATTGGGGCGGGGGGAGACGATGATTTTGCCTCCTGCAAACCTCGGGCAGGCATGGAGTGGTGCCGGCAGGGGTTACGCTTTTGCGGTGGGTGAACTGATCACCAGTATCAACTGTAGTCCTACTCAATATTCCCACTTTAACCCTGTGTGACAAAGCTCTGTTCTTGCCTCTGTGGGTCCCGTGTTTCCTGGCGGATTTCGCTAGCTTCAGAGGCTCACTGTGACCCTCCACATAACCCTTCTTTCTCTAGAGAGAAGGGTCACAGTCTGAGCCATTTTCATCATAAGCCAGGGAGGGAGGTGAGGAGAACTTATCCTTCCTTGCACAGTCTCTGTGGTCTCCCAGTCTCCGTGATTGAACAGGGATCAAAGGTGGGGGGGAGCCCAGGCCCACCCTCTACTCCGGGCTCCAGCCTAGGGACCCTAATAGTATCAGCTATGGTAGCTGACCTTTTAGAAACATGACATGTACAATTCCCTGGGCTACTTCCTCCCACAGCAGCCCCCACTTCCTCAAGCTCCACTTCACCCCTACCTCAGGGCCTCCTTCCTTGTGCCTGATTTGGTGTGTACTGCTCAGCCTCTCCAACAGCGCAACTTCCTCCCACAGCTCCTGACATGCACCCCCACCTGAGTGACTGGGAGGCTTTTAACTAGTTTCAGCCAGCCTCTGATTGGCTTCAGGTGTCCCAATCAACCTAGCCTTCTCCCTGCCTTCTGGAAAGTTCTTAATTGGCCCCAGGTGTCTTAATTGACCTGGAGCAGCTTCCACTTCTCTTAACCTGGTACCAGGGATTTGTTTAGCCTGGAGCGAATCTCTCTCTCCCACACTGCTCTCCCATAGCCTTCTAGCTTGGAGGAAGGTGGGAAGCCACTACTCCTGCTGCTAGGCCCTAAGCTCTCCCTGCTGCTCCAGGTGCTCCCCTGGCTCGGCCAGACACCCCCCATTCTCTGCTACTTGGCTGCTGGACCCCCCACTCTCAGGTGCTGCTACTGCTCCAACTGCAGCCCCGGGGGGGCTGCTAGCCCACTCCCCAGAGAGGAGGAGTGAGGGACCCCAACCACTGCTGTTGTGGACACCACCACCATCACCACCACCTGAGAGGGGTCCTTTCTGCCTGCCTGGATCACCACCTGGAGTTCCTGGAGCTGCTGCTGCTGTGGAGTCTGTTGCCTGGAGCTGCTGAAGCCCTGAGGAGGAGAAGAAGACCATCTGCCAGTGGGGCAGCACCTAGAGACTTTGCAGACCACCGTGGAGGAGGCCCTAAGACTGAATAATTTTCAAACTGTGCTCTTGTGGTGGGGGTTTTGACTGTGTTTGTAGGGACACGGGGTGTGGCGTGGAGCTGCCCCCCCGATCCATCTGTGTGTCCCCCCCCAACCCCCACCACTGTCATCAGCCCTCTCCCGTTGGGCTGCAAAGACCCCGCCCTCCGTCACATCCTCTCGTTCCGCCGGCAAGTGCAGCTTCAACTGCCGCCGGTGGCGCGTGACGGAGAGGCGCTGGAGGGGTCCTTCCTAGTCCTCTACCAGGGGGCCCATTACCGGGTGCATTATTCCACAGGGGAGGCCCGGTGCTACCTCTGCCGGGTGATGGGGCACGTCCGGAGGGACTGCCCCTTGGCCCGGCAAGGAGGGGCATCCGGGACCCCCGAGCCCCGGCAGGGCACCGGCCCCATCATTTCCTGCGCCCCTGGCTGCCCGGCGCCCGAAACCACCCCTCCTCCTTCCCAGTCCACCATTGCTCCCGCTCGGGCCCAAGGGGCACCTCCCCAACTATGTCCAGACGAGCGGGAGAGCCCCGCCCCCGCTGTTGGCAATCTGGCGGGACCTGTGGAGGAGGGTGCGGCAGGGACACTGCCGGGCATGGGAGAGGGCCCGCCCCAAGGGGAATCTTCCCTCCTTTGTGCTGCCCCACCGTTACCCCCTCGAGTCCCTGAGCCATCGCTTCTGCCCCCTGACACAACCCCTGCTAGCCAGCCCCCAGATGATGCCATGTAGGGCTGGGCCCTAGTCCAGGGGAAGCGGGGCAAGTGGAAGGATCGAGCTCCGCTCCTCCCATGTGACGCGGAGGCCCCCCGGAAGACCAGGAAGGGGGGCACCGATGCCGAGCCTTCCGCTCTACCCACGGGTGTGCTCCATCCACCAGAACCGGCTGGGGAAGACGTGGCAGCACTGGAAGGCGGTATCTCCCCTCTACGGGAGTCCCTCCCCTCCAAGACCCCCGAGGCACCATCTGAAACCTCAGTGTGCCCCGAGGCAACCGTCGCGTCAGGTGCCGGTGGGGAGAATCCTGGGGTAGCGGAAAACAATTTCCCGTCTATATATGAGGAGATCGAGGCCCTGGGTCTGACCCTGGTCACCCAGGGGGAGGACGATCCTATGCCAGCGGGCCTCGATCTGGGCGACTTCACTCCAGCCCCTCTTTCCCCATGTTCCCTCCCCCTAACTGTTGCTTCTGCTCCCACCTCCGAGGAGCCCCTAGACTCCTCCATCAACCCGGTGGCAGAGGGCACCCCGCTGAGAGCCGCCGAGCCTGTTGAGGCGACGGCCAGTGCCACGCGGCTGAAACCTGAGCCACCAGGGGCATCCCTCGCTGGTGAGGAACATTCGACCTCCTTCCCGGGAGAGGGCCCTACAGAAGAAAGTCCATCTCCTGATGCCGTGGCTGCCAAATCCACCAGAGAGCTTGCGCCCGGCATCAGTGAGAGCCCTCTCCTGACCCAGACTCTCACCTCTACCCCTGCCCCTGCCCTTATCCCGCCCACCTCCCGAGATATTATTGCCACCCTGGGACTGTCTCCTTCCCCTTGCCAACAGATGACTCCCAGGGAATGGCCTTTGTGTTTGCCCGTCCCGACCCACCAGGGGCTGCTATCCTCCCTCCGCCGCCCCCTATCGCCCCAGCATTCAGGTCAACCCATCAAGAGCCCCGTCGGGGGTCCGCACCCTGTCTGCCCGTCCCGCTGGGCCAGGGGGCTGTACCAAGGGCCCCATCGGGAAGCAACCAGACCGTAACCCCAGCCCCCCATGCGCTGCGAGAGGAGTTGCGGGAGTTCCTAGAAGACGTCCGTGGCTCCCGCAACAAAGTCCAGCTTGCCCTCCAGCGATGGGGGGACTTTAATCAAATCCTCCAGGCCGCAAGGGCCCTCATGGGGGAGGGTAAAAGGACCGGGAGGCAGGGCGCCGTGTCCTACCAGCGGGTCCACCTCTTCTGTGACTCCTTACTCACCTACAGGGTGGGTCACGGACTGCTGTGCGGCCCGCCGGGAGCCACGAGCGTCCCTGCCGGCGAGGATCCCCCCCCAGCCCTCCTCATGGCACCCTTTACCATCGCAACATTGAACACCCGCGGCTGTAGGATGGGTCTCCGCAGGTCCCAGGTGCTCTCCTTCCTTCGAGAGGGGAGGTACTCTGTGGTTTTCCTGCAGGAGACCCATACGGATCCGACCGCCGAAGACAGCTGGCGGCTGGATTGCGGGGACAGGGTCTACTTTAGCCACCTCACAGTTCATATGGCTGGAGTGGCGACCCTGTTCTCCCCCGACCTACGGCCCGAGGTGCTGGGGGTCGCTGAGGCTGTGCTGGGCCGCCTGCTGCACCTCCGGGTCCGCGTGGAGGGGCTTGTAGTCAACCTCATCAACATCTATGCCCCAGCAGCGAGCCCGGAGAGGCTGCAATTCTATCAGCAGGCGTCCACCTTCCTCGGCACCTTGGATCCTCAGGAGTGCCTGGTCCTGGGAGGGGACTTTAACATCACCCTTGAGGAACGGGACCGCTCGGGGACCGAGCAGAGCCCGGCCGCCGTCGCCATCCTCCAGGAGATAGTCGAACACCACTCCCTGGTGGACGTCTGGCGCGACCACCACCCGGATGACACTTCCACGTTCACCTTTGTCCGGGTGGAGGCCCATCGGTCGCGCCACTCCCGGTTGGACCGCATTTATTTATCACGCTTTCATTTTTCACGAGCCCACTCCTCCAGCATCCGGCTGGCCCCATTTTCTGACCATCATATAGCCACCGTGACAGCCTCCCTCTGCGCAGAGAGGCCAGGGCCGGCCTATTGGCATTTTAACAACAGCTTGCTGGAGGATGCGGGCTTCGTGGCGTCCTTCCGGGAGTTCTGGCTGGCCTGGCGAGGGCAGCGGCGTGCCTTTCCCTCGGCGTGGCGGTGGTGGGACTTAGGGAAGGTGCGCGCCCGGCTCTTCTGCCGTGACTACACCCGGGGCGCCAGCCGACGGAGGGATGCGGCGATAGAGCAGTTGGAACGGGAGGTCTTAGAGCTGGAAAGGCGTCTGGCCGCCAGCCCCGAGGATCCACCCCTCTGCGGAGCGTGCCGGGAGAAGCGGGAGGAGCTCCGGACCCTCGAGGACCATCAGGCCCGGGGTGCCTTGTTCGATCCCGCATCCGTCTCCTTCGGGAGATGGATTGCGGCTCCCGCTTCTTCTACGCCCTGGAGAAAAAGAGGGGGGCTAAGAAACATATCATCTGCCTACTGGCAGAAAATGGCACCCCCCTTACGGATCCAGTGGAGATGTGCGAGAGGGCGAGAGCCTTCTACGCAAGCCTTTTCTCCCCGGATCTGACCGATCCTAACGCTTGCAGAGTGCTTTGGGAGGAGCTCCCGACGGTCATCGTGGGCGACCGAGACCGGCTAGAGCTGCCTCTCACTCTGGCCGAGTTCTCGGAAGCCCTCCGTCGCATGCCCACCAATAAATCTCCGGGCATGGACGGGCTGACCGTGGAGTTCTACCGCGTGTTCTGGGACGTCCTCGGCCCAGACCTAGTCACCGTCTGGGCCGAGTCTTTGCAGAGTGGGGTCCTCCCTCTTTCGTGTAGGCGAGCCGTGCTCACCTTATTGCCGAAGAAGGGGGACCTCCACGATTTACGAAATTGGCGTCCCGTCTCGCTCCTCAGCACGGACTACAAAATCGTGGCAAAAGCCATCTCCCTGAGGCTAGGGTCCGTGCTGGCGGACGTGGTCCACCCAGACCAGACCTACACCGTCCCGGGCCGCAGCATCTTCGACAACCTATATCTGGTCCGGGACCTATTGGAACTTGGGTGTAGGATGGTCTGTCGTTCGCCCTCCTGTCCTTAGATCAGGAGAAGGCGTTCGACAGGATGGATCACGGGTATCTCCTGAGCACTCTGCAGGCGTTTGGATTCGGACCCAAGTTTGTGAATTATCTCCGGGTGCTGTACGCTTCCGCAGAGCGTCTGGTAAGGCTCAACTGGACCCTGACCGAACCGGTCAGCTTCGGGTGAGGAGTACGGCAGGGGTGCTCCCTCTCAGGCCAGCTGTACGCTCTGGCGATCGAGCCCTTCCTCTGTCTCCTCCGAAGGAGGTTGACAGGGTTGGTGCTGCGGGAGCCGGAGCTGCGGCTGGTCCTGTCGGCGTACGCTGATGATGCGCTCCTCGTGGTCCAGGACCCGGGCGACTTGGTGCGGGTGGAGGCTTGCCAGGCCATCTATTCAGCAGCCTCCTCCGCGCGGATCAACTGGGTCAAGAGCTCTGGCTTGGTGGTAGGGGACTGGCGGCAGGCGAGCTCCCTCCCACCAGCGCTTCAGGCCATCCGGTGGAGCACGGGTCCGCTGCTCTATCTGGGCGTTTATCTTTCTGCCACGCATCCCTCTCTGCCGGAGAACTGGCAGAATTTAGAGGGCGGGGTGATAGAGCGGCTCCGGAAATGGACAGGACTATTCCGGTGCCTCTCCCTTCGAGGGAGAGCGCTGGTGCTTAATCAACTAGTCCTGTCCATGCTCTGGTACCGGCTCAACACCCTGGTCCTGGCCCCGGGTTTCCTGACCAACCTGCGGACATCGATTCTGGAGTTCTTTTGGTCAGGACTGCACTGGGTCCCTGCAGGGGTTCTCCATCTACCTCTGGAGGAGGGAGGGCAGGGCCTAAAATGTCTGCTTACTCAGGTCCATGTCTTCCGCCTCCAGACCCTGCAGAGGCTCCTTTATGGGGCAGGTAGTCCGGCGTGGAGCATACTGGCGCACGCCTTCCTGCGCCGCTTCCGAGGGCTCCGATACGACCGGCAGCTCCTTTATCTCCATCCGAGAGGTCTTCTGCGAGACCTCTCCGGGCTGCCGGTCTCCTACCAGGACCTCCTCCGGACCTGGAAACTCTTTACAACGACCAGGTCCATGGCGGCCACCTAGGGGGCAGATCTCCTCGCGGAGCCCCTGCTACACAACCCCCAGCTCCGTGTGCAGGTGGCGGAGTCCCGCTCGGTGCGCCAGAGGTTGATCCTGGCAGAGGTCACAAGAGTCAGAGACCTCCTGGACTATGACCGGGGAGACTGGCTGGATCCCCTGACGCTCGCTCAGGGCATGGGGCTATCCAGACCTTGTACTCCCCGGCGCATACTTCAGGAGGTGAAGGCTGCTTTGCCGTCCGCTGCTCGGGTTCATCTCGACCGGGTCCTGCACGAGGGCACGCCCTGCCCACCCGTTACCCCAGGCTCGCCGGACCTTTTAATTGGACCCCTGCCCCGTGGACCCAACCGACCCCTTCACCAGAAGCCGGCTGCATGAGATTTAGCCAGTCTGCTTTCAAACCGCGCCAAGAAAACATCTCTACATGCTCGTGCTCCACACCCTTCACGCCCGCACCCTCGTGTCCTGCCCTAATACAAAATGGCGGGACCTCCTGCCACCTTTGGAGGGTGAGGAGCCCCGGTGGGCCAGCCTATATTCCACCTTAGTCCCAAGGCCCGCCGGGGATGTCAGTTGGCGGCTCCTTCACGGAGCCGTGAGCATGGGCGTGTACTTGGCGCGGTTCACTTCAATCCCAGACACCTGCCCCTTTTGTGGCGTGAGGGATACCCTGGCACATGTATACCTGGAGTGTGCCAGGCTGCAGCCCCTATTCCAGCTCCTCACCAATATTTTATTATGGTTTTGGTTGCACTTCTCCCCTCACCGTCTCATTTATGCACTCCCTATCCGTGGCCCCACAAAGTCACGGGATCTCCTGGTCAGCCTCCTCCTGGCCCTAGCTAAAATGACCATCTACAAAACCAGAGTGAGGAGGTTGGCCGATGGAGTCTCCTGTGACTGTGGGGCCTATTTCCGATCCTCGGTCCGTTCACGTAGCCAGGCAGAGTTCCTCTGGGCGGCATCCTCTGACTCTCTTGACGCCTTTGAGGAGCAGTGGGCGCTGTCTGGGGTTCTCTGCTCGGTGTCCCCGTCCAGTTCCCTTCGTTTGACCCTTTGACTGCACTTCTGTCCCTGTTATTTTATTAGTTGTCCCCCGGAATTTTTGGGGTATCTAGGTCCTGTGGATCCCCCTTTTAGGCTGGGGGGGATCCTTTAGCGGTGGACGGGCTTCGCCCACCCTCTTCCCGGATCCCAATAAGACTACTTTTCTATAGCCATCTGGCCTTGCCCCATCACACCTGTTAATCATTGTATTATTCTGGGAGTTCATGATCAGTTGGTTTCCACACTAAGGGCTGGATTCATAAAAGGACATAAGCTCCTGCCTGTCACTTTAGGGCCTAAATCCCAGAATCAGGCCCCACTGGGATTCACAAAGCCCCCACTCAGCTGCCATCTAACCCTCTAGGTGCTTGAACTCTCTCAGTGCCTAAATTTTTGCAGTGAAATTGACTAGGTGCCTATGTTCCTGCTTCTGTGCATGCACACTGGTGCCCTGCACCAGGAGTCTGGACACCTAAGCTTTAGAGCAATGCATGAATCGGGGAAGCTAAGTGTTTGGCTGCCTAACTTGCCTGCAGGGCTCAATCTGGCAGGTGTGCTCACAGCTTGCCTACTGGATCTGGGCCCCATGGGTGATCTCACACAAAACAGTGTGGGAAAAGAGGACTTCCCTCAACTTTCAACCCAGTTGTTAGTGTACTTACCTGGAATGAAGGAGACAAAGTTCAAGTCCCCCCTTTATCTGAGAAGGAGTTTGAAGGGGGCTCTGCTGCTACTTAGTTGTGTGCTGTAACCTGGGCTGCAGAACATTCTGATCTGGAGTTGCCTCTTCTCTCCTGTTGAAGCTGTTGCACCGTGGAGAAATAATTTTTAAAATGTCATTGGAGCAGGGGGACTGGCTACTCTGTTCCCCACCACCCAGGGGAGGGCGCGAACTACCACGCTACAGAGTCTTTCCCGTGCTTGCTCCCTCTTTGGCCCAATGACTCTGTAGCCTGGTAGCTAGAGCCCACCCCAGGAGGTGGGGAGCCAGAATCCAGTCTCCCTGCTCCAATGACTTCAGGAGGAGACAGTGAGGAAGCCCACCTCAAACTATCCCATACCCAGTGGCTAAGGCACTTTGAAAGGAGGCAAGTCTCTTCAGTTGGAGGAGGGACTTAAACAAGTCTCTCTCATCCCAGATGAGTATCCCAACCACTGGGCTATGAGGGAGCACATCTTTCCCCGGTGTCTTGCTTAGGGTTGCCAGGTGTCCGGTTTTTGACCAGTGCAATTCTAGTATCTGGAAAGATGCTGGAACAAATTATTAAACAATCAATTTGTAAGCACCTAGAGGATAATAAGGTGGTAAGTAATAGCCAACATGGGTCTGTCAAGACCAAATCATGCCAAACCAAACCAATATAATTTCCTTCTTTGACAGGGTTACTGGCCTAAGGATGCAGGGAAGCAGTAGAATGTGATATACTTGACTTTAGTAAGGCTTTTGACACAGTCCCACATGAGAGTCTCATAAGCAAACTAGGGAAATGTGGTCTAGATGAAGATGTGGTCTATCACAGGTTCACTGTCAAATTTGGAGGACATATCATGTGGGGTCCCCCAGGAGTTTGTACTGGGTATGGTACTATTCAATATTTTAATTAACAACTCAGATGATGAAGTGGAGAGTATGCTTATAAAATTTGAGGATGACACAAGTCTGGGAGGGATTGCAAGCAGTTTGGAGAACAGGATTGGAAATCAGCACGATAAACTGGAGAATCTGTAAGATGAAATTCAATAAAGACAACTGCTAAGTACTACACTTAGAAGGAAAGATCAAATGCAAAATAGGGAATAATTGGGTGGGTGGTAGTACGGCTGAAAGGATTCCAGGGGTTATGGTGGTTCACAAATTGAATATGAGTCAACAATGTGATGTTATGAAAAAGACAAATGTTATTCTGGGATGTATTAACAAGAGTTGTGTGAAAGACATGGGAGATAACTGTTCCATTCTACTTAGCACTAGTGAGGCCTTACCTGTGGTACGGTGTTCATGTTTGGGCACCGCACTGTTGTGTTCTTTAGAGATCTGGTGAAGGCATCATAAGCCCATGTGCAAGGAAGCTGTTTCTTTATTGAAGTTAATATCCATCCTGTAAAAGCATGTCTAACTTGGAGGTAGAGCTGCTCCACTTTAACTTAACTCCTCAGGGTAAATGTATCAATTTATTAGAGCTGCTGGGGGGGGGGAGAAGGGGGGGTGGAAGAGAGAGAGTCACAGACTAGCTCTTAAAGAGACAGGATCCTCACACACTTCAAGATAGATATGGACAAATTGGAGAGAGTCCAGAAGAGAGCAACAAAAAGGATAACAGGTTTAGAAAACATGTCCTGTGAGGGAGGGTTGGAAGAACTGTGTATGTTTAAACTAGAGAAGAGATGACTGAGGGAGGATAGCAGTCTTAATATGTAAACTGTTGTTATAAAGAAGACGGTAATCAATATTTCTCCATGTTGTATGCAGTGTTGTTGTAGCTGTGTTGGTCCGAAAGAGGCAAGGTGGGTGAGGTAATATCTTTTTAGACCAACTTCTGTTGGGGAGATGCCCTTCTGGAAGCTATGAAACTGACGTAGACTACAAAAGAAATGAAGGTTCGAAAGATTCCTGGTGCAAATGGGTTCCCTGTTGAATTTTACAAAAAGTTCTCAAAAACTTTAACACTTAGATTGACTATGTTCAATGTGACCAAGAATGAGCAAACTCTCCACCAACTCTAAGAGAATCTGTAATTTCAATTATTCCTAAACCTGGGAAAGACTGTGGACTATGTACTGCCAATTTCTTTAATCAATGTGTTGCTAAGATTTTAGCTAGAGCTCTTGTTATGCAATTGGACAAAGTTCTCTTGCATATTATACACATAAATCAGGTCGGTTCCTTTGTAACAGACATACCTCAGATAATTTGTGTCAACTAATATATTGCTGCGTTGAGAGATTATAAAGAATCTTTAGGTGTCATTTCTTTAGATGCCAAAAAGGCCTTTGACTGCATAGACAGGGACCATATTTTTCATGTATTAGCAAAATTTGGATGTGTTAGCTAGTTATTGCCTGGATTAAGCTTTTATACTCTAACTCAACTTCCAGGGTAGTTACCAATGGTAGTATCTCTGCCCCATTTCCATTACAGAATGGTACGAGGCAGGGCTGCCCCCTTTCTCCTCTTCTGTTTGAGTCAGCTCTAGAACCTTTAGCTATTGCCATCTGAGCAAATCAACGTACTCATGGTATTAGAGTGAGCCAAACAGCACATATTATGCTCTATGTGGATGATGCTTTGGTATTTGTATCTAAACCCTGTAGCCCGATCTATAGATTATATATCGACTATTAGTCTTCCCCAAAGACTGTCGTCATCTAGGGACAAGTCCCTACTGCTCCGAAGATGACACCAGTGCACCAGAGGGTGTTCTTACAGTGGGCTGCTGCCATTGCCAGAGTTACTACAAAGGTAGAGTTCACCGTTTTGGAGGTTTTACACAACAGTCTGTTTTCTTCATCTTCCTTTACATGGTAATCAAAAACTGGAGCTCATGAGTCTGCATTTAGTCAGCCAGGTGTCTCACTGAGCCAACTGTCAGGCTATTGCAGAGAAGGAACAATGCTGTCAGCTACACGGGGCTGTGCACCAGTGCTGGCTTGGGTCTCCTCTGACGACCTTGTATCCTTGTTGAATACCTGTAAAAACCATGTCCCTTTCCTGGTACAACACTGTGGGACTTGATGTGATGGTCATTTATCAGCTTTTAATTTGATGACTCAGTTACTTTCACTATCCCTGAAAACCTGAGGTGTCTGTGAGAGCCTGTTTCCATCATGCCCCTTAGATTTTATTTGGCAAATAACTTAGTTTAAAGGGTTCATTGTACCCTTACACTGATCTATGTCCTTGTATAAAACCACAAAATGTTTTTACATACTCGAGGGGCAGACAGTCTGAGCTGTGAATACCAAAATACAAAATAAAATAGTTAACAAGATTTCATCCCAGCATAATGAGCCGAAGAAATATATACACCCCTTTGTTGGAGTGATAATCTTGATGATTACCGCAACACCATATTATTTTAGCTGGAACCTGATTCTTTTTAATATTTCCATTTATTTTGATTATAACCAAACAATTTATAACACAGATAACTAAGGCCCAACCAATTTTATGGCCGTGAAAAACATGACACGGACCATTAAGTAAGCGGTTCCCCATGAAATCCGATGGGATCTTGTTCCTAAGAGCACCCCAGCAAAGGGGACTCCTAGCTCCAGCTGGGGAGGGACAGAACTTGTCCATCCCCTGCACAGCCTCTCCAGACCCACGTCTGGGTGCCTCCTCCTGCTGCAGGACACTCTGGGACTATGCAGCAGCCCCGGAGGTTCCTACAGCTGGAGGAGGCTTGTGGAGTTGGATCAGATCTTCCCTGTGCTTCTAGGAGTGCCTTGGCAAAGGAGGCTCCTAGCTGCTACTCCGGACAGCGCTGGCGCAGGACAGGACTTGCTCTTTCCCTGCAGGGCTGCTCTTTGGTATCTCTCCCAGCTGCAGATAGCTCTGCACCACCTGGTCCTCACTCTGTCCACCTTTGAAGGCAGCACAGAAGTGAGGCTGGCAATTCCATGACCCCCCTACAACATGTTTGTGGGGGCCCCCTCAATCCTCTTTTGGGTCAGGAACCCCAGAGTTACAACACCATGACACTTCAGATTTAACATTTGAAATTTTCAAATCCTATGGCTGTGAAATTGGAGAGAGTCCAGTGGAGGGCAACGAAAATGATTAGGGGGCTGGGGCACATGACTTAGGAGGAGAGGCTGAGGGAACTGGGGTTATTTAGTCTGCAGAAGAGAAGAGTCGGGGGAATTTGATAGCAGCCTTCAACTAGAGCTGGCTGTATTTTAAAGAAGCCTTATTGAGGACACAGGAACTAACCATCCCGATGTGCAGAAAGAATAGCAAATATGGCAGGCGACCAGCTTGGCATAACAGTGTACTCTTCGGTGAGCTTAAACTCAAGAAGGAAGCTTACAAGAAGTGGAAATTTGGACAGATGACTAGGGAGGAATATAAAAAATATTGCTAGAGCATTCAGGGGGTAATCAGAGTAATCAGGAAGGCCAAGGTACAACTGGAGTTGCAGCTAGCAAGGAATGTGAAGGGTAACAAGGGTTTCTACAGGTATGTTAGCAACAAGAAGGTGGTCAGGGAAAGTGTGGGACCCTTAGTGAATGGGGGAGGAAACCTAGTGACAGACAATGTGGAAAAAGCTGAAGTACTTGGTGTTTTTTTTGCCTTGGTCTTCACAGCCAAGGTCAGCTCCCAGATGGCTGCACTGGGCAACACAGTACAAGGAGGAGGTGAGCAGCCCTTAGTGGTGAAAGAACAGGTTAAGGACTATTTAGAAAATCTGGACATGCCCAAGTCCATGGGTCCAGATGTAATGCATCCAAGGGTGTTGAGGGAATTTGCTGATGTGATTGCAGAGCCATTGCCATAATCTCTGAAAATTCGTGGCGATTCGGGGAGGTCACGGACGATTGGAAGAAGGCAAATATAGTGCCCATATTTAAAAGAGGGAAGAAAGAGAACCCGGGGAACTACAGACCAGTCAGCCTTACTTCAGTTCCTGGCAAAATCATGGAGCAGGTCCTCAAGGAATCCATTTTGAAGCACTCGGAGGTGAGGCAGGTGATCGGGAACAGTCAACATGGATTCACCAAGGGCAAGTCATGCCCGACTAACTTAATTGCGTTCTATGGTGAGATAACTGGCTCTGTGGATATGGGGAAAGTGGTGGATGTGATACATCTTGACTTTAGCAAAGCTTTGGATACGGTCTCCCACAGTATTCTTACCAGCAAATTAAAGTATGGATTGGATGAATGGACTACAAGATGGATAGAAAGCTGGCTAGATAGTCAGGCTCAACAGGTAGCGATGAACGGCTCGATGTCTAGTTGGCAGCCAGTATCAAGCGGAGTGCCCCAGGGGTTGGTCCTGGGGCTGGTTTTGTTCAACATCTTTATTAATGTTCTGGATGATGGGATTAATTGCACCCTGAGCAAGTTTGCAAATGACACTAAGCTTGGGGGGAGAGGTGGATATGCTAGAAGGTAGGGATAGGGTCCAGACTGACCTAGACAAATTGGAGGATTGGGCCAAGAGAAATCTGATGAAGTTCAACAAGGGCAAGTGCAGAGTCCTGCACTTAGGAAGCAAGAAGCCCATGCACTGCTACAGGCTGTGGAACAAGTGGCTAAGCAGCAGTTCTGCAGAAAAGGACCTGGGGATTACAATGAACGAGAAGGTGGATACGAGTCAGCAGTGAGCCCTTGTTGCCAAGAAGGCCAACGGCATATTGGGCTGTATTAGTAGGAGCATTGCCAGCAGACTGAGGAAAGTGATTACTCCCCTCTATTTGGCACTGTTGAGGCCACACCTGGAGTATTTCATCCAGTTTTGGTCTTCCCCTCCCCCCCACCCAGTGAAAGGATGTGGACAAATTGGAGAGAGTCCAGCGGAGGGCAACAAAAATTATTAGCGGGCTGGGACACATGACTTATGAGGAGAGGTTGAGGGAACTGGGGTTATTTAGTCTGCAGAAGAGAAGAGTCGGGGGATTTGATAGCAGCCTTTAACTACCTGAAGGGGGGTTCTAAAGAGGATGGAATTAGGCTGTTCTCTGTGGTGGCAGATGACAGAGCAAGGAGCAATGGTCTCATGTTGCAGTGGGGGGGGTCTAGGTTGGATATTAGGAAAAACTATTTCATTGGGAGCGTGGTGAAACACTAGAAAGGGTTACCTTGGGAGGTGGTGGAATTTCCATCCTTAGACGTTTTTAAAGT
This sequence comes from Dermochelys coriacea, assembly GCF_009764565.3. Lineage (NCBI taxonomy): Eukaryota > Metazoa > Chordata > Testudines > Dermochelyidae > Dermochelys > Dermochelys coriacea. The sequence goes on from NC_050089.1 coordinate 276,769, forward strand.
CAGGCTTGACAAAGCCCTGGGTGGGATGATTTAGTTGGGGTTGGTCCTGCTTTGAGCAGGGGGTTGGACTGGATGACCTCCTGAGGTCTCTTCCAACCCTAACCTTCTGTAATTCTATGGAATTGACCATTATGACCTGTGAATTTGGTAGGACCCTACAGGTATAATAAAACATAGAAGCTATAATATAGCTATTAATTCTACATTACTATTACAATGGTTTGCTCAATGAATTTCTCTGTGGGTTCTGTCAAACAACTGGCCACACACACACACAGGCACCTGTATTTATGACTGACTTTTGCAGAGATTGAACAACCATTGTTGTTTTATACGAACACACTCATGGAGGCTAAACCCTAATTAGAATATTGAAATAGTGTGGTACCACAAAGAAAAATGTTTTACTATTAATATTTTTATTCAAACCTTTGCACACAAAACTATTGTTATTACAACAAAAACTCCCCTAGAGTATAAAAAAAAATCATACTCTAGTGTGACAAAGTTCCGAGCCTGTAACTGTGGGTCCTGCACTTCCTGGTGGATCCAGGGGCCTCAGAAACTCACTAAGGCCCCAATGTGAGCTTCCTTTCACAGTGTAGTGGCCAGAGTCACAGCCTATTGAGTTACTTTCATTACAGGCCAGTACGGGAGATGGGAAGGGGAAATACCCCACAGTCTGTGTTGCTCTGTAGAGCCCAGTAGGTACAGTTCGGCCTCCTGAATGGACCGAGTTTGGCTTCCCCTCTCAAGGGGATCACTCTGTGTGTGTGTGTGGGGGGGGAAGGGAATCCAGGCTCACCCTCTACTCTGGGTTCCAGCCCAGGGACCCTAATGGTAGCAGCTGTTGGTGACTTTCCCTCCACTGCTAAATGTATTATGGATACAGCAGTGCTGCTTCCTCCTCCAACTCCTTTCACCTGGGCCCTCCCAAGGGAACTGGGAAGGAGAGCTTTTAAGCAATCTGAGTGAGACTTTGATTGGTTCCACCTGTCTCCATTAGTCTAACGACCTTAACTGGTTAATTGGTGTCAGGTGTCTTGATTGGCCTGAGTAGCCTTTGTTTGGCTATCCAGGGAACAGGGACCTGCTCATCCTGAGGCTGACATACCTGCCTTCCACCACTCTCTTATATCATTCTGCTCTGATTCGTCACACTAGTTATGTGAGACAAAACATATAACTAACTAACAAACAAACAAGTAATCCCAACATACCAACAAACCATACCACCAATGGATTAAGTATTGCTGTTTAGAGCAGGTTCAGGAAAACTAAGGGTTGAAATCATTCATTGTCCTGGTTTACGTCCTGGGTTGCATATAAAATACGTTACATAATTTAGTCGGCAGCCAAAGATGTTTTCCTTGAATTTTTACACCCTAGATTAAACTACTAATGGGTTAAAAAGAAAAGATTAACACATGCTTTATATATTTAGGAAATGTAAAGGAAAATTGCAAGAGATAAGTGGAACATTTTATTTTGATGAATTAAGACCTATAACAATAATCATGATTCATGTTGTGGGTAGCAAAGACTGCTATATTTTGCTTATTAAAGGATTTATTGCTTCCTTTGTAAAGCAGAAAGATTATACGTTGCTGGCTTCCTTTACTGTGTTAGTCAAGTTCAGAATTGCAAATAATTTGATACCTAGTTTTGGAATAATGATGCACAACCACTGAGAGGTTAAATCAGGAATATGTTAATTAACAACTGAAGATGTGATTCAAACTGCAATAGGTTTGTGGCTACAGATTGGCTAATATAAACATGCAATTAACCAGACAATACAAATACTCAATGCTTGAATTTAATCTAAGGGTGTTACCCTTGCTCCTTTTCCTACTGCCTCTCCCACCACTTACAGATTAGAGGGGTAGGAAGCAGGGTTTGCTTTACTTTTTACATGGACATTATACATAGCCTTGTCTAAAAGGATGCTGACCCCATCTCTAAATTGAAATATTTTTACATATATATGTACTTAGATGTCTTACGGATTCCTACCTCTAATATAATTCTGCCAGATGCAGGTTAGAAGTAATTTGTTTCGCCTACTTCCCCTTTTCTCCCAGACACAGAGCTAAAAACACTTCTCCTTCGGTTTTTCAGCAACATGTTATCTTAGAAATTACAAATTAAAAGCACAGAGACTGTTGGCCTGGCAGATTACAGATATAAGCTCCAAAATGCATGGTTACAGTCTCTAAGACCTGTGGAGAAAAGGGAGCTTTCAGCATTTTCTGGTAAGTGGAGGGTTTTTCCACTTGTTCCTTTGATACTTTGTATTCGACTATTCCTTTATATTATTATTTAATTTAGTCTCCTGGATTTTTAACACTCTGCTTTGGTGGAAGTTAGGCTTATATTTACAGTTGCACTTAGTCTCTTTGCTCCCAGGGCTGGCTCCAGGCACCAGCAAAACTAGCAGGTGCTCGGGGCGGCACATTTCTAGGGGCGGCACTTCGGCGTTGGCCAGGCCGCCCCTGGAAATGTGCCCCCGCCACCCCAGCTCACCTCCGCCTGCATCCCTGAGCGTGCTGCCGCCACTCCACTTCTCCCCACCCCCGAGGCTTGTCACACCCAAAACAGCTGTTTGGCACGGCAAGCCTGGGAGGGAGGGGAAGCCGAGCAGCGGTGCGCTCAGGGGAGGCGGTGGTGGTGGAGTGGAGGTGAGTTGGGGCGGGAAGCGGTTCCTCTATCCCCCCCGTTACTTCCTGCGCTCCCCCCCACCCTCGCTCACTTCTGCCTGCTCCCCTGAACGTGCTGCCTCTCCCTTGCCTGAGGGGGGGGGGAGAAGCGGAGCGGCGGCGTGTTCAGGGGAGCAGGAGGAGCGGAGGTGAACTAGGGCAGGGGATTGCAGGGTGGGGGGGAGCCACAGGAAGCAAGGGGGGGGAAATGCAGCATGCCCAGGGGAGGAGGCAGGGCCAGGGATTTAGGGAAGGGGTTGGGAAGGGACGGAGTTGGGGCGGAGGGGCACGAACTAAAGGGGTGGCCCAAATTGTTTTTGTTGGGGCGGCAAAAATCCTAGAGCCGGCCCTGATTGCTCCTCATTTCCCACTTGCGTAAGTATCCCCTCACAAGCACTAAGGGTCTGTGACATTTGTAACATAGCTTCCTGTACTCTCCCTGACTATTACATTAATCATATGACATATTAAACATTACATTAAACATATGATCACACCCCACAAACCAGAGTGATTAAAAATAGCTGGGCTATGTTCCCTTCCACAATGGCTCCAAGTTGTGACAGCTAATTCAAACCCCATCATTTTATATGTATAGTTGGGATTATGTTTTCCAATAGGCATTATATTGCATTTATCAACATTGAATTTAATCTGCCAGTTTGTTGCCCAAAAGTTTCCCCATTTCCTAATAAATCTAAACCCCCTCCTCCCCACACCATTGTCTCATCCATGCATTGAGACCCTACAGTTCTGCCTGTCTAACTGGCTCTGCACATGGATTCTACCAGAGAATGGAGGTCCTGGACTTTAATCTCTTGCCTAGCAGCCTATTATCTTGCACAGTTACTTCAGCTCCAGTTGGATGTTCTCCTTCCCTGAGACTTTCATCCTCCTCAACAGCACAGAGGTTGTCAGACTGGGCGTGGGGCCATTCTACTGTGTCCAGGAAAGTCTCATCTATGTACCTCTCTGCCTCCCTTAGCTCCTCCAGTTCAGACACTCTGGTCTCCAAAGCCTGTACACAGTCTCTGAGGGCCAGGAGCTCTTTGCACCAAATGCACACATACACAACCTGCTCATAGGCCAAGTAATCATACATGCTGCATTGAGTGCAATAAACTGGATAACTCTCACTCTGTTGCTGGACTTCTGCCTGCATTCTCTTTTTACTCCTGCAGCAGCTCGTTCCTTTGTTGTTGTTGTTTTGTTTTTTTCTGGGGGTGTTTTTGGCCTAAAGTTTAAAGAATGTTAAGTGTATCTAGCCCCGCACTCTCCCACTCCCCTCTCAACTCCCTCACAAAACTCCCATTAGCTGCTCCTGTTTGCGAACTCTTCTGGCTGCTTAGGAGCGGGCTTTTTAAAGCCCCGGTCTTCCTGAGTAGCCCCTACCCCTGGTTAAGGGCTGATGGGTGCTAAAGGGCTTACGGATCAAAACCTTGTTAAGAAGCTCTCAGCCTTGCCTAGCAGTCCGCTAGGCTCAGCACACAGTCCCCCAAACAAACAGACCACACGGTATATTTCATTCAAGCAGCAAGCACACCACAAACACAAACTGAAATAAGGTAGCACAGACCTGTGCGGAGTCTAAACTACTGCAACCTTCTTGGTGGCAAATTAAAACATAAATCAACTCTCCCGCTGCCTCAAAGTGTGGGTCACCAGGCCCTGATGCAACTGCAATTTCAACTTCAGGTATCTCAGTATTACAACACAATTCAACGTACAAAGCCACCTTAACACGTGTATAAAGATGCTGAACCCCAATGACTAGTCAATAACACCCAATAAGAATGCCCTCACAGTACAGTGAGGCATCCTAACACAGTTACAATTTCCATGGAGACCTAATGGTGAGAGACAGGTGGTTACGTATGAGGGTCCTATCCTGCCTCTGGCATGCCAAGTGAGTCTGATGGTCAAGACCTCGAGCACTCCTCTATTTGATGTGTGCGTGTAGTGTGTCTGTGAATGTCTGTATTTATTACTATTCTCCCCCAGAAGGGCAAACACCTCCCTCTATTGTTAAGAAGAGTAGAAGTAGTGGCAAAGAGTCAAAAAAGAGGAACAACAGCTGAGGAAAAAGAGGTTGTCCCTGAAGAGTTACACTATTTCTGACAGTCACCAAATTCTGACTGAGAGGTTACTTGGATTTCAACTTAGATTTTTACCAAAGGTGAGCTGCCTATCCTGGCTGGGGAGGTTGCCCCTGTGTGCCCCCCAGGGCTCCATTAGGGTTGCCAACTCTCCAGGATTATCCTGGAGTCTCCAGGAAATAAAGATTAATTTTTAATTAAAATTTATGTCATGTGATGAAACCTCCAGGAATACATCCCACCAAAATTGGCAACCCTAGGCCCCATGTTGGACTCCAGATCTGTAGCCCAATCTATAGATTATGTATTAATTATATCAATTACTTAAGAATTCCCAGATATCACTTTGAGGGTTGACAGGTTCTTGCCCCAAGATCAGGCCCAATATTATTAAAATTACTAAATTATTAAAATAGTTGGGAATCCTGATGTACATGGTTGCAACACTCACACTATCTTCTATATTTACAATAATTTATTAATACCTTTTCAAACTCAAAGACACTCCAACTCAGTAATAATACAGAAAGTGCATCTGAATATCCATATACTCACACATTCCCTTGCAGAACAGCCTGAAATGCTAGCCGTTATTTTCCTCGTCACCATGAGCTTCCTCCTCATCACCAGGGGCCATCAATCTGGCACCTCCCAAGGGCTATATTTTGCTCTCCTATTGCCCGCAGGCTGGGATGCAACTTTTATAATATATTATGCTGACACCACTATGTCTAATATATATTCACTAGGGGTTTCTCCCCACTTTCTTATTTGTATTTCCTCACCCTACTAATGTTGGAGTGTCCTTCTCCTATAGGTTAGTCTAAAAACTATTTCCCCATGTTTATTTTTCCTCCCTACTGTTCCTCACACGTTCTTGTCTACTGCTGGAAATGGCCCACCTTGATTATCACTACAAAAGTTTTTTTTTCTCTCCTGCTGGTAATAGCTCACCTTACCTGATCACTCTCGTTACAGTGTGTATGGTAATACCCATTGTTTCATGTTCTCTGTGTATATAAATCTCCCCACTATAGTTTCCACTGTATGCATCTGATGAAGTGAGTTGTAGCTCACAAAAGCTTATGCTCAAATAAATTTGTTAATCTCTAAGGTGCCACAAGTACTCCTTTTCTTTTTGCGGATACAGACTAACACGGCTGCTACTCTGAAACCTCAGATTATCATGTATGTCAGGTCATTGCCATGGCACTCTTGTGGTTAGGTATCTGCAGATGTTTGCTCATGTTCCTGTGGTTGGCTGGGTTAGTATATTACTATCTGTGGATTCAGCTGATATTCCTGTGGTTAGCTGGTGTCATTATGGACTAAATTCAAAATTCCCCTTACACACACTATTTTCAGCTCTCTAAAACTTGGGGGTTTCCATTGGGCTATTTAGCTGTGCGAAAGTTCATAGGCCTCAAGCCTTATGCTAATTTCTGAAGCTAATGTCTTACAGGATAGAGGCCTGTAGGTTCCTTGCATTACTACTGAATATAACTAAGGCAGAATATAATGAAGGCAAGTCAGTACATGTAATAAAAGCAAACTAGTCCTATGGGCTACAGCCTAAGTGTTAGCCTTCCTAATCATCTATCCACAGAGAGTGGGCAGAAGGGGCAGAGCTGGGGGCTAGCCTCCCCTAAGGGGGGCTTCACCTGCCCTCCATATTTATGACCTCCACCTTGGGGTCAGATTGAACGAGAATTGGTATACTCTCTCTCCCTTTTAGGCACTGTAGAATTGAATTATTATAGATTTTTTGGCTCCAGAGCTATCATAATCATAGCTAAAAGAAAAGGAGTACTTGTGGCACCTTAGAGACTAACAAATTTATTAGAGCATAAGCTTTCGTGAGCTACAGCTCACTTCATCGGATGCATAATCATAGCTGTGAGCAAACTTGGTCAAACCTGGCTAGAAAGCTCTGCTTCCACGCATTCTTCCATGTAGAGGTGAATGATCCTAGTGAGCAATCCCATCCTTAAAATCGGTGGTAAAACCTTGATGTGGAGGGATTAGATAGTGAGAGGAATTATGAGTGTGTTGCAGGTAATCGAGAATGATAAATTTAAACCATTTGTGGATCTTCAGCAACAGTTTAGCTTGCCCTGCTCTGGAGCATGGAAATATCTCCAATTAAAGCATTTACTTACCAATGTATTTGGACTGGATGCATTGAGAGATCCAGGACTTCCAGAACTTTTATTATTTTGAAAGAAACTTCCTGGATTTACTTGGTCAGCAGTATCATCACTGGGTCTCAGAGCCAGGTCTCTGCCTGAGTAGGAATTGCTATTTCAGCCCTGTAGCACAAGCTTTGTGAGCCTGAGTCAGTTGACCTGGGCTCTGAGACTTGCTGCCACAGGGCTTTTTGCAGTTTAGACATACCCTCTGAATGCTACAATACTAAAATAGTAATAATTAATATACTTTCCTTTAGCATGAGGAGAATAGTGGTGACTTTTTCCTTTCTATCAACGTATCAAGAAGGACCTCTGGCCCTAATGCCATCCTCTTCTGGCAAGCAGGGTCCAATCTGCTAAAGGCTGTAAAAGGCTTGTTTCAGGATAGAAGGACTTCCTTAGGGATACTCATGTGCTCAAAATTGAGCATGTGCTTAATTGCTTTGCTGGATTAGGACATGCTCAGCATGCTCAGCAGTTTGTAGGATTGAGCTCATAAATCAGGCGGCAAAAATCCTTTCTGTGCCTAAACATGCACAGATCAATAAGTTTTGCTATTTACCAGATAGGGACATTTTGTGGTCTTTGAGATCAGTTTCTTAGAAATAGTTTCAAAATGTTGGTAAGGGTGTTTGAAATGACAAAGCTATAGAATGATTTTAAAACTCATTATGTGAGAAGAATCTAATAGGAATCTAATAGATCCAGAACATCACCAGCACTAAAGCTGATTGTGGGTTACACAGACACACCTCAGACTTTTTCTGTTGGCTTGATCTGTTATTCCCTCTTCTCCTACAACATTCTTCTCCCACATTCCTAGGTACGAGACGGTCTGACATATCAAAGCATGCTGCATGATGGCCTTCTATTGTATCTCAGTGGTGGAGTATGCTTGGATTTTGAAGAAGCAGTGAACCTCATTTTCAGATGCTTCTTAGATATCTAGAGGGAGACTAGTAATTCATGCAGTAAAATCAATGCTAATCTGAAGACCCAAGCGGGAATATACCTGCTGCTGACCAATCAGAATTTGGTTTGGGTTTTTTCTTCAGATCCACAAGAAGGAGGAGGAAGAGCTCAATGAGAAGAGTGAAAATGACTCTGGTATTAATGAGGAGCCTCTACTCACAGCAGATCAGGTACATGAACCTTCCTGAGTTTTTGCCCTGGCCTTTTCTCTCTCTCTCTGAAAGGAGAGATGTTCTGACAAGATATTTTCCTTGCACCAAATCTCACCCCTGTCAAGGTCACCTTTGCTATGGTAAGAGACACAGATCCTCCCTTATGCTAAGCACAACAGCCCCTTCCCTCACTAAGCAAGTTAGCCACAAAGAACTGCCCATAGCAATAGTGGGAAACCCAGGAGTCAGCATGCTAAGAAACCTAAGAATCACTAAGTCCCTTGTCTTCTGAGTGAAAGGGGAGCCTGTCCTCATATAAACCACCACTTAGCCTTTGGCTTTATAGGAAAATGCAATTATTTGTAAATAAACATCAAGAAATGTTTATGTTCAAAGGAGGGAGGGGCAGTGTAATCAGCACTATTGTGAAGTTAGACCTGAAGTCCTAACTTGAGCAAAGTTCCCATTAACTTCAAATAGGACTTAACTAGAAGTTTTGCCTGAGTAGGGTCTCCAGGATGGAGCCCTTAATATGGTGTACAGCTACATTTTTACCTGCATGGATGGCAGTGAGGTTGAGTCTGTCAACAATATGACAAAGCTTAATCCAGGTAGAATATCTCTTTGTTGCACTCATGAATTTCAATTATTGATACATTATAAAGCAACAATAGCTGGATCATGGTGATGCTGCTCACACAGTAATCAAAATGGCCTTTTCTGCAATGATTGTATTCAGCAGATCAGAAAGTACAGTAGTCTTGGTAAAGGGTTGAGGGAAGGGTGATTGTCTGTCTCTTTACTGTAAGATACTTGTGCTCTCCTTCACATCAGGGAAGGGCAAAAGTCCTCACTGTAAACGCTACCATATAATTGAATAACAGTCCCATTACACAAAGATAGGCCCAGTCCCTCGTCAATGTCTCTGTGTAATTGCTGGTGCCACAAGTTATGCATGCACATAAAGAGATATGGGGGTGACTTTGGAGTAGACAGACCCTTCTACCATGTATATGGACTTGTGCAAACTGAGCTAAAATTAACTGAACTGGAGACGTTCGGTTTTGTGGCTAATACGGACAAATACATTCTTCTTCCACCTGTCTACTCATTTGCTATAGGTTTGTTTAGAAAGACAAGCTTTGTGCCTTGTAATGCCAGCAGAGGGAAGTAATAAGAGGACACAGCTGTCTCTATAGCAGCATTTTTATTTTATGTATTAGTTGAAGTGCTTCATCCCCTGACCTCAACCAGGTGTCACGTGCTGAAAAAGCCTTGCATTACACAAATATCCAGACTGTGCCCTTCCTTCCCCCTTTGAAGTTGATTCCCCAGTGGGAAAAAGACCATTTTCAGTTCTTTGCAGACAACCAGTTTGCTGGGCTAACTGTCAAGCAGATGGTTTATATGTAGTGAGTCAGTGACAAGAATAACAAGGGACATGATAAAGGTACACAAAAAAGGAATGGTAAAGAAGATGCATAATGCAGAACAAGGGGGCATTCAATTGAACTTCCCCAAGGGACAGGTTATTCCGAAATTTTTAACTCTGGGGTTTCTTCACCCTTCCTTTGAGACATCTGGTATGAGTCACACCATCAGAGATGGGATATTGGATTAAATCGACCCCTTGCTTTGATAAAAACTGGTTATTCTTATGTTCTTATGGACATAAGATAAACCTGGTCCAGTGTCATGACTAGAGCTGGGTGAAATTTTTTAGACAAATAGGTTAATCACTGAAAAAGGCGGTTTGAGATTAACTGAAACTATCTGCAAATTTATGTCAAAATGTCTCAGTAATGTCAAAAGGAAATGGATCATTTTGACCCCAAATATTTATTTGAGTGTTGGGGACAACTTCCTGGTGCAAGTGCTGGAGGAACCAACTAGAGATTGTACTCCTCTTTACCTGCTGCTCACAAACAGGGAAGAATTGGTAGGGGAAGTAGAAGTGGGTGGCAACCTGGGCAGCAGTGACCATGAGATGATAGAGTTCAGGATCCTGACAAAAGGCAGCAGAATATGGATCCTGGACTTCAGAAAAGCAGACTATGACTTCCTCAGGGAACTGATGGGCAGGATCCCCTGGGAGGCTAATATGAGGGGAAACGGAGTCCAGGGGAGCTGGCTGTATTTTAAAGACGCCTTATTGAAGGTGCAGGAACAAACCAATGTGCAGAAAGAATAGTAAATATGGCAGGTGACCAGCTTGGCTTAACAGAGAAGTCTTTGGTGATCTTAAACATGAAAAGGAAGCTTAAAAGAAGTGGAAACTTGGACAGATGACATGGGAGGAGTATAAAAATATTGCTTGAGCATGCAGGGGTGTAATCAGGAAGGCCAGAGCACAATTGGAGTTGCAGCTAGCAAGGGATGTGAAGGGTAACAGGAAGGGTTTCTACAGGTATGTTAGCAACAAGATCGAGGTCAGGGAAAGTGTGGGACCCTTGCTCAATGAGGGAGGCAACCTAGTGACAGACAATGTGGAAAAAGCTGAAGTACTTAATGCTTGTTTTGCTTTGGTCTTCACAGACAAGGTCAGCTCCCAGACTGCTGCACTGGGCAGCATAGTATGGGGAAGAGGTGAGCAGCCCTCAGTGGAGAAAGAACAGGTTAAGGACTATTTAGAAAAGCTGGACATGCACAAGTCCATGGGGCTGGATGCACTGCATCCAAGGATGCTGAGGGAGTTGGTTGATGAGATTGCAGAGCCATTGGCCATGATCTTTGAAAACTCATGGCAATCGGGGGAGATCCCAGATGATTGAAAAAAAGGCAAATGTAGTGCCCATCTTTAAAAAAGGGAAGAAGGGGAATCTAGGGAACTATATACCGGTCAGCCACACCTCAGTCCCCGGAAAAATCATGGAGCAGGTCCTCAAGGAATCCATTCTGAAGCACTTAGAGGAGAGGAAAGTGATCAGGAACAGTCAACATGGATTCACCAAGGGCAAGTCATGCCTGACCAACCTGATTGCATTCTATGATGAGATAACTGGATCTGTGGATGTGAGGAAAGCAGTGGACATGATATACCTTGACTTTAGCAAAGCTTTGGCTACGGTCTCCCACAGTATTCTTGCCAACATATTAAAGAAGTATGGATTGGATGAATGAACTATAAGGTGGATAGAAAGCTGGCTAGATCGTCATGCTCAATGGGTAGTGATCAATGGCTCCGTATCTAATTGGCAGCTGGTATCAAGCGGAGTGCCCCAAGGGTCGGTCCTGGGACCATGTTTGTTCACCATATTCATTAATGATCTGGATGATGGGATGGATTGCACCCTCAGCAAGTTTTCAGATGACACTAATCTCTGAGGAGAGGTAAATATGCTGTATGGTAGGGATAGGGTTCAGCGTGACCTAGACAAATTGGAATATTGGGCCAAAAGAAATCTGAAGAGGTTCAACAAGGACAAGTGCAGAGTCCTGCACTTAGGATGGAAGAATCCCATGCACTGCTACAGGCTGGGGACCGACTGTCTAAGCTAGGGATGGGCGAACTATGGCCCAGAGGCTACATCCGGCCCTTCAGATGTTTTAATCTTGCCCTCGAGCTCCTACCAGGGTGCAGGGTCTGGGTTTGTCCCACTCTACATGTGCCATGGCTCCACGCAGCTCCCAGAAGCAGCAGCGTGTCCTTCCTCCGGCTCTTATATGTAGGGGCAGCCAGGGAGCTTCGCACGGTGCCTCCGCCCCAAGCACCGCCCCCGCAGCTTCCATTAGCCAGCAACTGCGGCCATTAGGAGCTGCAGGGGCGGTGCTTGCGAACAGGACAGTGTACAGAGCCACTTGGCCATACCTCCGCATAGGAGCTGGAGGGTAGCCAGGCCGCTGCTTATATATAATTAGTCAGTGAAGAGTCTCCCATGTCAGTGGCCTGGGTACCAGGCTACAAAGTCATTTTCCTATTCATCATCATCCACAGTCATTAGATAGAGGGCAATTGAGGTGGCCTCACCCACATCCCCAGTGAGTACCCAAACCTCTGGCTAAAGCTTATAACAAAGGCAATGCTGCCACCTGCTCCTCGTCTACAGTTTTGTGACTCTCCTCCTTGTTTTCTTTCCTGAAAAAAAAAGGTTTCATTTTGACTCAATCTTTTCACTTTTTGATTCTGAAACATTTTGAGAAATATTGTTTTTGATTGAACCTGAAACACAATGTGTTTTTATTTTTCAAACTTCCCAGGGAACCAAAAAAAAGGCATTATTTACCCAGCTCTAATCCCAGACCCTTTGATTGTAGTCAGCCATGTTACTTTCTGCCTATCCCACCCCCGGCTTTACACTCCCAATTTCACATGCAAATTGTCTGGGAGTCTCTCTCTCACACACACACACACTTTACTCTCAGAGCTGAGGGTTAGTCATAGCTTCTTAAGAGAAAAGAATCTGCAACTGAATGGGTTCATCACTGGATGAAAGGCTAGAAAACAGCTTTTGTCAATGGAGCATGAACTTTGGATTTTTTCCTAAATCCTACACAGATTTCCCAGATTCCCCTAGATACTTTCTACAGTGGGGTTGTAGGGACAGTCCATCTCAAAATCAACTGGTGTAGTGCCTTATAAAATAAAGCATTACTGGAAAGAAATGTATTACTATCAACACGTACAGGTACCCCATCAACTCTTCAGTTTCACTAAAATAACTGGCTGAACCCAGTCTCTGGGGAGAAGTGGGAAGTTTTCAGCCCCTTCACCCAGCCAGAATGATGCAAAGAAGGTAGAATACAAGAGAGAACATGGTTCAGTGAATTAAATGGCAACCAGAAGGAGACTCATAACATGCAGGTGGAGAAAGGCCAATGATTCCTTCTTTGTGGAATGGCTTTTCTATCCAGGTACTGAGAGTCTTAACAATAATCACCACGTCTGAGGGTGGGAAAAGAAAATACATAATATAAATAAATATTTCCCTCTTTTTCTCCAATACTATTTGCAGGGTAATCTTGATTGGAAGCGAGTAGTTTGACGAAATAGCCTGTTTAACTGGGTTTTTTTTGGTGATTTGTCTTAATAGTTTCATTTTCATTCTCTATTATTGCATCAACCTTTTTCTTTTTTAATTAAAATGTAAACTGCTTTCTCTATACAAGACAGCAGATCACAGCTCCTTTGCCAGTGATTAAATAGTCAGGCGATAGACATTTTAAAAAAATGATCGTTGTAAATGACTAGATAGAAATATTTCATTTGTTAATTGCATAGGATAGTGTATATATTCTGTATTCTGTTAACAAATGATTCCTTGACTGTTACTCGGGAGCTTAGAAAGTGTCATTCTGGGTCGGGCCAGAGATTCTTCTTGTCAGGTTTCCTTCCCCTCTCTGAACTCTGGGGTACAGATGTGGGGACCCGCATGCAAGACTCCCTAAGCTTATTTTTACCAGCTAGGTTAAAAACTTTCCCAAGGCACAAATTCCACCTTGTCCTTGAACAGTGTGCTGCTACCACCAAGTGATGTAGACAAAGCACCAGGGAAAGGACTACTTGGAGTTCCTGTTCCCCCAAAATAGCCCCCCAAGCACTTACACCCCCTTTCCTGTGGAGGCTTGAGAATAATATCGTAACCAATTGGTTTCATTTTGTAACCATTTGTTACAAAATGAACACAGACTCAAATTCCTGGATCTTTGGACACTGAAAAAAAATCAGTCAGTTCTTAAAAGAAGAATTTTATTTTTTTTTTTTTAAAAGAAAAGGTAAAAATCACCTCTGTAAAATCAGGTTGGAAGATAACTTTACAGGGTAACAAAAGATGCACAAAACACAGAGGAACCCCCTCTAGCCTTAGTTTTTGCAGGGAGGGATAGCCCAGTGGTTTCAGCATTGGCCTGCTAAACACAGGGTTGTGAGTTCAATCAAGCAGGGAGTCATTTAGGGATCTGAGGCAAAAATTGGGGATTGGTCCTGCTTTGATCACGGGGTTGGACTAGATGACCTCCTGAGGTCCCTTCCAACCCTGGTATTCTATGATACTAGTTTCAAAATTACGACAAATCAGGGATAAACCTCCCTCCAGCAAAGGGAAAATTCACAAGTTGAGATAACAAAGATAAACTAATACGCCTTGCCTGACTCTACTTACAATTTCTGTAATATGAGAGACTCATTCAGAATGGTTTGGAGGACATGGATTGATGTCCAGTCCCTCTTAGTCCCAAGAGCGAACTAACAAAGAACCCAAACAAAGCCTCTCTTCCCCCTCCCCCCCCCCCGATTTGAAAGCATCTTTGGTTCCTTTGATCAGGTGCCAGCCAGGTTATTTGAACTTCTTAACCCTTATAGGTAAGGAGGAATTTTAGGCTACCCTTATGGTTATGACACTTCTAGTCTGGTAGTAACTGCCCAAAAACTTAATTAAGGTTGCTCAGAGTTAAGGTTGCCCAGTGATGTCTCATGCCCTTCCAGAATGTTGAATTCAGCTACACTGAACAGAGGGATAGCTTAATTGGGAGAGGGATAGCTCAGTGGTTTGAGCATTGGCCTGCTAAACCCAGGGTTGTGAGCTAAAGCCTTGAGGGGGCCATTCTGTCTCAGGCTGCTCTCCCAGCCAGCAGCACTGCGAGCACCCAGGAGATGACGATGGCTAGCAGTCATACTGCACCATCTGCTGCCAGCCTACCCCTTGCTCCTCCTCCGTGAAAGCAATAGTTGATAATCGTTTCGCGCCTTTCAATAGGGGGAGGGATAGCTCAGTGATTTGAGCATTGGCCTGCTAAACCCAGGGGGTTGCGAGTTCAATCCTTGAGGAGGCCATTTAGGGATCTGGGGCAAAAATTTGGGATTGGTCCTGCTTTGAGCAGGGGTTGGGCTAGATGACCTCCTGAGGTCCCTTCCAATTCTGATATTCTATGATTCTGTAAAACAGGAAATGTGATAAATGTTAATGTAACACAAACTTAAACTTCTGAAACCAGAACATATGCCACCAGTACAATGAAAACTTAACTGTGCCCTTCTGGAGCTGAAAGAAAAGGAGTACTTGTGGCACCTTAGAGACTAACAAATTTATTAGAGCATAAGCTTTCGTGAGCTACAGCTCACTTCATCGGATGCATTTGGTGGAAAAAACAGAGGGGAGATTGATATACACACACAGAGAACATGAAACAATGGGTTTATCATACACACTGTAAGGAGAGTGATCACTTAAGATAAGCCATCACCAGCAGCGGGGGGGGGGAGGAGGAAAACCTTTCATGGTGACAAGCAAGGTAGGCTATTTCCAGCAGTTAACAAGAATATTTGAGGAATATCTGAGGGGGGTGGGGTGGGGGGGGAGAAATAACATGGGGAAATAGTTTTACTTTGTGTAATGACTCATCCATTCCCAGTCTCTATTCAAGCCTAAGTTAATTGTATCCAGTTTGCAAATTAATTCCAATTCAGCAGTCTCTCGTTGGAGTCTGTTTTTGAAGCTTTTTTGTTGAAGGATAGCCACTCTTAGGTCTGTGATCGAGTGACCAGAGAGATTGAAGTGTTCTCCAACTGGTTTTTGAATGTTATAATTCTTGACGTCTGATTTGTGTCCATTCATTCTTTTACGTAGAGACTGTCCAGTTTGGCCAATGTACATGGCAGAGGGGCATTGCTGGCACATGATGGCATATATCACATTGGTAGATGTGCAGGTGAACGAGCCTCTGATAGTGTGGCTGATGTGATTAGGCCCTATGATGATGTCCCCTGAATAGATATGTGGACAGAGTTGGCAACGGGCTTTGTTGCAAGGATAGGTTCCTGGGTTGGTGGTTCTGTTGTGTGGTGTGTGATTGCTGGTGAGTTTTGGTATGATGTCCATCTGTTTGCATTTGGAGAGGAAGATGATGTCTGTCTGTATCTGTACGAGTTTTTTCATGAAGTTGACAGATTTCCACTCTATACGGCTATACGGCTTCTGGAGCTGGTAATATCCACTGGCGATGGTTCATGGAAGGTGGTGCCCTTGTAAGTAGACATAAAGAATGACTAAGAGAATGTGCCATTGTCCGTGTTGTGTTGTGTTCCACAGATTTTAATTGTAGCATTTATCTATATGTATGCCTGCTATATAACAGTGTTAGGTATAGCTGTATTGAATAGTGGAGGGATTAGTTGGAGCATGTTGGAAGAGCTGTAATGGTGATATGAGTAGAGGTGTGCGTGTACCTTCCTGGAGTGATCAAATATACCTCATTTCAATGCGGAGTTCTGTAAATTGTGTCAATAATGGTGAACAGGAGTTTTCTTATCAGCAGTCTAGTGGTATACGTGACTTTGGTCTCTGGAGCTTAGGGAGGGCTAAATTAAGACAATGTCTCAGAAGGAATCCTCAGGAAGAGTGGTAGTAACATTTTGCAATTCTGTAGTAGTTTGAGTGGAGTATGCTCAGTGTCTGGGTATAGGCCAGGTGCAGGCAGAGCCTTTGCACTGCACGTGAGTGACCTAAACCGGAGTTTTGCCTTCACAAAGAGAAGGTGTTAGAATTGGTCCTATGTGCTGTGTTCCTAGATATGTAGCATCTGTAAGGGTAGAGTACTTGTACATGTGCTGTTGGTATGTTGGAACATACCTAAAAGGACACAATTAATGTTGCACTGTGGGGGTGAAGCAGCAACCATGCAGTGAGCCAGGTGTCCCTTCCCCATTGGCAGAGATAGCATGGGGAAGGTGGGCAGTTCTGCATTTCTTCCCGATTATGGAGCAATGGGGAGTCCCTGATCCCCCGCCCTTGGCTGTGATGAAGAATTGTTGAGGGAGGAGAGTATTGTAGGGGAGGGAGGGAGGAGTGGGACAGGGCACAGATGGCACCACTTCCCTTCCCTTCCAAGTATGTCACTTGAGGGGAAGGTGCTCAACTTTCGCCCATTGTGGTTCTGCTCTGTCAGTGTTTCTGAGCTCCCAGAGAGAAAAAGTCCATTTGATGACAGTCACTTACTGGTCAAGGGTTCATAGAAAAACTACATTTTTGGAATCCCAGTTCATCTTCAAATCTCTAGCCATCAGATTGGATTTTCTAAAACAGGGTTTGGATGATTCCTTATGCTACTAAGAGTTGTTGTCTAGGGATGTACTGGCCCCTCAGTATGTGTACCAGAGCACAGTTCTAAGGGGAAAAGGGTCAGAGCCCCCATCCCACACATACCCTTCTTTGCTCCGCTCCCAACACACACATTTTGCCCCACTGTTCTGACCCCCCTATATTTTCTAGCTTTGTACCAAAAAAGTTATAAGAATAGGAAAATGTTGTGAGCAGCTCATGTTACAGAGTGCTGTGTATCAAGAGTCTCTTCACTCAATGACCAGAGACTTTCTTTCCCTTGATCACAAACAAGTCCCTTTGTTCAGTAAAGGAGTGAAGAAAACTCTGGATTACATTACCATAACTGCTTATTAGAGTCTTTCTTCTTCCATCTGTTGAATTAGTGCTAGTTTCCTTGACAATACTTCTAACATAGAATCTAAATCTGCTTGTGGATTTTAGAGCACTTCAAAATACTACTTTTAAATCAAAAATTTTGGTCTCAGGGCAACATTTCCAAAAGATGCCCTGGCAGAATATAGACAGAGAGCAAGGACTTGCACAACACACATTTTCTCAAAGCTGACAGGTTGGGCTCAGATTCACAGTGCATGGGTGTAACTCAGGTTCAGCGGCCACAGCATTTGACCTTCAGCTATGCTGTTACTGTGACAGCCAGTGGCCTAAAAAACCCCTGTCGTGCAATACAGCCTTAGTCTTGTTGCTCATGAGCATTTTGCTGGTTTTGGAGCATCAGTTTAGCTAAAGACAAATTGGAGTTCCAGACTTACCTATCGATACATTTTGAAATATTGCTTCCCCAAAGGAGTAATGGATGTCAAGCACCAGCTGAGATAAATCCTGAGCAGAAGATTTCCGTTTGGGAGGCATTCAAGTGACAGTCTGAGCTCCAGTTATGCACAAAAAATGTTTTAAGGATCAAGGTGGAATCCACAATAGTACTTAGGTACCTAAATCCCAGAATTAGGTGCCTAAGACCCAGTTTTGGCTTCACAGTGATCCACAGAACTTCTGCTGAATCCTATAGGCACCTAACTCATTTGGTGCCTAGTTTTTCAGAATAAGAGTACCCTAGGTGCCTATAGTTCTGCCTCTGGGCATGCACGCTGCGTCTCTCTAAATTTCTAGCTGCCTGTCTCCCACCTAAGCCCCAGAGCAATTCACCAACCAGAGGGAAGAGGCACTGGGATGTCTAAGTCGGGGAGCCCGATCCAGTAGGTACACTCAGAGGGTGCCTACCAGATCAGGTCACATTCCAAATCCAGCCAGAGCAGGTGGTGTTTGGATCCTGACATCTCCAATGCCGTGCCTGTCCTGGGAGCGTGACTGTGCGTATGGACCCCCCCCCTTTTCTTTTGAGCTTAGCTATCAGAATAATAAACGTGCTGCTTTCTGCCAAACTCTGGTGGGTCATTAGTCCTCCCTAAGCTTACTAGCTGGCCCAATTTCGGGTAACATTAACCCTTGTTCAAATTCCTTCTTCTCCTCCAAGAGAGGAGGGAATTAAACCTGGATCTCTGACATCCCATGTGAGTGCTCTAGCAACTGGGTTAAAAGTTATAAGATGAGAGTCAACTCGGTCTCTGCCACAGTGTGTCCAGGACTTGGGGCTGCCCTGCCCCTGGGGGCTCAGGCCCATAGTTTCGGACTACCCTCCGTACGGCTGCAACGTGGTGTCTCGGATCCGGCTATCCGGGATCCGGATCCGGGGGATCCAGATCATACCAGATATCCCCATCCCAATCATCATATGGTCCCGCACCCCCCTGGGCTTTTACCCCAACGGTGGCAACCTGGGCTGAATAAGCCCCCGGACCCTGTTCTCCCGGTCGGACCCCTCCAGGACCTGGCTCGGAGCAGCATTCTCTATTTCCACCCGCTCCTGCGTCTGCTCTGCTGTGGCTGCCTGTATTGCGGCCACAGAGAGGGAAGGGGCCTGGGCGCTAGCAGTCAGAGCCTGCGCCTTCCACCTGTCCCATTCCTTCTCCAACCCATTACCTCGGTCCTTGAGTGAATCCGTTTCAGTGGCGAGCTGACTCTTTGCTGCCTGCCATTGCCAGCCTGCTTGCCACAGCAGCCAGGCGGCTGCATGATCCAGTCCCCCCTTATGGGGACAGTATGTAAGTACGTACTTACCCAACATGAGCTCTAGTTCAGGAATTGTACTCCCAGGTGGAACCACCCCTGGCATCCAGGGGTCTGCCCCTGGAGACATTATAACAACACCCCGGGCGGCGGGGCAGCTTCCCAAAGGGAGGTGTATTCTCGCTCGGGCTGCTTTGTCTTTTTCTTTCCCTTGCCCTACACCGGCACTCAACAGTGGCGTCCTTTTCTCCCTGCAGTGGGTTGCTAGCCTACTACTTTTTCATGCAGGCTTGAGCCGGACCCACCCAAGAGACTACCAGGGGGCACCGGGGACCCATACTCTTGGGTCAAATCCTCCACTAAGCTGCCTGCATTCTCCACTATTAATATTACCCGAAATTTGGCCAGCTAATAAGCTTAGGGAGGACTAATGACCCACCAGAGTTTGACAGAAAGCAGCACGTTTATTATTCTGATAGCTAAGCTCAAAAGAAAGGGAGTGGGGGGGTCACACGCACACTTGCATACTCACGCTCCCAGGACAGGCACGGCACTGGAGATGTCAAGATCCTTCAAGGTAAGTGTTCCACAGCGCAGCAATGGATGGTGTGATGAAGGTAAGTCTTCTCAAGGCACGATGGAATGCAACGCAGCGAGGCCACGTGGTCCGGGCGAAGGGCTTTCATGGAAGGTACAACCTTATGAGTGCACTCTTGAGCACATGGCCACTTCCCCTTTTAAGGACCTGCTCCTCATGGCCTGCAACTAAAGATAACTTGGCCACATCTGATTGGTCACACTCCACCTCAGGCAGTGTCCAGGCAGTGTCCATGCATTGGGTGTATGGTCACTGCCTAATTAGAGTCCCAGACACCTTATCTACCTTGGAGCTTTTCTGAAGCATCCCATTCATCCCACAAGCATTCCAGGAGGCAGCGGGAGGGAAAAGCCACTTCACAGGTATTCAAAGAGGGAGAGGAAACAAAATGCGGGGGGGGGGGAGTGTAACAGACCTTTGAGCATAGAGGTTATACATAGCATAGTCATACAGATCACTGATGCTCCTACAACAGGCTCAAGTGATCATGAGCTAATTCACTTCAAACTAAATGGAAGGATTAACAAAAATAAATCTGCAACTAGAGTTTTTGATTTCAAAAGGGCTGACTTTCAAAAACTAAAAAATTAGTTAGGGAAGTGGATTGGACTGAAGAAATTATGGATCTAAAGGTAGAGGAGGCCTGGGATTACTTTAAATCAAAGCTGCAGAAGCTATCGGAAGCCTGTATCCCAAGAAAGGGGAAAAAATTCATAGGAAGGAGTTGTAGACCAAGCTGGATGAGCAAGCATCTTAGAGAGGTGATTAAGAAGAAGCAGAAAGCATACAGGGAGGGGAAGATGGGAGGGATCAGCAAGGAAAGCTACCTAATTGAGGTCAGAACATGTAGGGATAAAGTGAGATGGGCTAAAAGTCGAGTAGAGTTGGACCTTGCAAAGGGAATTAAAACCAATAGTAAAAGGTTCTATAGCCATATAAATAAGAAGAAAACTAAGAAAGAAGAAGTGGGGCCGCTAAACACTGGGGATGGAGTGGAGGTTAAAGATAATCTAGGCATGGCCCAATATCTAAACAAATACTTTGCCTCAGTCTTCAATAAGGCTAAAGAGGATCTTAGGGATAATGGTAGTATGACAAATGGGAATGAGGATATGGAGGTAGATATTACCATATCTGAGGTAGAAGCGAAACTGAAACAGCTTAATGGGACTAAATCGGGGGGCCCAGATAATCTTCATCCAAGAATATTAAAGGAATTGGCACCTGAAATTGCAAGCCCATTAGCAAGAATTTTTAATGAATCTGTAAACTCAGGAGTAGTACCGAATGATTGGAGAATTGCTAATATAGTTCCTATTTTTAAGAAAGGAAAAAAAGGTGATACAGGTAACTACAGGCCAGTTAGTTTGACATCTGTAGTATGCAAGGTCCTAGAAAAAATTTTGAAGGAGAAATTAGTTAAGGACATTGAAGTCAATGGTAAATGGGACAAAATACAACATGGTTTTACAAAAGGTAGATCGTGCCAAACCAACCTAATTTCCTTTTTTGAAAAAGTAACAGATTTTTTAGATAAAGGAAATGCAGTGGATCTAATTTACCTAGATTTCAGTAAGGCATTTGATACCGTGCCACATGGGGAATTATTAGTTAAATTGGAGAAGATGGGGATCAATATGAACATCAAAAGGTGGATAAGGAATTGGTTAAAGGGGAGACTGCAACGGGTCCTACTGAAAGGAGAACTGTCAGGTTGGAGGGAGGTTACCAGTGGAGTTCCTCAGGGATCTGTTTTGGGACCAATCTTATTTAATCTTTTTATTACTGACCTTGGCACAAAAAGTGGGAGTGTGCTAATAAAGTTTGCAGACAATACAAAGCTGGGAGGTATTGCCAATTCAGAGAAGGATCGGGATATTATACAGGAGGATCTGCATGACCTTGTAAACTGGAGTAATAGTAATAGGATGAAATTTAATAGTGAGAAGTGTAAGGTTATGCATTTAGGGATTAATAACAAGAATTTTAGTTATAAGTTGGGGACGCATCAATTAGAAGTAACAGAAGAGGAGAAGGACCTTGGAGTATTGGTTGATCATAGGATGACTATGAGCTGCCAACGTGATATGGCTGTGAAAAAAGCTAATGCAGTTTTGGGATGCATCAGAAGAGGCATTTCCAGTAGGGATAAGAAGGTTTTCGTACCATTATACAAGGCACTGGTGAGACCTCACCTAGAATACTGTGTGTAGTTCTGGTCTCCCATGTTTAAAAAGGATGAATTCAAACTGGAGCAGGTACAGAGAAGGGCTACTAGGATGATCCGAGGAATGGAAAACTTGTCTTATGAAAGGAGACTTAAGGAGCTTGGCTTGTTTAGCCTAACTAAAAGAAGGTTGAGGGGAGATATGATTGCTCTCTATAAATATATCAGAGGGATAAATACAGGAGAGGGAGAGGAATTATTTAAGCTCAGCACCAATGTGGACACAAGAACAAATGGGTATAAACTGGCCACCAGGAAGTTTAGACTTGAAATTAGATGAAGGTTTCTAACCATCAGAGGAGTGAAGTTTTGGAATAGCCTTCCAAGGGAAGCAGTGGGGGCAAAAGATCTATCTGGTTTTAAGATTCTACTTGATAAGTTTATGGAGGAGATGGTATGATGGGATAATGTGATTTTGGTAAGTAATTGATCTTTAAGTATTCAGGGTAAATAGGACTAATCCCCTGAGATGGGATATTAGATGGATGGGATCTGAGTTACCCAGGAAAGAATTTTCTGTAGTATCTGGCTGTTGAATCTTG
Source organism: Dermochelys coriacea (assembly GCF_009764565.3). Taxonomy (NCBI): domain Eukaryota; kingdom Metazoa; phylum Chordata; order Testudines; family Dermochelyidae; genus Dermochelys; species Dermochelys coriacea. The sequence continues at coordinate 299,364 of NC_050089.1, forward strand.
CCCATTTGCTCAGGGTTTAGCTGATCGCTATATTTGGGGTCGGGAAGGAATTTTCCTCCAGGGCAGATTCATAGATACATAGATACTAAGGTCAGAAGGGACCATTCTGATCATCTAGTCCGACCTCCTGCACAGTGCAGGCCACAGAATCTTACCCACCCACTCCTATGAAAAACCTCACCCATGTCTGAGCTATTGAAGTCCTTAAATCATGGTTTAAAGACTTCAAGGAGCAGAGAAGCCTCTCTCAAGTCAACCATGCCCCATGCTATAGAGGAAGGCAAAAAACCTCCAGGGCCTCTCCAAACTTCCCTGGAGGAAAATTCCTTCCCGACCCCGAATATGGCAATCAGCTAAACCCTGAGCATATGGGCAAGATTCACCAGCCAGATACTACAGAAAATTCTTTCCTGGGTAACTCAGATCCCATCCATCTAATATCCCATCTCAGGGGATTTGGCCTATTTACCCTGAATAGTTAAAGATCAATTACTTACCAAAATCCCATTATCCCATCATACCATCTCCTCCATAAACTTATCAAGTAGAATCTTAAAACTGGATTGAAGATTGGAGAGGCCCTGGAGGTTTTTCGCCTTCCTCTGTAGCATGGGGCATGGGTCACTTGAGGGAGGCTTCTCTGCTCCTTGAAGTCTTTGAACCATGATTTAAGGACTTCAATAGCTCAGACATAGGTGAGGTTTTTCATAGGAGTGGGTGGGTGAGATTCTGTGGCCTGCGCTGTGCAGGAGGTCGGACTAGATGATCAGAATGGTCCCTTCTGACCTTAGTATCTATGAATCTATGAACATTACCCACCTTCAGAAGAGTGCTCTAAACACTGAGCTATGGGATATTCTGATATGGGGCTCCCTCAGTCTCTCCTGTCGAAGCTGTTCCATTGTGGATAAATAATGAAAGAGTGACTAGAGCAGGGGGACAGGACCTGGGGTCTCCCACCTTCCAGATATAGGCCCTAACCACTGGAATATAAGGTCAGTCCCATTCATTCTCTTTCTTTCCCAGTAAGGGTTCCACTTAAATAAGGGCTTACAATCTGAGTATAAGACAAGCGACAACAGGTGGGTACAGACTAATGAGGCAGTACAAGGGAAAAGCATTAGTCAGCATGATGGACAGTGATCTCAGAGCACTAGCAGCCTAACTGTTGTCAAGTTTTTGTTGGCCTCATGGCAAAGGAGAGTTTTGAGGAGGGTTTTGAAGGAAGAAGATGAGGTAACTGTGGGTATTTATGGGGAGTGCCTCTCAGGCGCGTGGGGCAATAGGGGGGAAGCATAGAAGTGTTTATTTTACAAGGTAACAAGTGAGCAATGGAGGCTGGAGGTTGCACTGTGGGCTGATCAAAGGGGAGCATTGACAGCTTGATAGTAAATGAGAGATGATAGGTGGATGGGGATAGGCCAGAAAGGGCCTTGAAAGTGAAGAGAAGCTGCTCATGTTTGATGCAAACGAGACAGAAGGGGGAGCCAGTGGAGGGGTTCAAAGATAGGGTTAACATTGTCAAAGCAACAGGATAGGAAAATGATTTTTGCAGCAGCATTCTTGATGGAGGTGAGTGGGAAAAGATTTCACTCACAGATTCTAAGGCCAGAAGGGATCATTATCTAGTCTGACCGCCTGGATAACACAGGCTAGGGAAGTTGCCCAAAATAATTCCCAGAACATAGTTTTAGAAAAAGATCCAATCTTGATTCAAAAATTGTCAGTGATAGAAAATCCAGCATGACACTAAGTTGTTCCAATGGTTAATTACTTTCACTGTTAAATGGCTGGTCTTGGAGGCTGGTAATCAGGGCAGTTGCCCTGCGCACCAACTTGCAGAGACACCAAATCAGCACCTGGGTTGTGGGGCACCACATAAATCAGCTGGTCTGGTCTGCTGGTTTGTTTGTTTTTGCTCTACCTGTCTGCTCAGGGGAAAGAACCAAAAACGTTTGCCATTGTTGGTGACAAAACATCTAAGGCCATCCCTGATTACATTTGTCAAGGCCAGAGAGAAAGATGTTGACAAACTGAGAATCAAGATGTTGAGAACCTGGATGAAAGTTTTAGTTGTGTGAATGGATAGGAAAGGCCGTACTTTAGTGATGTTTTCTAGAGAGAATCAGCAAGATTTAGACATAACCTGGATATGAGGTCCAAGTGGAAGGTGACACACAGATTACAGGGCTGAGTGAAGACAGGACGGTGGAGATATTCACAGTGATTGAGAAAGGAGGTAGCAGGGAGGGGCTGGAGGGTAGATTAAGAGTTTTGTTTTAGCCATGTTTAGCTTGACCTGGTGTGTAGACATCCATAAGGAGATATCACAGAGACACACTGAGATTTTAACTTGAATAGAAGGAGACAGGTGTGGAGTAGAGAGGTAGATCTGTGAGTTGTCAGCATAGAGGTGATAGTTGAATTTGTATCTGTGGATTACCCAGAGACAAGGTGTAGAGGGAGAAGAGAAGGTGACCAAGGACAGAGCCGTTTGCAACTCCCTCAAAAAGTTGGAGGGCAGATGAGGAGGAGTCTCCAAAGGACACACCAAAGAAGCAATTATAGAGGTAGGAGGAGAACCAGGAGAGAACAGTCATGGAAGCCAATGGAGGACAAGTTTTCAAGAAAAAGAGTATGTTCAACTGTGTCGCAGATGGCTGACAGGTCAAGGAGGATGAGGATGGAGAGCTGATTCTGGGCTTTGACTAGAAAGAAGTCATTAGAGACTTTGATGTCACAGTTCAGAGTTACTGCATCTATATTTCCCTCTATGGTCCCTCGAGGGCACCTGCTCTAGGTTCCTGGTTCCGCGGCTGTCGCCTCTCTTGGGCAGAGACTCATGTTGCTCTTGTTCCTGCCCAAGAGTTTTCCAGGCTGCACGGTTATCTGCCTACACTGTGATATTCCCAGCAAGCCAGACTGCCTAAATAGGCTATGAACAGTGTAATGGCCCACAGTTATAAATTACCACACAGCTCTTTCTAAGCAAGCACATTTTATTCTTAAGGTGAAAGGATTACAGAGAAAATGTAATGAAAACAATGAAAGTTTCTAAATGCATGCTAACAGCTTACCAGAAATCACCCATCATTCTTATGGGGCCTTAGTAGTTCAAATCCTTCCAACCCTTCCGCAGGGATTGGAGTCCCCTCTTGGACAAATGGTCCGGTCCATTTGCTGGATCAGAAAGAAGGCCCAGAACCAGTTTAAACTCAGGCTATTTATCCAAAAGTCCTTTCTTTGTCTGTTCATCTCTGCAGAGTCCAGTTTGTAAATGTGACCCTCCCCAGGATGAGGTACCTCTGGGGGAGAGGGTGGGTTTACAAGCTGGCTGATTTGCCTTAATCACCACCCACTGTTGGTAGTTCCTGGAGGGGGTCTGGTAGTTCTCCCCCATGGAGTAGAACACAATCATACATAAATAAGGCTAGGATTTAGTCACAGGTATTTTTAGTAAGTCATGGACAGGTCATGGGCAATAAAAATTCATGGCCTGTGGCCTGTCCATGTCTTATATTGAAAATACCTGTGATTAAATCTTGCGGGGGTGCTGGGAGGGACTGTGGCTGATCTGGCCAGCTGGCCAGGGACCGCTGCCTGGGGCTGCGGACCACAGCTTATCTGGCTGGCTGGCCGGGGACCACTTCCCAGGGCCACGGACTGCAATTGCTCCGGCCGGCCATGGACCTTGGCTGCTCTGACTGGCCACCCAGGGCCAGCTGTCCATGTCTGTGGCTGTTCTGGCCAGCTCCCTGGGGACCACTGCCTGGGCCACCAGAGCAGTGGCTGGTGTGGCTGTCAGTAGGTCTTGTCCCTTCCCTGGAGCAGGAGGCAGTCTCACTCCCCTCCCCCTCTTCCCTCAGGTATTTGTCTGCATACAAGGGAAGGTAACTTGATTCCACCTGGATACTGGCGAGGGCGGAAGTATCCCCCTTCTCCACCATTTGCATTTTGGCTAACACAGTCCCTTACAGGTCTGGAGCTAACGGAGACTGACCCTCTTTTACCCCTTCTGCTTTCAAAGCCAAAATATCATTTTCCAAAAACAAAGAATGTGGAATATCTGACAATACTCGATACCCAGCACCCCGACCCTTCTTGGGTCTGTATAGAAATCTGAGCTGAAGGCAGAGTGAAGACTTTCACATCAGGAAATATTAACCCATATTTCACACCGTGGGAACATTGGATAAGGTTTCAAGACATGGAGTATAATTATTCTTAACAGTCCCACTATCTCTCCATGCAGTGACTGTCTCCCTATTAACTACCACCTGGGCCCACTGGTGATCTGATGGATTTGCACCCATGAGAGAGCAGCATGACATGAAGGCAGTGGTTTGAGGTGTGAATGGTTCAGCATGAACGTTATATGCTATCAGCAGACTGGTTATGTGACTCCCCCTCTCCAAAGAGTCAGTTACATAGCTAACTCTGTGAGGTCGAGGTCCAGCACTGCACTGGGCCTCACTGTATGGAGTGGGCAATCTCAGGCAAAGTGACCCAGCTGGCCACAGATGGAACACTGCTTTTCCCCACCTACCCTGGGGCTTCTTGGAAGTGGCTTCTCTCCCCTCTGGAGGGGGGTGTCTTGATTTGGTTCTGAACCCATTCCATCCGTATTAGGTTTTCTTTAAAATCCAGGCCGACTATCCACATAGAAGTCTGCCCATTTCCTATCTATAGTGTACAAGACTAGGACTTTTGTCTATTAATCATGATAGGTGGTAGAGTTTACAGTTCACGTGTCCCTCATTTTTCCCCTTTCTGTTTTCTGATTTTCCACATAATTCTGGCCGTCAGTGCCTAGAACATTCTCTGAAATTTTAGAATTGATTGGATGCAGCATATAAAAATGATCACATTACAGACAGACAGAAATGCTATTGAGCTGAGTGTAAGGCTTTTGCAAGCTTGGCCAATTATTATTCTTAGTATTAGTAGTAAATATTGATATTGATTACAGAACCTAAAGGTTTGTGCTAGGTGCTGTACAAACATACAATGACAATCCTTGCCCCAAAGAACTTACAGTCCAAAAGATAAGATACAGTGATTGTTGAGTTTCAGAGTAGCAGCCGTGTTAGTCTGTATTCGCAAAAAGAAAAGGAGTACTTGTGGCACCTTAGAGACTAACAAATTTATTTGAGCACTTCACTTCACTTGATGAAGTGAGTTGTAGCTCATGAAAGCTTATGCTCAAATAAATTTGTTAGTCTCTAAGGTGCCACAAGTACTCTTTTTCTTTTAGTGATTGTTGAGACAAACTGGCAGAGATGGGATGGGGGTGACAAGGTAGTATATACAGTGGGATGTGCACACTCTCAGCTGGTCAGCAGCAGTGATCACAGCTCTCCACCTGCCCAGCCATTATCTGGTTGCTGTTTACAGTAGGTATTATGGAAGAGATGAATTTTGAGGGGAGACTTGAAGGGGGACAAACTAGTGGCTTTGTAGGAGTTTGTCTGGGAACTTTTCCCATTTGTAAAGGAAACCTAGGACACAGAACACGCATGCTTGCAGGAAAGTGGATGGGGGTAATCGAGGCTGGCATCACTGCTAGTGAAGGCAGGGGTTGATCTTGCAATGTCATGAGCTTTTTTGTGTTTATAGTTCTATCTTTAATTGTGGTTTTAGCCAGTTTTAATGAAGTAAGGCTCACTGCTCTGTAATCCCAGGCTTACCTCTAGTGTATTTTTTAATATCCTGGCACCACAGTTGCTACTCTCCCATTCTCAAACAGACTTCTGTTTTTAATGAAAGATTGCATATTTTGCTATCAGCCCAGTGCCTTCAGTCTTAAGTTGCTGCAGACCATTTGGCTGTAGGAACCTGCCCTGGGGCCTCTTTAGAGTATCGGTTTGATTCATCACCTCTTCTTCGGAAAACTCAGTCTCCAAGTCAGGTATTTCCCCATCATCCTCTGATGAAGACTGATTCAAAAATCATTCAGCTTGTCAGCAATTTGATTATGTGCTTTAGTTGCTCCAACTTCCTTATAGTCCAAAAGAGTCACTAGTTCTCTCACAGGCTTTCTGCTTCCGAAATACTTAAATAATTTTAATTTGCCTTGTTAATTTCCACATTATATTTTATCTGCTATATTTTTAGGTCAAAATGTTCAAATTTAGGTGTTTTAAGTTCTATCACCTAAACTCATATTTAGACATCTAAGTAAGTGGCCTGGTACCAAAGGTGCTGAGCTCTCTTAATTCCCAGTGACTCCCTTGGGACTGCTGGGTGCTGAGCACTTCTGAAAGTTTGACAGTTTTGGTTTATGTTTCTTATGATTGGCTTCTCTTGGGTTGCATTTCCATATTCTGAAGTATACTCTGGTCTGCTTGCATAACATACTTGTATGTTCACAAATATTGCTGATAATTGCTTACACAGCATTATCTAAAGTTAAAAATGCAGTTAATACCCTTTATAGTACTATATGCAGAAGCTCTCCGGCTGTTGTTCTGAAAGCATGGTATTTACATAGTATCAGCAATGATCTGTTAGTGCTGAATCCAGCTGTTGGTCATTAGAATACAATTCAGTGACTGGCATTCATATTATCTTATCAGGTAATTGAAGAAATTGAGGAGATGATGCAGAATTCCCCAGATCCTGAAGAGGAAGAAGAGATCTTGGAGGAAGATGATGGAGGAGAAACTTCCTCTCAGGCTGATTCAATCCTGTTGCAGGAGATGCAGATTTTGACACAAACCTTTAACAACAATTGGTCCTATGAAGGTGAGGACATGTGGGAAGGGCAGAGGGAGACTTCAGTTTGGGGCTTAGGAAAGTTGATATTGTTCATGTTTTCACTAGGATACTATTTAGTTCTCGCAGTTGGTGTTATTATAATACCAGGTATTTTAAGTTTTGTTTCAATAAATCTTTCTTTCATCCATATTGCATGGACCTCTCCCTATAATTCTATTGTCTAGTGTGCTAGATAGATCTGCTAGGATAGAGTTTGGTTACTGGGATACCAGGAGAAGCACAAGCAGGAAAGCATAAGAGGGGAGGGCTCCTGCCTCATACTGAGAAAGCAGGATGATCAGCAAATTATCTCAAGTGCCTATACACAAATGCAAGAAGCCTGGGAAACAAGCAGGGAGAACTGGAAGTCCTAGCACAGTCAAGAAAATATGATGTGATTGGAATAACAGAAATTTGGTGGGATAACTCACATGACTAGAGTACTGTCATGGATAGATATAAACTGTTCAGGAAGGACAGGCAGGGCAGAAAAGGTGGGGGAGTTGCATTGTATGTAAGAGAGCAGTATGACTGCTCAGTGCTCCAGTATGAAACTGCAGCAAAACCTTAGAGTCTCTGGATTAAATTTAGAAGTGTGAGCAACAAGGGTGATGTTGTGGTGGGAGTCTGCTATAGACCATCAGACCAGGGGGATGAGGTGGTCTAGGATTTCTTCAGGCAACTAACAGAAGTTACTAGATCACAGGCCCTGGTTCTCATGGGAGACTTCAATCACCCCAATATCTGCTGGGGAAGCAATACAGCAGTGCATGGACAATCCAGGAAGTTTTTGGAAAGTGTACGGGACAATTTCCTGGTGCAAGTGCAGGAAGAACTGACTAGGGGCAGAGCTCTTCTTGACCTGATGCTCACAAACAGGGAAGAATTAGTAGGGAAAGCAAAAGTGGATGGGAACATGGGAGGCAGTGACCATGAGATGGTCAAGTTCAGGATCCTGACAAAAGAAAGAAACGAGAGCAGCAGAATACAGACCCTGGACTTCAGAAAAGCAGACTTTGACTCCCTCAGGGAACTGATGGGCAGGATCCCCTGGGAGAATAACATGAGGGGGAAAGGAGTCCAGGAGAGCTGGCTGTATTTTAAAGAATCCTTATGGAGGTTGCAGGAACAAATCATCTCGATGTGTAGAAAGAAGAGTAAATATGGCAGGCAACCAGCTTGGCTTAACAGTGAAATCCTTGCTGTTCTTAAACACAAAAAAGAAGCTTACAAGAAGTGGAAGTCTGGACAAATGACCAGGGAGGAGTATAAAAATATTGCACAGGCATGCAGGAGTGAAATCAGGAAGGCCAAATCACAATTGGAGTTGCAGCTAGCAAGGGATGTTAAGAGTAACAAGAGGAATTTCTACAGGTATGTTAGCAACAAGAAGAAGGTCAGAGAAAGTGTGGGCCCCTTACTGAATGGGGGAGGCAACCTAGTGACAGAGGATGTGGAAAAAGCTAATGTACTCAATGATTTTTTTGCCTCTGTCTTCACAAACAAGGTCAGCTCCCGACTACTGCACTGGGCAGCACAGTATGGGGAGGAGGTGACCAGCCCTCTGTGGAGTAAGAAGTGGTTCAGGACTATTCAGAGATGGACAAGCACAAGACCATGGGGCCGGATGCACTGCATCTGAGGGTGCTAAAGGAGCTGGCAGATTTGATTGCAGAGCCATTGGCCCATTATCTTTGAAAACTCATGGCAATCAGGGGAGGTCCCGGATGACTGGAAAAAGACTAATGTAGTGTAATTATTTAAGGATAATACTCTTTAAAAAAGGGAAGAAGGAGGATTCGGGGAACTACAAGCCAGTCAGCCTCACCTCAGTCCCTGGAAAAATCATGGAGCAGGTCCTCAAGGAATCAATTTTGAAGCAATTAGAGGACAGGAAAGTGATCAGGAACAGTCAACATGGATTCACCAAGGGCAGGTCATGCCTGACCAACTTGATTGCCTTCTGTGATGAGATAGCTGGCTCTGTGGATATGGGGAAAGCGGTGGACGTGATTATATCTTGACTTTAGCAAAGCTTTTGATATGGTCTCCCACGGTATTCTTGCCAGCAAGTTAAAAAAATATGGGCTGGATGAATGGACTATAAGGTGGATAGAAAGCTAGGTAGATCATGGGGCTCAAAGGGTAGCGTTCAATGGCTCCATGTCTAGTTGGCAGCCAGAATCAAGCAGAGTGACTCAAGGGTCCTGGAGCCGGTTTTGTTCAATATCTTCATTAATGATCTGGAGGATGGCGTCGACTGCACCCTCAGTAAGTTTTTAGATGACGCTAAACTGGGAGGAGTGGTAGATAGGATACAGAGGGACCTAGACAAATTAGAGCATTGGGCCAAAAGAAATCTGATGAGGTTCAACAAGGACAAGTGTAGAGTCCTTAGGACGGAAGAATCCCATGCACTGCTACAGACTAGGGACTGAGTGGCTAGGCAGCAGTTCTGCAGGAAAGGACCTAGGGATTACAATGGACGAGAAGCTGGATATGAGTCAACAGTGTGCCCTTGTTGCCAAGAAGGCTAACAGCATTTAGGGCTGTATAAGTAGGAGCATTAGCAGCAGGCTGAGGGACGTGATCATTCCCCTCTATTTGGCATTGGTGAGGCCTCATCTGGAGTACTGTTTCCAGTTTTGGGCCCCACGCTACAAGAAGGATGTGGAAAAATTGGAAAGAATCCAGCGGAGGGCAACAAAAATGATTAGGGGGATGTAGTACATGACTTATAAGGAGAAGCTGAGGGAACTGGGATTATTTAGTCTGTGTAAAAGAAGAATGACGGGGGGATTTGATAGCAACCTTCAACTATCTGAAGCGGGGTTCCAAAGAGGATGGATCTAGACTGTGCTCAGTGGTGGCAGATGACAGAACAAGGAATAATGGTCTCAAGTTGCAGGGGGGGAGCTTTAGGTTGGATATTAGGAAAAACTTTTTCACACGGTGAGTGATGAAGCACTGGAATGGGTCACCTAGGGAGGTGGCGGAATCTCCATCCTTAGAGGTTTTTAAGGTCAGTCTTGACAAAGCCCTGTCTGGGTTGATTCATGGATTGGTCCTGCTTTGAGCAGGTGGTTGGACTAGATGACCTCCTGAGGTCCCATCCAACCCTGATATTCTATGATTCTTCGAGAGGTGATAGATCACTATAGTAAAAAGGAAATAAAAGAGCATCAACAAAAGTCCTCTCTGAACTCTCATAAAAAAAGAAAAAAAAAGAAGATGCTTCTTGGGGACTCATTTTACTCATCTCTAAAAAGAGATCATAAGGGGAACTGTAAGACTTCATTGATGACTGTAAAACACTTTGAGGCCCTCAAATACAAAAAATAACCAAATAAACTAACAAAATGAATGCTCAATATAGTAGGTAATCTAGAAAAACTGCCTATGTTGTCTAAATATTAGTTAAAATGTTCCAGAGGTGAAACACCAGTGTTATTAGGGATTTACATTCATTCAGCAATTAATTAACATTTCAAATGGTGACAACTGAAAACACATATTAAAGCCATGATTCCTCATTCAGTATCACAAAATGCAATGTCATACATCTAGGAATAATCACAGGTTTCAGAGTAGCAGCCGTGTTAGTCTGTATTCACAAAAAGAAAAGGAGTACTTGTGGCACCTTAGAGACTAACAAATTTATTAGAGCATAAGCTTTTGTGAGCTACAGCTCACTTCATCGGATGCATTTGGTGGAAAAAACCTTTTTCATGAAGTTGACAGATTTCCACTCTATACGGCTAAATTCAGTGCCTTGCATAATCACAGGTTTCAGAGTAGCAGCCGTGTTAGTCTGTATTCACAAAAAGAAAAGGAGTACTTGTGGCACCTTAGAGACTAACAAATTTATTAGATCATAAGCTTTCGTGAGCTACAACTCACTTCATCGGATGCATTTGGTGGAAAAAACCTAGGAATAAAGAATCTAAGTCAAACTTACAAGATGTGAACTATCTTGGAAACCCATGAATCTTAGAAGGACTACAATATGATGCTGAATAACAAGCTAACATCAACTTCCAGTGGAAAGGAGGATTAAGAGGGCTAATGTTGAGTGTAAGGAGGTGGTAACACCTTTTTATTGATAGCTATATCTATAGATAGGTATATCAACAGAGAGAGAGAAAGAGTTTGGTTGGAAAGTGAAGAAGCTCCTTCAAGATGTTATATAAAACTTTTCCCCTGAAAAGACATTGATATAGTATGATGAATTTCTTTATGGCTGATGTCGTATTTTGTCTCAATATTTGATATCATTTTATTTTGAAATGATAACAAATTATAAAATCCACACAAATGTTAGAAAGCCTGGAAGTCAGAGTCAGGATTTTATTTTTTATTAAAAAATTAGACAATAAAGCATTGTTCGTAGGACAGGAGCAGCCAGAGCCATTTTGCTGGCCAGGGCAGAAAATGGGTTTAGTGCCCCCTACAGTCCCGAGTGGCTGAGCAAAAACAACAATAACAACAGAACCCTACAGCCAGCCAATCAGCGGAGTTTAAAAAAAAAGAAGAAAGAGAAGGTGGCTAGCCAACTAGCAAAGTAAAAACAGCTGGCCAATCAGAGTCCAGGAAGAAAAAATACAGCTGAGTGGCACCGCATGGAAAAAGACACTCAGGCAACCCCTCTGCACACCCGCCTGTACTACCAGTCCTGTCATAGGACAACCAAAAACTAGCAGACTGGTCTGCCAACTGACAATATGCATCTTTATTGAGTTATTGACTCCAAAAACTGAGAAATTAGCTAACCAGTAAAACTGGTCAGAAACTGGGTTTTTTCATCTCTGTAAAATTTCAACTTTTCGCTGCAAACCTGAAAAAGTTTGGCTGAAGACCAAAAAGTTTTGGCCCAAAACTGCTGAAGACTGAAAAATATTTGGTTTTTGGCCAAATATTTGTAGTTTGGGGGTTTTTAGCTCTCTCAAGAAAAATCACAAAAGTTTTAGGAAAAGAAACACTTTTCACAAAAACATTTCATCTTATCAGAAACCTAATTTTCCACTAAACAAAGTTTCAGTGGAAAACATTTAACCAGCCATACTAACTAAACCACATCATTCTCGTTAATTGACAGATTATGCAATACTGTTGCATTAAAAGCACAATACAGTTGTCTTTACATCATCATAACAAAATACTTCTGCCATTTTACCAGAAAAAAATCTGCTTTTACATTTCTCCATCAAAAATCACCAAAATCGGGACAATCCCCTCCAAGTATAGATGTTCTCTCATGTAAACATGTCATCATACTCTGAGCTTTACCACAAAGAAGTAGGTACTATCTGAGATATGTCCTATTAAGGCGGGGCTGGCCCTGCCATGAGGAGAAGTGAGGCAGCTGCCTCAGGTGCCAGACTGTGCAGGGGCGGGGGCGCCCCTAGGACCCAGAGTGTAGACAATGGTGTCTGCTGCTGGCGCATCTGGATCCTCCCTGCTCGGGATGCACAGAGAGGGGGGAGAGCTGTGCTGGAGGAGGGAGGGCACAAGAGACAGAACAGGCAGGCAGGAGAAAAGATGAGCGGGAATAACAGAAAGCAGCCGGAGCTGCAGGGAGAGAAAGGAGCAGGAGCCTCTTATGTCCCTCGCTAGCACCCCCAGGAGCCTGGACTGATTAACCCCAGCTTCTCCGGGAGCTTCCTGTTTCCTGCTGCTTCCCTGGACCCACTTGAGGACAACAGGCAGTCAACTGAAGTCGTAGGAGCCAGTTAGGCCCTTAAGACGCTGATACCTTCGCTCAGGCCCTGCTATCAGCCTGCTTATTTGTCCCCTTCAGTTGAGTGTTGAGAGCCACTACAGCTGGCCCAGAACAGCAGCCATGAGTGAAAGAAGAAAACGCCCCTCTGGGGCAGCATTCAGAAAAAGCAAGCAAGCAAAGGAAGCTTTTCTATCTAAGCAGGAAGGAGCTCTCCTGAGAAACATAGACACAAATGTTCACGGTGAGCCTTGCGGCCCCAGTGAGGAGGTGAGTGGTGCGGAGATGCCTGATCTTCCAGTTAGTCAGAGTGCAGAGTGAGTTCCTTGGTCCAGCTGTGGTGAAAATTCTGTCTGCCACAGCCACAAGCCTCCACAAATGGTCACAGGTTTATTATTGCACTGCAATGTAGCTGTTAGGGAGGGTTGCAATCATGCAGGGAGAGAGAGTGTGTCTTTCAGACAAGTAAGGCCAATTCCATTCAGGGCTTTGAAAATCAGGACTGAGAACTTTAATTGGACATGGTCTTTGAGATGAAGCCCGTGCAGATAGCAGTGTGAAGTGTTCCTGATATGTGTTGCTGCATATTACATCCTGTCCTACGCAGCATGTTATCATATTTAAGCGATATTCTTAAAAACTGACTGGAAATAAAAATGTATTGAAATATACTCAGGCTCTGGAGACCTGAACGCCATCCATATACGTGATTATTGCTCTGCATTAAATAAGTCTTTCCTCAGAACGTGAGGTAAATTCCACTTTCCTTTCTAGCTACCTCTGAGATTGAAGTAAACTTGTCAGGATTACTTGGGGCCCTGTGTGTGTGATACCCAACAGGTAGGGTACTTATGCAGGAGTCAGATTGAAACCCCCTGTTCTAAAGCAAGAAACTGAACCTAGATCTCCCTTTCACTAGTAAAGGACCCTAACCACTAGGACCCTAACCACATATTCTATAGGTATAGTGCCTCAATCTCTCCTGCTGGAACTGTTTCACTTTGTGTAAATAATTGAACATTTAATAGACCAGGGATATGAACCTGATTCTCTCACATCTCCCATGAGTGCCCTAACAACCAGAATATCGAGTTAATCTCTCACTTTCTTTCTCTCTCCCAATGAATATGTAATTATTGCTTCAACATGAGAGATTGAGAGAAACTCAGCCCAGCACATACAATTATAAGCGGGGGTCAGTCCTGCTATTGTGGGGAACTTTCCTGGCTTATGCACTACCCTGGTGGAATCGGCTAGCGAGAGGATCTGAGTCCTCGCTCCAACTTCCTTTCCCTAGAGGCCTGCCTGACCTCAAGGACTCCCCTTCCACTCTCCTGTGTGGCAGAGTCCTCGTAATCCCAACAAGGTTGGGCCCAGGATTCCTGGGGGTCTTAACCCCCAGGCTTGCTACTTAGGACAGGGGCTAGGGTGTCCCTACTCTGTGTACGCTCTCTGCACCAGATGCTTCCCTGACCCACTGATCATTATATATAGTTCAGACCAAATACAATTTATTAAACAGTTGTAAAAAAGAAGGAAAAAATGGGAACGGTTAAAGGAAACAAGTAACCCTGCTGTGTGGGCCTGGGGACACCATGAACAGCTGTCTCTGGGATATAAGAAAAATTCAGGCTGCTCCTCACACGTCCCAGATTTTCCCTCCCACACCTTGGCTGTGCTGTGGTGATACCAGGGGTAGGACTACCCCTACCCTGTCCACATGCCCTAAGCCTAGAGTCTAGAGGGCAGGACCCTTCTCCCCATATCAGCCCCCCTGAACGGCTCATGTCCCTCCTCCGAGTCGGACTTTCAAGGCCCTCTTATCTGGCGACATCTCCCTGCACTGGGCCCTCTGCCCACTGTCCCCCCTTGCGCTCCCTAACTGCTCACCACATTCTGCTGTAGTGTTACTTGAGGCATGGCCAGTGTCACCATCCAGCCTCTGGTCCTGCAGCTCAGCCTTGGCTTACTGTTGGAGTGGCTGGTCTGCATTGCTCCGGCTCCTGCTCCGGCTCCGGCTCCGGCTCCGGCTCCTGCTCCGGCTCCTGCTCCTGCTCCCTCTCCTCTGGCTCAGTGCTGCTGCTCTGCTTCCAGCCCAGGTCTGACCCCCTTGGTTCCAGCTCAGCTCTACATCCTCTGTCTCCATGCTGTTGCTGCTCTCCCTTTAGCTCTGCCCTACTCTGGTTTAGGCAGCTGCTGCTGTCATGGAGGACGGGCCCCCCAGGCTCCTGACTCCCTCATTGGCCGGCCTGCCCTGTCTATTGGGCTGACCTGGAACACTGGCCTCTCCCTATTGGCCCTGGGGATTTCTGATTGGTCCTTCCCTTTTCTTTAGGACCTGAGAGAGGGTCAACCAACATCCCCGCTAAGTTTCAGTAAGGGGCCAACAGCTCCCTTTCACAATGGCACTGTGGTGAGGGCCCTCAGCTGGGTGGTAGAAGTGTAGCTTCAAGTCCCTGTTCCAAAGTAGGTGTTTGAAATGGGGTGCCCCAAACACCAGGAGAGTGTTCTGACTACTGGGTATCTGTGCTTTCTAATGACATAGTGCTGCCTTGGCATAGGTGCCTAACTCTAGAAGAGTGTTTATACCTCAGCAGAGATAGGTGCCTAAATACCTCTGTGAATCTGGGCTCTAAACTCCACCCCTTTGCTGGCTGTATGCTCAGCTAACTGGTGGCTGAGGATCTCATTCTTAGGTGCCGAACTCTTCCCAGGCATTATATGGGGAGCCTGCATAGGAGTTAGGTGTTTGCAACACAGATCTAGCCCCCTAAGTGCTTTTGAAAAATTTACCCACTGCTCATTTGATTCAGAAATGCTGACGAGAGAGATGTGGCCTAAGCCCTAGCACCCCAAAGGAGTTAGGCATCTAAATCCAGCTTAGAGGGAGGCACTCTCTCCGTTCAGGATTCATAGCTGTGAACCCTCTCCTGGAGTTACATATCTAACCTCTTTCTCACAAGGAAGAGGAAGGGTGCCCCTCTTATAACTTTTAGCCCAGTGACAGAGCACTGAGCCAGATGTGGGAGACACAAGAATAGGCTGCCCTTTCTGAGACCCTCTTCCACTTCCCCAAGGACACCCCTTTCAAGTGGCAGGCTCTGGCCTCTGTTTCTCTCTGGAGTGGGATCCTGCAATCCAGCCACTCTCTGACTGGGTCTCTGGGTTACACCTCCCAGGGCATCAATTGTGTTATCTAGCAGGTCCGATTGGGCATGGACCCTGCCAGACTTCCCCTTTAGGGGTCTGTGCTCAGTGACACAGAAGCAGCTTCTCTAGAACAAAGGATGCTTTATTTTGCCCAAATGGTACATGGAGCTTTGAGGTGTTGATTTAAAAATAACAAAGACACCTATACACATATTGTCATGACCCTGAAGTCCCTACATAGATATAACTTTGCTTTGGTGTCCCCTGTTCTTATTGGGCACCAAGTTACAGCTTGCTTGCTTGCTGCAGACCCTGACTCACGATCAGTCTCTGTGTCAGCCTCCAGCAGGCTGACTTGCTCTCTCTCTATCAAACTCCAGCAGAGCTGAACTGACAACTTGCCCCCTCCCTATCTGCCAGGGGCACCTTTTAAACCCATATGGGGCTTTTGATCTTTTAGGATCTCAGCCTAGACAAACCAAAACCCGGTAACTTTTCTGGAACCTGGAAGTATCATCTCTCAGTAATGGCCACAGTATTCTCTAAGCTCTGTTGCTGATTTACCTTTCCTGGGCTCTTTAACAACCCTCCTTCTGAGCTACCTGTGCATCCAGATGAGGTAATACCACACTTATTTAAAAGAATAATGCAATTATTGCCTAATTCTTCTGCGTGATGTGGAACAAGGACATGAATGTAGGTTTTACCCCTTCTGGAAGAATGCCCTAGCCACCGGGTGTGGGTTATTCTGTTGGAGCTCTTACCCTGTATATAAACAATTACATAGGCACTCAGGCAGGGCAACTGTACCGTGAATCTCCCAGATGATTTCCCTAATCACTGGGCAGTAGAGACATTCTCCCTCTGTTGATCTTGTCCAATAAGTATGAAAGTGCCTAGACTGTGCATTCTTCCTGGTATGGTTTTATGTACCTACGGATTTTAGGTGCCTAAAGAGTTAGGAGGCAGCGGAGTGAAATTTGGCTGAAGTAATTCTTCTGGAAACTGGCAGGTTTTATAGTCGTAGAAAGTGATGTACTTAATTTAGCAGTTTTGTACCAATGAACATGAATCATAATTTAAGCATCCAGGCTTAGAAGTGCCATGTCTCTGTGGCACTGGCTGAGCTTTTTAGACATTCCACTCACAAGACACAAAATCTCTGCCCAATATTACCCATTTGCATCCAGTATTTTTAAATGAATGTGTACCTCTTCTGATTGTGAAGGTTTGGAACAGATGTCAGTGTCTGAGTTGGCCGAGCTGCTGGAT
Organism: Dermochelys coriacea; assembly: GCF_009764565.3. Lineage (NCBI taxonomy): Eukaryota > Metazoa > Chordata > Testudines > Dermochelyidae > Dermochelys > Dermochelys coriacea. Next base: position 316,258 of record NC_050089.1, read on the forward strand.
CATGTGGAGGGTGCCATCCGTAACTACTCAGAAGAGCTGGTGCAGCAGCTGGCTCGTCGAGATGAGCTGGAATTTGAGAAAGAGGTGAAGAACTCCTTCATCACAGTGCTGATTGAGGTCCAGAACAAGCAAAAAGAGCACAGAGAGCTGATGAAAAGGAGGAGGAAAGAGAAAGGACTGAGTCTGCAGAGCAGTCGGATAGAAAGGGGCACCCAAATGCCTCTCAAGGTATGTGAGAAATCCCCATATGCAGTGAGACATTGCAAAGAGTGGATAGGGGTGATCATACCTATTCTGGAGAGTAGGGGAAGCTATCTCTTTAAAGAGATAGGCATAAAATGGGCACTTATAATAATTGGAAGTAATCTTCAGATTATTTAATTTAGATAAATGTATGGATTTAAAGTAAAAGCAACCTTCCCCGCAGAAGAATGGAAGCTGGAACAGCAAGCAAGTCCGCCTTAAGAGTCCCTATTAAAATCATTTCCACGCTGGTTTCCATGCATGAGAACTTTTCACACTTTCACAAAAACTCTACTGGTTTATATTTACAGGTAACCAAAGCTACTTAGTCAGAATAACTGCAGCTAAAAAATATGCTCATCTCAAAGAAATCATGAGAATTCATACCCAGTGTTCTCCAAATGTCTAAAAACTTGCATTAATACCACTGCTTCTCAGGTCTGGTCTACACTACAAAGTTAGGTTGACATAAGTCACCTTTCGTTGATTTGTTTGTGCATGTTTCTACACTCAAATTTGTGTACTGCTGACATAAGCACCCAGCAAAACCACCTCCCCAAACAGAAATGAGTCACTGTTGACAGTCTGATCAATGCAGTGTGAGTGTAGACACTGTGTGACCTATGTCAGCTGTAAAAGACCTCCAGCAGCTGTACAACTCTGGTCACAATTGTAAACGCCACGGCCCTGGGCTCACAGAGACTGAAAGCCCCCTCCTGCCCTTAAAATCACTCCGTGTGTTTATGAAAGACTGATTGCCAGCTTGGCAAGCACACCTAGCAGCTCTTCCTTGTTGTGTGCAGTTGCCCAACCAACCATGCTGGCTACACACTCCAGACATACTCCTGCCTGCAGTAGGCAGGAGGTATTGGATCAAGTGAGCCTGTGGGGAGAAGAGACACAGCTAAGGAATAGTCGTAGAAACATGGATATCTATGAACAGTTTGCTCAGGGGATGCGGGCAAAAGGGGTGTAACAGAGATCAGCAGCCGTGCCATGTGGAAATTAAGAAATTGAGGGGAGCATACCACAACGCTCAATTTGGTGCTGAGCCACAGACCTGTGACTTTTATGACAAGCTGCATGCCATACATGCCAGAGACCCCACCAGCATCCAGCAGCCCACTGCGGATATCTCGGTGGAGCCAACACACAGAATCCTGCTGTGAACAGCAACAAGGAGGAGAAAGGACACATGGTGGGAGGGTCCAGCTATGCTGCAATCCAGGACCTGTTTAAGACTCCACCGCAGTCTAGCTGGTCTCACCAGCCAAGCACGGATGAGCCCAATCCAGAGGAGGGAAACTCGGGTAAGTGTGTGCATGCTTACACTGTTTAAATGTAACGATGGGCCTGGGCCATACTAAGTTACCAAAGACATATGTATCAACTTTTCATTATCTTATGCAGATGAGAAGAAGTAGGACTACAGGTAGAGTTGATATCTGCTCATTCCCAGTGTGGGATTTGCAAAGCAATTTGTTGATGCACATAGGAATGTCGCTTCTGTCCTCCTGAGAGATTTCACTGACACTTTCATGGACGTACTCTGCAGTCCTCTCCCACAGGTTTCTAGGGAGGGCTGCCTTCTTTCTTCCTTCATGGTAGGACATTTTCCCACACTACAAAAAGTTCAGCTGACACCATTGCAGTAAACTAGTGGCATACGGATCCAGATGGCTTCAGGACACCAGCAGCTGTGTTCTCTGTGCCTTTGTTACCCTCAGGAGTGTGATTTCAGCAAAAATCACCCCAGCCTGTGGAAAACAGTGCCAAGTTTCAGTGTCAATGCCCTATACTTATACCCAAAAAAATAGGAACCAAATTGTTTCAGCAACTGAAAATGTTAATGCCCTCCTTCCTCTCCCACCCCCCAATGTGACCACTTATAGATCATACTCACTATGGCTGGGATGGAGAGCTGTGCTATGCAGAGGCGCTCCACAGCTGAAGTGTCAAGAAGCCTGTCTTATGAATATTTTATTATGGGAATGAGGGAAGGCAATTTGGAACCTTATATTTCGCTTGTTGTTGTGACTGTAAATATAATGGTAAATGTCTGTTTTATCTACAGCTGTTGCTGTTAAGGTCTTGAGGGGTACCCTCTTCATACCCATGGAACACCTGACTCTGATGTGAAGGAGAAAGAAGAGGAGATCCTACAAGCCAGTGCTGAATTGGAATGGAAACAAAGGGCCCAGCTGGCCAGGGACAGAAGGCATGGAGAGGGATAGAAAGAACAGGGGAAAATGGAGAAAGACCCAAGAATCTCATCAGGAAAAGGAGGGAGAGATGCACCTCGACATAATGGAGTTTCTCAGGTAGCAAACACATATGCTGCAAACTCTAGTTGACCTAAAGGTCCAACAGTCATGGATTTGCCACCCTTTTCAGTCCCTGGAGACCTCCATAGTGGCATCTTCCTACATTCTGCAACAATCCACTTGGCACCATGGGTCACATACATACCCCACCACGCCACGCTAGCAGACAGTAAGGACAACTGCAACTTCACATACATCATTGACCTACGAGAGGCACGGCTGCTGTATGTGTAGCTAAAATGGACTACATTTATGCACTGAAATGACACCAAGCAGCTGCCTTTCTAAACCTTTGCTGCCTTTTTAAATTTAAAGTTCTCTTCAGTTAATTTATGTCTGAAGTTCCTATTGTGTTGCCCTTTCTTAGCTGCACATTTTTACACTGCTTTCACCAGTCAATAAAATTCTGGTTTTGAAGACAAATTCATGTTTACTAGTGCATCATGCATATTGCAGAATGTGTAGAAGTACTCAAAGCACCCAGTACTTATAAGTGTATGGCACCAGACAGTTCATAGGTTCAAGAAAATGCTGAGTACTGTGTGTAAATGTACAGAAAGAACTGCTTAATTCATCGTCTCAGTGAAAGAGTGTAATGTTATAAACGTACAGCGAAACACAAGAATTCATAGGGTTATTATAAGACAGTGTTATACACACAAATGTATACCACATGCTGCACAATTCCTAACAGCCCATAAACCTTTGGGGCCAGAGAAAAGTCCAGCACAGCACACTACTGTGACGACACCTTTAAAGTGCTCTTTCAAAGCCCCCTACAACTGCAGAGCTCCATGTTGGGCTCTTGTAATGGCCCTTGTGTCTGGCTATTCCACCTCTGTGCTTCACCCTAGTGGCAACTTTTCTCCCTTTGCCTTATAGATATTATGCAGGAGACAACAGGCTGCTATAACCAGTGGGATATTTTTCTCATTGAGATCCAGTCTTGTGAGTAAACAATGCCTACATCCCTTCAATCTACCAAAAGCACATTCAAATTTTATTCTGCACCTGCTGAGCTGGTAATTGAATCTTTTTTTTGCTCTCAAGGTGGCCTTCATGAGCTGGGGAGCAAGGTGTAGGCTTGGTCCCCCAGGATCACTACTGGCATTTCAGCATCACCAATGGTAATATGCTGGTTGGGAAAGTATGTCCCTTTTTGCAGCTTTCTGAACAGTCATGAGTTCTTAAAGATGACAGCATCATGCACCTTCCCAGACCAGCTCACACTAATATTGGTGAAGCATCCCTGGAGATCCACCAAGTCTTGCATAACCATAGAAAAGTAGCCCTTTCTGTTGATGTATGCTATAGGAAGGTGGTCTGGTGCCAAAAGAGGGATATATATGTGTGCTGTCTATTGCTCCATCACAGTTCAGGAACCACACTGTTTCAAATCAATCCACTATGTTCTGCACATTGCTGAGGCTATGTTTATACCACACAGCTTTTAGCGACATGGCTTTGTCACCAAAGCTGTGCCGCTAAAAGTCGTGCAGTATAGCTGCTGTTTGTCGGCTCTCCTGCTGACAAAAAACTTCTACCTCCAGTGAGTGGCATTCGCACTGTCGGCAGGAGAGCGCTCCTGCTGACAACGCGCTGTTCCCACTGGCACTTGCTACAGCGAAACTTTTGTCTTTCAGGGCAGCGGGTTTAACGCCTCTAAAAGACAAAAGTTTGGTCGTTCAATTGCCAGTGTAGACATAGCCTGAGAGTTGCAGTCCTGCATAGCAGGACATGATTAATGGCCCTACACAACTGCATGACAATGCCCCGCACTTTGGATTTTCCAACTCCAGAATGATTTCCTTCTGACAGGTAGCAATCCGGCATTGCAAGCTTCTAGAGTATGATCACCACTTGCTTCTCAACTGTCAACACAATTCTCATTCTGGTGTCTATGTGCTGGAGGGCTGGGACAAGCTCAGGCACAGATCCTGGAATGTGGCCTTTTGCATCTGAAAGTTTTGACTGCTCATCATCCCAAACCTGCATTATGAGGTGATACCACTAGTTAGTGCTTGTTTCTCAGGCCCAGAAGTATTGCTCCACTGTGTGAAGCTGCTCTATGAATGCCACTAAGAACCTTGAATTGTTTTTTGCTGTGTCCTTTAGCAATCTGTCCTTGAAGAAATCATCATGCTGTAGTGTTTCCTGATAATATTGGAGAATCATGTGTCCTGTATTTGCAACACTAATGAGAATAGTTCAGAACTGTGTCGGGTCCATGCTTCTGTCAAAGACGATGGACATTGAACAGTGCTATGCAGGCTTGTGGGATCTTAACAAAGGTGTGAAAACATGGGAAAGGGATGGCATTATGGAATGGATAAAGTTGCATGATGGGAGCTTGACCCCAATTTCCCAGAGTTACCTGTGTAACTCATTTTACCCCACAACACAGTGCAAAAACTTCCCAGAAGGCACTGTGCTGGATGGCGGCATGTGGTTGTCACATTGTGGGGTGCAATCCAGACCAGTGAGGGGTTGTCATCATCTGCTTTATAATCCTCAGTGCCTTGTAAAATGCTCTGCTGCTGTAGCTTCCAGCCAGCATACAAACATGCACTGTCTGTGTGTGATAAGCCTCTCTGGACCAACAACTCTGACTCCAGCAGCCTGCTTCTTGCACCACAGCAACACTCTGGCCTCCACCAGCCTTGGTTTCACCTGGCAAGAAGACCCCAACATCACTCACTCTGGATTTTTCCCCAAACCATGTGATCTGCAATGTCCAGCCCTTTGCTGGACCATTCAGAGGGATACTATGGTTTGTTTGCTCCTCTAAAGAGACAAACTGCATAACTTACCACTTTAACTGGAGTTAATAATCACTTCAGTTCAAACGGCACTGGATTGGTTTAGATTAAAAGTAAAACAAGTGTATTAGCAAAAGGAAATAGGATTTCAGGTGAGATCAAGTATAAAGAATAGACTTATAAATGGTACAAGCAAATCAAAGTGAAAAATGCTTTCTAGATATTAAATTTAACAATGCTGCACTCCTGGTTCAAGGTAAGATTCTTCCCAAACCACTTCCCAGCAAGGTGGAAAGATATTCCTCCCCCTTTGTCAGGATTTTCTACAAAGTCCAAAGTTCTCTGTTCCTTTGTCTTCTCAGGTGAATGATAACTTGGGGTTCTTTGTACCTGTCTTTTATAGTCCAGTGAACCTTTGAAATGGATTCTTCTGAAGTTTACCCCCAAAGTAAAGTTCATTCAAGCTGTGAGGAAGGTGGCATGGAGTCTGTTGATGAAGGAGATTCCATGCTGGCTTCTTCCCCCACCAGTGTTTGCTAAAGTGAAATGAATGTCCACTTGACATGTGATTGTCAGTTGATTCTGTGACACTTGGCTGGAGAGGTTGGTCTGTCCTTTTTCTGAGAGAAACTTGTTTATCCAATTCCCCAGACTTGTCTGGTAAACACAGTTTAGTTCCACATTTCCTTCATATTGGTATGGTCCATTTGGGCATTTACCAAACCTATATCATGCAAGAATATTAATAATCAGTGTGTTATTGCTTTATATTGATATTTTACATGCTACCTTTTGACAGATTATGGTATTAGTGAATTGGGGTACTCTGAACAAGTCAGATGATCTGAAACTCACTAACAGATACCAATGACCCCTGCCCTCTTGCACTGGGATGCTGTTAGGGTCACACTGGCATACTGGGATATCTGCTCATGTTGCATGGATATAAATACACCCTTTGCATGGATATAAATACTCCTAGAGCGCATGCAAAGTGCCAGTGCAGGCAGCCAAGTATGTACAAGCACAAGCAATATGCTAACTGTGGCAGCTGTATGCTGACATAACTTGCATCAACCAAACTTTGTCGTGTAGACATGACCTTAGACTGCAGAATACAGAAACAAAGGCATTGCCAAACTGAATCAGATCAAGAGTCAAAGTAGTTCTATATCCTCCCTCTAACAGTAGCTAGTACTAGCTTCTTCCAAAAGAGGTGCAATACACCCCAAAATAGGTACTTATGGAATAACCTACACAAAGGGGTAAGTTCATTCCTGACCACTCAATTAGATGTCAATTTATAACCTGAAATATGAGGATTTATAAACATTCTAATTTTTAACCTTCTCTATTGCAACTTTGGAATACCCACTCCTTTTTTGAACTCTGCTAGTCTTTTGATGTCAGTTGTATCTTGTAGCGATGTATTCCACAGGTTAATTGCGCATTGTGTAAAAATATATTTCATAGATTCCAAAGCCAGAAGGGACCATTGTGATTATATAGTCTAACACGTACTAGTTATTATCTAGTATAACGCAGGCCATAGAACTTCCCCAAAATAATTCTTAGAGCAGCTTTTAGAAAAACATCCAAATATGATTTAAAAGTTGTTAGTAGTGGAGAATCTAGTATGCCCATTAGTAAACTGTTCCAGTGGTTAATTATCCTCACTGTTAAAAATGTACATGTTATTTCCAGTTTGAATTTGTCTAGCTTCAGCTTCCAACCATTGGATTGTGTTTCCTTTTAATAGTTTTAAATTTGTCAGCTAAGTTTCATTCTTGTGTCCCATTGTTCTTGCATCATGGGAAATAGAAGTGCCAAATCTGCCTTCCTTGGACCATTCATAAATTTGTAAAGCTTTATTGTATCCCCTCTAGCACTGCGTAAATCAGACGCTTTTCTCTTCTATGCAGCGATTCAGTATGGAAGGAATCTCTAATATCTTGCAGACTGGTATTCGGCAGACATTTGGGAATTCAGCAACTGATAAACAGGTGTGTGTAAAGTCTTCTGCATAGATCAGGTACTCATAGAAGTCGATGCATGTCATTTCTTCTGAATAAACAAAAACATGTCTATTATTTCATTTGAAGACGAAAGCAGGGTTTTGACGAGAGTTGACTGATATTAAACCAATTGATTTACAAATATTTTTGCAACTAAAAGTGCTGAGTTTGGTTTGTGATGACTTTTGGGCTTATGGTTTCCATTTTTCATGAGTATTCAGGCACTGCTGGGTGTTTTAGAAATTGTGTGCAAATCCTAAAATTTTCACACAATTTAGTATGAAGGATCGCTCATCTGAAAAGTCATGTCAGAAAGTTTGTGATTCATTATTCACTAGGCGCTACTCATTCTTCTTTTAAAAAGTTTCACTCATCCAAACAGGAACAGAAACAATACTGTGCGATTTAGATGACCAACCACATAAAACAAAGGACAAATAGTTGAAATGAATAGTTTGTGATTAGTCAATAGTCTGAAAATAATTCATCCAGGGTATTTGGTGAATACTTATGAATAATGACCTTTTTAAAGAAGGATTCAGTAACCAAAAATGGAACTAAATTATGGCCAATATTATCTGTACGGGGTAATTCAAACTGCTCTGGCTGGAATTCTGAAAGAAATAAGAGTTTGAGGAAAAGACATTTGGAATAAAGAAACCACACACTGCTTATCTCAGGTCTCACTCCTGTTTGCTATGCTCCTTGGCTTAGCCCTACATTTCAACATTAGAAGATTTGCATTGCTTTCCTGTCTCTCTCCAGTGCTTAGTGAACTGGCTCAGACTATGTCCTCCATTATGAGCACATTTAAGTTCTGAAATAATCTAAAACATGAAAACTATAGTGGTTCTTCTTTCATAAATCCGCTGTGATCTCTTCAAGAGCTCCTTGTGCTATGGCATTACAATATGTCTCCTTCCAGCCTCCAGAGAAGTTATCCAGAAAATCAGTACACCTTTAGGCTGGTTTAAGTCTTCTGTGGCTCTCTTGTGGGGCCCCAGGAGCTTCCAGGCTGGTGTTAGGGGTTGAAGGTCTCTGTTAGCATATGTTGAATGGATCTGTGCTGCCTGGGGCAGGTTTCACAAGGGTTAGACCCCATGAAAGGACACGAGACTTCCATGCAGATGGCCCTGGACAATCTGGTGGTCCACCACATTTCAGGATGTGCTTATTGGCATCTACCCTGGAGTGCCAGATCCCATTCCCTCCAATGGCATGCTATGGGATACTTTGTGGAAGTTTCTTCATAAAACATTCCCTCCTGCCACTTTTCATGTTGGAGGAGACAAATTTTCCCAGAGTTTAACCCAAAATGAGGTGTGATTCCACATGAGTCCTGCTCCTTCACTGTGCACCATTCACCCTGCATATAGAGAGAGGCAGGAGTGAGGCAGAAATAATAGTGCTTGAACATGTGCTTAATGACTGCATCATAAAGATGCATGCACACTATGGGGCAGGATTAAGATTATGGCCTTTCCTAACTTGTGAGTACTTCACTCAGTAACAATGACTGGGTTTTTACCATCGTTTTTCTCAATTAATTCCCCAGATGGTTAAAAAAAATGCTTAAAAATAAATTACAGAATGTGGAACTATTTGTTAAACAAAAGGGACCTGCTATGTAGAATAAAATTAACTCGGACAATGTAAAATCTGAGTGGCTGGACCATCCCACTCCTCTCTTGATGTAAATCAACAAATTAAGAGTTAGATTGTGGATTTACCATAGTTGTTGATTAGCCTGGCTTGCTGTAGTTATGACTGGTGAGCTACTCTACAGCCTGGTGCTGCAGGTGATGCAATACCATTCTACAACCCAAAATGTTTTGTTCTGTGAAATTGCAGAACTATTAACTATGATTTGTAACCTGTCCTTTAAATCAGCTTCTGTACCCAATGACTGGAAGATAGCTAATGTAACACCAATATTTAAAAAGGGCTCTAGAGGTGATCCCGGCAATTACAGACCGGTAAGTCTAACGTTAGTACCGAGCAAATTAGTTGAAACAATAGCAAAGAATAAAATTGTCAGACACATAGAAGAACATACATTGTTGGGCAAAAGTCAACATGGTTTCTGTAAAGGGAGATCATGTCTTACTAATCTATTAGAGTTCTTTGAAGGGGTCAACAAACATGTGGACAAGGGGGATCCAGTGGACATAGTGTACTTAGATTTCCAGAAAGCCTTTGATAAGGTCCCTCACCAAAGGCTCTTAAGTAAATTAAGTTGTCATGGGATAAGAGTGAAGATCCTTTCATGGATTGAGAACTGGTTAAAAGACAGGGAACAAAGGGTAGGAATAAATGGTAAATTTTCAGAATGGAGAGGGGTAACGAGTGGGTGTTCCCCAAGGGTCAGTCCTAGGACCAATCCTATTCAACTTATTCATAAATGATCTGGAGAAAGGGGTAAACAGTGAGGTGGAAAAGTTTGCAGACAATACTAAACTGCTCAAGATAATTAAGACCAAAGCAGACTGTGAAGAACTTCAAAAAGATCTCACAAAACTAAGTGATTGGGCAACAAAATGGCAAATGAATTTTAATGTGGATAAATGTAAAGTAATGCACATTGGAAAAAATAATCCCAGCTATACATACAATATGATGGGGGCTAATTTAGCTGCAACTAATTAGGAAAGAGATCTTAGCGTCATCGTGGATAGTTCTCTGAAGAGTCCACACAGTGTGCAGCGGCAGTCAGAAAAGCAAACGGGATATTAGGATACATTAAAAAGGGATAAGGAGTACTTGTGGCACCTGAGAGACTAACAAATTTTAAAAAAGGGATAGAGAATAAGATGGAGAGTATCTTATTGCCCTGATATAAATCCATGGTACACCCACATCTTGAATACTGTGTACAGATGTGGTCTCCTCATCTCAAAAAAATATACTGGCATTAGAAAAGGTTCAGCGAAGGGCAACTAAAATGATTAGGGGTTTGGAACAGGTGTCATATGAGGAGAGATTAAAGAGGCTAGGACTTTCAGCTTGGAAAAGAGGAGACTAAGGGGGATATGATAGAGGTCTATAAAATCATGAGTGGTGTGGAGAAAGTGAATAAGGAAAAGTTATTTACTTGTTCCCATAATATAAGAACTAGGGGCAACCAAATGAAATTAATGGGCAGCAGGTTTAAAACAAAAGGAAGTTCTTCATCACACAGCGCACAGTCAACCTGTGGAACTTCTTGCCTGGGACAGTTGTGAAGGCTAGGACTGTAACAGGTTTAAAAGAGAACTAGATAAATTCATGGAGGTTAAATCCGTTAACGGCTATTAGCCAGGATGAGTAAGGAATGGTGTCCCTAGCCTCTGTTTGTCAGAGGGTGGAGATGGATGGCAGGAGAGAGATCACTTGATCATTACCTGTTAGGTTCACTCACTCTGGTGCACCTGGCATTGGCCACTGTCGGCAGACAGGATACTGGGCTGGATGGACCTTTGGTCTGACCCAGTGTGGCCAGTCTTAAGTTCTTATGTTCAACATATTCATTAATGATCTGGTTCCAAAGAGGATGGAGCTCGGCTGTTCTCAGTGGTGGCAGATGACAGAACAAGGAGCAGTGGTCTCAAGTTGCAGTGTGGGAGGTTTAGGTTGGATATTAGGAGAAACTATTTCGATAGGAGGGTGGTGAAACACTGGAATGGGTTACCTAGGGAGCTGGTGGAATCTCCATCCTTAGAGGTTTTTAAGGCCCATTGTGACAAAGCCCTGACTGGGATGATTTAGTTGGGGTTGGTCCTGGTCTGAGCAGGAGGTTGGACTACATAATCTCTTGAGGTCTCTTCCAACCCTAATCTTCTATGATTCTATGATATGTTAATTAAAAATTTAAGCATTGTTGGGTAAAACTCAGTCCATTTAATTTAGGCTTAAACAGTTTAGCTTTGCCTTTATTTTTGTACATTTAAAGCTCACTGCCTTAGGAACAGACCAGACCCCTATCTGTAAGTCTGCTGTCCCACAAGCTCTGTAAAGCGTGATGTAGGTACAGCCACAATCTTACTCTAAACTTGTAGTCTTGATGCAACTCGGACTTCAGCGCCTACATGAAACACTATTCCAAATAACAAGCCACTTTCCTAATATTGCTGATTAAACTGGTTGAAACTATGGTTTCCCGAGGAAGTCTTTCTGCAGTAGGGGTGCCAAAACTAGGGCTTCTCAGGGGAAGCATCACCACACAGCGCTGAGCAGCCCTGGATAAGCATAAAAGAAGCTTTGTTACAATTCCTAGTTTAATTTAATGATTTAAGTGACCAGGCTTAGGTGGGGAGCTAGGGGGAAGCTTGATGGAAGAGGAGAGAAATGAAGGGTAAGCTGGAGAGAAGCAGGTTCCTCCCCAGCCCATCTCATGAGACCAGCTGCCCTTTTGGTACAGTACCAATTCACAACAATTATTATAGGGACACTTGATCCCCAGTGTTAGATTCGGTCGTAAAAAAATGGGAGCTGAAAGTGCTACTGGGCCAAAAGCCTCAGCTAAAAGTGGTCAGGCTGAAGGGGAGATGGAAGATGGGAGTCTGAGCCCCATGCCACTAGGAAACCTGAAAAATCAGTAAATCAGTAACAAATTATCTTATAATAAATGATGACATAACAATTTCCATTCTCATCCTTGCTCTTCAGTCATATATGGTGAAATTCAGCCCTGTGCAGGGGACCAGCCTGAGGCAGAGGCATTACCTGAACCCTCACCTCTGTGCAGGGCCAAGCAAGAAGCTTAGGTTCCACCGAACTGTGCAAGAACTGGCATAAGGCCCAGACTCCTAACCCCTGTACAGGGCCCAGCATGAGGCCCAGGCCCCACAACCCCATACTCCTCTGCAGGAACTGGCATAAGGCCTCGGTCTAAATCCACATCCCTTTGCCTGGGGACAGCCAAAGACCTAGGCCCCACCTGACATCTCATACCTGTACAGGGGCCAGCATGGCACCACTTAAGTCCCACTGAAGCCCTTAAAATAAGGTTTTACTGGCAGGGTAGTGGGGCCTACACCTAGTGCTGGCCCATGAATAGGGCTGAGTATCACCCTAAGACAGTGATACTCAGACTGCGGCTTGCAAGCCGCAAGTGGCTTTTTAATGTCTCTCCTGTGGCTCTTTGTAGCATGTGATATTAAAACACTGTATGATTTAATCATTAACCAATCACAGTGCTTTTACGATGTTAATGTATTTGCTGTGAGAATAATATATAATATAAAAACTATTTCCTCTGTCATACTATTTACATATGAATGGTACTATTGTAAATGAAACAATGAAGTCACTCTATTGTGGCTCTTTTGGGTAATGTTGATCATTAATTTGGCTGAGTATCACTGCCATAAGAACTTTCCAAAATGTTCAGATTTGGGGCCAAAATGTTCCAGGCTCAGTCTTTGCCAGGTGATTATTTTATATGGAAAATCTGAACAAAAGTTTTCAATTATTTTTAAGGGTAAGGTGAGTAAGAAACAACCAAACATAAAATACTTGCCCTATTAGAAAAGAAGTGTTTGCAATATCTTTGTTTTATCAGCCATACAGCCAAAAGAGTTGAAAAGGGACACAGCCTCCATTGCCTTTGGTTACTTTGGTGGAAATTGCTTTTCAATTATGAAAATCAAGTATCTGTGCAGTAGATTATCACCAGGCCACGCTGAGTGCATAAGTGACTTTCACTGCATCATAGACTGCGGTAAGAACAGAAGACCTTGCCTCAGTCACTGTACACTACATGAACTCATGGAGTGATTGTATTAGCTGCTGTATACCTGTAAGGTGCCCTGTAAGGTCCTCAGGAAAGCCATTAATTTGCTGCAGACATTAGGAGGTCTGCAGCAGGAGAGTTCCTCTCTTGCATACCTTCTAAGGTGAAGAGGGTTGGAGCTCCTCTCCATCACCTTCCTGGCCTGCTGATAGTATATGCACAGCCACAGAGACTCCTAGCAGTTGGAGGTGCTTTGGCGAAAGGATCTGTGGAACAGGATGGTTCCAATGGCATCCCTAACATGTGTGGGACAGGGCATTACATTGGGGCCCTAGAGTGTGCGGGACCAGGTGTTCCACTAGAGTCCTAGTGTGCGTGGGAGAGAGGGTTCTAGTGAGGTGCTGGTATGTTTGGGACAGGGCTTTCTGGTGGGACCCTAGTGACTGTGGGAAAGGGAGTTTCAGTGGGACCCTAGTATGTGTGGGAGAGGGTGTTTAAGTGGGAGCTTAGCATGGGCAGGACAGGAAATTCCAGTGCGGTCCTAGTGACTCCTAGCATTTATGGGACAAGGAGCTTCAGAGGGGTCCTAACGTGTTTGGGACATTGTGTTCCAGTGAGACCTCTAGCATTTGTTGGATAACGCGTTCCAGTGGGACACTAGTGTATGTGGAGCAGAGCATTTCTGTGTGGTCCTGGCATATATTGGACTGAATGTTCCAGTGAGATCCCAGCGTCTGTGAGACATGGTGGTTGAGTGGGACCCCTAGCATGTTTGAGAAAGGACATATTAGTGGCATCCTAGCATGTATGAGAGAAAGTATTGCTGTTGTCTCCTAGTGTGTGTTGGACAGAGTGTTCCAGTGGGGCCTCTTCCTGCCCAGCTGAGCCTGCCTGCAATCAATCCCTACTCCCTTGCTTTACCTCCAGGTGCAGCCTGTGGACTTAATAGGCCTACCTGGCCACCTTAGCCCCTTCCAGGCCTGTGTGGGGTGGACACCTGATCACAACATCTCAGGATCAGAACCAAGAAAGTCTGAGACCTCAGGAGACAGTGCAGGGTGGAAGCCATGATAGTGAAGCCTGCTCCAGTAGCTTCCCTCTTTTCTTTATTGTCTCTCCCCCCCCGCCAAGTCTCTTTCTTTAAGGATCAAAAAAAAAAAAAGGGAAGCGATAGGTGGAATAGCTCATGCCCTCGTTATTTCGTCCACCCATCAGGGCTAATATCTGACACATTAATTTTGGTTCGTCAGTTTCTAGTTCCACATTTTCTGTTTTTACCACACATGATTTTACATAGTCCATATCAAAAGGCCCTTTTTTTTTTGACAAATTCAATTTTTCTTTCTGCTTTTTGTACCCTTTCCTATCAACATTTGTTATTATAGGTTATTTGGACATGTTATGATCTTTCACATACTTTGTACAGTTGAGCTCACAATTAGAGTACATTTGTAGGCCCAATTATCACAACATAATCCCTCTTTTATGAATCAGTTATGCCTAGGATCGAACATTTGTTCATACAATCATAATTACAAAGAAAAATTATTTTAGTTTATGCTTAAGGAAAAAGAAAAAGGCTCTTGGTTATATTTTAAGGTTTGCAAATTCCTTATCTCAAAATTGGAATTTATAAATTTTACTTAACTACATGTTACAAAAATTAAAGTTAAACTTTCCAGATGTTAACAAAGCTAAGAACTTACAACTCACTTCATTTGTAGCTAAAACAAAAGTTAAAACTGCTTCTGTTTAAAAACAAACCAGCTCTTATCACTTCTTTGGCTGTATGCCCAGAATGGGTAAAGATGGCAAAAACTTCCCCCGTCTTTTGTCACTTACACAGATAAAGCTGTACATTTACACAAACCATGAACATTTTATGCATTAATGGCTAAGCTTGTTCACCTGGAGAAAAACAGCCCTGGTGGCATTTGTACTTAAGTATATTCCCTCCTTTAAAAAGAAGCAACAAAATGATGTTCTTTTAGAACCACTTTTGCATTTATGACCCATTTGCAACACCAAAGGTGGCAAAAACAGCAAGGAAAAAAATTACAAAATCTAAACCACAAGGGAAAAAAACATTGCAAAACCAAAACAATTAGAAAAATTACCTAAAATTTGGTATTTCAAGATCCCTTGGTTCTGATGATTTGAGATTCAATTCACAGTCAGTGCAGTAGCAGCCCTGAATTAAGATGGCATTTTGTTAACCAGAGGGTTACCCAAGGCGTTATTTCAGTAAAAGTCTCTGTTAGCAACTTAACCTACAACAATTTAAAATAATTCATTTTTCCACTTTTGTTTTTTCTTAAAAATACTTTTTTCATTAAATCTTCAAGATTATTACCAATTACAGAAACTAAAACCCTCAAAATACAAGAAAAAATATGAAACAAAGCATTTGTTTAAATATTTTTTTAAAGTTAATGGCTTTAAAATACTTAACCCTCTTTTATTTTAAAGCAGAAACATTAACAGTTTGCTTTTCATGCTTATTTCAAAGAAGCTCAATGTTTATTAAGGACTATTGTGATATATTATGAACTTTCACATCCTTTTCACAGTTGAGCTCACAATCAGAGTAAATTTACAGGCCAAATTATCACAACAGGTCCTAACATGAATGGGACCTGGCGTTCTAATGGGACCCTTAGCCTGTGTGAGACAGGGCTTTCAAGCGAGATCCTAGAGTGTGTGGGATATGGTCTCCCACAGTATTCTTGCGAGCAAGTTAAAGTAGTATGGATTGGATGAATGGACTATAAGGTGGAAAGAAAGCTGGCTAGATTGTTGGGCTCAACGGGTAGTGATCAATTGCTCGATGTCTAGTTGGCAGCCGGTATCAAGCAAAGTGCCCCAGGGATCGGTCTTGGGGCCAGTTTCAATATCTTCATTAATGATCTGGATGATGGGGTGGATTGCAGCCTCAGCAAGTTCACGGATGACACTAAGCTGGGGGGAAAGGTAGATACGCTGGAGGGTAGGGATAGGGTCCAGAGTGACCTACACAAATTGGAGGATTGGGCCAAAAGAAATCTGATGAGATTCAACAAGGACAAGTGCAGAGTCCAGCACTTAGGATGGAAGAATCCCATGCACTGCTACAGGCTGGGGACCAACTGACTAAGCGGCAGTTCTGCAGAAAAGGACCTGGGGATTACAGTGGAAGAGAAGCAAGATATGAGTCAAGAGTGTGCCCTTGTTGCCAGAAAGGCTAATAGCATATTGGGCTGCATTAGTAGGAACATTTCGACCAGATCGAGGGAAGTGATTATTCCCCTCTATTCGGCACTGGTGAGGCCACATCTGGAGTACTGCATCCAGTTCTTCCTACGCCCCCCCACCCCGAAAGAATGTGGACAAATTGGAGAGACTCCAGCGGAGGGCAATGAAAATGATTAGGGGGCTGGGGCACATGATTTATGAGGAGCGGCTGAGGGCTTATTTAGTCTGCAGAAGAGAAGAGTGAGGGGAAATTTGATAGCAGCCTTCAACTATCTGAAGGGGGGTTCCAAAGAGGATGGAGCTAGGCTGTTCTCAGTGGTGGCAGATGACAGAAATAGGAACAGTGGTCTCAAGTTGCAGTGGGGGAGGTCTAGGTTGGATATCAGGAAACACTATTTCACTAGGAGGGAGGTGAAGCACTGGAATGGGTTCCCTAGGGAGGTGTTGGAACCTCTATCAAGAGAAGTTTTTAAGGCCCAGCTTGACAAAGCCCTGACTGGGATGATTTAGTTGGGGTTGGTCTTGGTTTGAGCAGGGGGTTGGACTAGTTGACCTCCTGAGTCTCTTCCAACCCTAATCTTCTATGATTCTATGGTGTTCCAGTGAGTCCCTCGCATGTATGGGCCTGGGCATTCCTGAGGGGTTCTAGCCTATGTGCAACAGGGCATTCCCAGTGGGGACCTAGTGCATGTGGGCATGGGGGTTTTAGTGGAACCTGAAGCCTGTGTGGGACAGGCATTCCAATGGGTCCCTAGTGTGTGTGGGTCTGGGCCTTTCAGTGGGGTCTAACGTGTCACATGACAGTCCAGTGGAATCTAACCTCTGTGTGACAGGGCATTCTAGTGGGAATTAGTGTGTATGGGATAAAACATTCCAGTGGGGTCCTAGCATGCATGGGACAGGGTGTTGCAGCCTGTCCCCTTAATGTTAGTGGGACAGAGCATTCCATTGGGACTCAAATGTTTGTGTAGTGTGATGTTCTATTGAGTCCTGCCGTCCTAGCATGTGTGACAAAGGGTGTTTCAATGGGACAATAGCATCAATGGGATAGGGTGTTCCAATAGGTCCCTAGCATGTGTGGTACTCGGCCTTCGAGTGGGATTCTAGCATGTGTGGGACAGAGCATTCCAGTAGGGTCCTAGCATGTGTAAGAAAAGGTGTTCCAGAGGAGTTCAAATTCCGAATTTGACATACGTTATTTTCAATTTTTGGCATCCCAGAGGAGCTTTGAAATTTTTGAGTGGGACACTTCAGCCTTTCTTTTCTTCTCCACCTCCTTTGTTTTTCTTTTCTATCATCTTTTTTTTTTGCAGAATAAAAAAATGAAATCTGATAGAAAAAATTCTGTGTTATAAGATTTTTATAAGAAGCTGGTTAATCACTCAAAGGTCAGGAAATGCAAAAGCTAAGACTATACACACAACCATAACCTGGACTCTTATGTATATGATTTATGATACATAATGTGTTCACATCCATAACTAATTAGATTATGACATACTGTTTCTCAAATAATACACTATTTGATATTCCCTGCAAAACCATATTAAAGAACATTAAGACTGCTAACTCTGCATTGTGATATCGTCTTTCTTGTCAGGTTTCTATTTTCCAGAACCCCTCATAAAGGTTGAAATTCACCCCTGTGCAAAGGGTCAACACAAGGTCTATGCACCACATAAGTCCCATTTTACACCCTATTTTGTTCAAACAATTTACCTAGACATCACCGGTATCCCATCTTTTTGATGCTAAAGCTGTCAAAAATGTGGCAAAAAATTATATAATCAGAAAATATTTTTTCTAATCTTTCATTTCCCAAAATGGCTGGCCATTCTCCATCAAACTTTCCCTGTACGTTCATCTTTGAGGAAAGAAAAGTGGCCCAATTCCACTATGCAAAATGAGTGCTAAGTTGATGAGAACTAAAATATTTATACCCATTGCACAGTTGCCTTGCCCATGTGCATACAAGGTCAATGAAAAATCATGCTTCAGTACTGGAAAACTTCAGCACAAAAAGTTTGGGAAGTTATGAGCAACTAAAAAACAAGGGGTAGAATAGAAACACCTGTAATCTTAACTACGGTTTTGCTAGATACTTTTATGGATTTTTTCTATAAATAGGTGTGCATGGATAGCATTTGTAGAATCCACAACATAAAGTGATAGTGAAAATTTGCTAGTATATATAGCTCATGTAAATATGCAACAAAATGAGTTGCATAATTAGTGGCCTTATCTCCTGAATTCAAGCTATGGAAGGCTGTGCTTGAGGAAATATACAAAACATGGTCCACTATCAAAATTATTAGAATAAGTACCCTAGAGGTAAGAAAAATGTATATTAAAAGTCTAAATCAACATCTGTACATGTAATGTTATAGAAAAATATATTATATTGTGCTACTTGCAATATAATATATAATCCTGCAATTACAGCCTGTATTGTAGTACATACGCACAAGGGGGCAAAGTTAAGCTTATGTATGTAACCTTAATTTTGATGCTGCTTGATTCTTAAATCCTTAATTGTGCCACTGTGAAATTCTCTTAATAGTGTTTTTTTTTGTAGGGAATTTGGTCAAAATTGTAGAGAAATGGTGTTCCTACTCTTTTCCCCACTTTGTAAACATTTTCTTGATGCTATGGCCTTTTTTAACTAGTCGGGGGAAATAAAAATCTTCCCATGACTCTGACTCAGTTTTTAAAAATATTTTAAATGTAGTTTAAGAAGCTACTGTAATTATAGAGAATGTGCATTAGTAGGTTTTTGGTGATTCTAGGCACAAAGCCAAAATGCATACAATTAGTGCACAAGTAGCCTACTATTTACTGCATACCATGGTGTGGTTTATTGCTGTATTAAGCTGATCCTGATTTTTTTTGGAAGTACCCAACTGAGGCTGAAAAGATTGTCCCTCAGGTTTCAGTAAAACTCTGCATTGTATGCCCCTAGATGCACTGCATCGGGGTCTGATCCAAAGCTCACTAAGCTATGTCTACATTGTGGGCACTTTAACAATGGACATGTAATATAGATGCTTCCTACAGAGACCAAAGGGGGGTTTCTTTCATCGGTATAACAGTGTCTACATTGGAAGTTAGACTGATATAGCTACAGTTCTTCCAGAGGTGAATTTTTCACATCTCTGAGCGCTGTAACTATGTCAACCTAACTTTTAAGTGTGGACCAGGCCTAAGTTGAAGGAAAGACTCCTACTGGCTTCAGTGAGCTTTGGATAAGCCCTAACAGTGACCGTACCATACAAAGACCCCTTTACACACCCAGAGTAATAGAGAGAAAAAACAACCACAACAGCAAATGCTCCATTAATCCAAAAACAAAAAAGCTATAGTTTATAAGCTTTGCTCTGTGGACCAGCGGTGGTCTGGAGAGAGGTGAATAGTCACATAGGGCTTGATTCTGCACTACCATAGTCAGGAGATGCTTATCTATTGACTTCCTTGGGTGCAGGATCAGGCACATAGTGCCGGCTTTTTGGCTTGTTTCCCTCTGCAAGATTGCGTTAGAAGAGAGCTAAACATGCACTACATACCTTCTTCATATTACTTTCCCATATAAATAGTTACTGTAGCCTTCACAAAGATGTTACATAATGGGGGGGGGGGATCCCTGCATTTGTGAATGTGAGAGGAGTTTTCAATTTCTGTCAAGAAATAACTCACACTATGAAAAAAATTGACAGCCCCCGCACTAGAGGATTAAAAACTGAATTCAAAGAAATAAATAATCCATTTGTATGTAAGATCACTTCCATGTGCCCACAACTCTGTCTGACCTGTGAAAAAACTAACCCTACCCAAATTCAGTGATGCTCTCAACCTAAGACACTAGTATGAGTGCAAAATAAAGGCAGAACAAATACAGAATCAGTGACCATAAACCTGAGGTGGAAAATAACAGTAACAAATTACAGTAACAAAACTGAGACAGGAAGAAATGTGCAATCAGTGTGAGAGTGGAGATGGTGAAACTAGGAAAAACCATCTCCTGCAACACCAAAACATAAATGCAAGTAACAGTTTGTCTACATGGGGACAAACAGGAAAGTTAATCCAAATTGAAACCACTTTAATTCTGAATAATAGTGTCTATATGGGATTTAATGACAATTAACTAATTCACTTCAAATTCACACCTTTAGTTAATTTGGATTAACTTTCCTGGATGTCCCTGTATAGAAAAGCCCTAAGAAAAATGTTTCTTTAGATGTTCAAAAGTAAATAAAGACTTTCCATTAAAAATTGACCAGGAAAACTGCAGAATCCAGGGGGAAAGGAAAGATGCAGCCCAGATAGCTTCAGTTTATATTGACTAGCCAATCAGTTGGACCAGACAATGGCCAATGGTCATGGGATAAAACCACACACATACACAAAAAAGCCCTATCCCGGCAGGAGCTTGGAACTTAACTGTGACTAAAACCCACAGTAGTGGGTAGAACTGTGGGAGTAATTGATTTTTCAGCTCACTGGCAGTGTTGAAATAATAATAAGAAGAAAAAACTTTCAGGTTGACCAAAAAATGCAATTTTTCTGAATTTTCAGCAAATCATTTTGTAAGTGTTGTTTACTCTGCAATGAAACATTTTGAGTTGATTTTGACTAGTTTAAAACATTTTTATTGTTTTTAAATGAAATTGCAAGTAATTTTGAAATGAAAAGTTTTGAATTGAAAAATTGAAATGTCTTGTGTCAAAAATGTCTAAATGAAATATTTTGACATTTTCAGGCAGCAGGGGGGTTGACAGAAACAATTTGACAAACATGAATTTTCAAAATGTTTCTGTTAATCCAAATCTGCATTTTTTGGCGGCAGGGGGGGACAACCAAAACCAAAAACTTTGGCCAGGATATTTCACCCAGCTTTAATAAGGGGCTGGGTGAAGTCAGAACTTTTCTGCTGGACTCTCCAGAGGCCTTGTGTTTCCTGCAAAATGGTGGGCAGAATTTAGCCCTTGCCTGCCTCTGGCATATCCCGAGGAGTTCTGTCCTTGTCATTCTTTGGCACCAATTGCATAGCTTGTCATACCAATATATAATATTATTGAATTGAAGATTATTTTCTAGAACACTTGCCTCTTTACTTAGTAGAGTTTTTTGTTTGGTTTCTTTTCTTTCATATCTCACATGATTCTGTAAGCAATTTGGTTTCATACTTCCATCACATTAGTTTGCCCTGCAATGGTGAGAGAATAATGGTACATGTCATTCCTTTCTAGTATTTGAACACGGTTATTCCATATGAGAAGAAAGGGTCACCTCCCTCTGTCGAAGATCTGCAGATGCTGACAAACAGTAAGTTCCTGGGTTTGCCATACATATTATGTCAGAATGCCATTTTAGGATATCATTTTAGGTCTCTCAGTGGTAGGGCCATTTGGGAGTAGAAGGACTTGTGAAATTCAGCAGGATATTAGACCCTCTATCATTTTGACTCTACTGAGCTTGGTTCTGACCTAGAAATCCCAAATCTGTGGGACTGAAGCTCTATTTGAAGAAATTCATACATTTCATGACAATCATGTGCACTGGGTTTCATTTACAGGCTTGTATATTCAGAGTGGAGCTGAATGAGACATTAGCCAAAACAGAAAAAGGCAAGAAAGGATAGCACAGGGAGAGGATGTTTTTCAAATTCCTACAAACAAATAACATTCTTCTTCCTTATTGATCTGATTTCAAACTATTACACTTTTTTTTTTTTGCTGGCAATTAACTTCCAGCTTTCTATACTGGAAAATCATCATGTGCAAGAACATTTTGTAGGTTAAAGTGTATTTCATAAACATCCAACGTCTATTAGTTAATTAATTTAGCCCCTAACTCTAACTTGGAACAGAAAATAAAAGGCTGATATGCTGTGACAAGCCTGGTACATTCTGGGAAACTCCTTTGGTTCCTTCTGTGTCTCCATGGCAACTGTGTATTGTATTAAATGAAGCAAACACTGGCTTCTGTTCTTCTGAAAGGAATGAAGTGCTATGAATGGCTGTTTTATACAATTTCTGAATAAGTGACAGTTTGTGATCAGTGTCAAAAACTGCTTGTCTCTAGTACCAAAAAACTTTCCAGAAAGGTTACCAAGGATAAAATCTTTTTGCATAATTAAGTAGTGTGAAAATTGCATCAGGTTGTGATGAAAACATATGTTATATTTAGAAAGACATATCTCAGTGTTCTTTGAAGAACAACCAGCCCTACATTCACAGTCCCCTGAATTAAGGGCTTTTCTCTTCTGTTCAGTACACTGCCCACATCACCATGGTGCCAGAGCACCTTTCAGCAGTGCATTAGCAACATGATTAATATCTGTCTTGTGTCTCCCCCTCACCGCTCACCCCATAGGATGCCAAGTGGACAGAAAGATTAACAAGAATCACTGCAAGATGAAACTTGAACACAGGAAGTGAAAACAGGAAGTGAAAGTTACAGAAAACAAAAGTGAATCTGACCACTCTATAATGCAGTATACCATACTTTGTCTTCCCATCAAAGGGATTCCAAGGACTTTACAAACATTACTGATTGAAACCTCCGGCTTGCACCAGAGGTGCTGGAATAATTTTTATAGTGAGGGTGCTGAGAGCCATTGAACCAAACTGTAAATCCTGTATATAATGGAAACCACTTCTGGCCAGCACCTCTAACAGCACCCCAAGTTCCAGCACCTACGGATTAGGAAGTATTAGACCCATGTTTTACAGATGGTCACAGGGACATGACATGACTTGTCCAAGATCACACAGTACATCAATTTGAGAACCCACATTCAGGCCCAATTTTTCAAAGCAGCCACTGATTTGGGGTATCCCAAATTTGGTTGCCCAAGTTCAGACACTCAAAATCAACCTGTCATTTGTAAACAATTTGGCCTCAAACTCTATGTGATATATATTGCCCATGTCAACCATTTTGTAGATTGTCCATATTTTATTTCGAGTACACTTAGAACACAACATATTTTGAGGTTAGAAACTTAATTCTCGGGAAATTGTGGTGACTCATGGGAGATGTAGACCCGCCGTGGAGCCTGGCCCATAGAGGAGAATGAGGGAATGAGGCACCCAGAATTAAGACTCCAAGAGGCACCATGGTGGCATTTCCAAATTTAAATTTTCAGTTTCAAACTACAAGTTTTCAGACAAAAATGTTTTGCTTCAATTTTTCTCTGAAAAGTAAAATTTTTCATATCATTGTTTTCAAGCTGCTCTCCTTCATTCCTTTACTTGTGAAAAGAGACTGAAAACAGAAATATATGTTGTTCTTTGAGTACTGCCCTATGGGTGCTCCAGTTCTGGTGCAATAGTTCTAATAACCTATGGACCTGTCTGTAATGGACAAAACTGGAGTCCTCACTTCTTAAGGGTACCCTGTGTCTGTCAGTATCATGGGTCCCCATTGTCAGACCTCCATCCTCTGGTAGAACAGGACACTCCATCCTTTTCTATGGGTGCTCCTCCATTAGATGATATTGAGGAGGATGAAGGAGACTTCCCATTGGTCTCTTATATTTCTATTCAGAGTTCTCCAGCATGTTTGTTCAGTCACAGGGAAGATCACACTTGTCATCAAGGATGATGGAACCAACCCAGCCTGCCACCCCCCCTCTATAGACATACTGGGATGACTATAAGAACCCCAGGACTAGAACCAAGATCTGCAGAGCCTGGGATGTCTGGTAGTCCCACACTGCCACCGGGAGGCCATGCAGAGGCACAGACAGGTAGGTGTGGCAGGAAATGCCGCTCAGGAGATTCAGAGCGATGGTATCCTGCAGCCCTCTCATTTCCAAACTCTCTATATAACCCCAGGAGTTGTCCCAGGAAGTCATCTGGACAATCTCACAGACTTCAGCCTGCTGCAATGCCAGACCCTGCTTGATCTCCTGATCTCCAACCTCCAACTCCAGCCTGACTCTGACCCTGATTCCTGACTCTTAGTTCTAACCTGGTACTGCCTCTGATCTCTGGTCTTCGACCCCAGCCTGACCCTGACTCTTGCTTACAGAACCTGGATCTTGTGATCCCTCCAGCCCCTGCACAGTGACAACCACCCCCTGATGGGCAGACTTCAGCTCAGTCATGACCAGTAGGCCAGACTGTCTATGACCCAGTCCATTACAACCAGCAGCAATTCACCAAACCACTGTTACAATTACATAGGGAGGCCAGAGTCATATGGTCCTCTCCTCCACAAACAGCCTTCTCATTGAGGAAAACATCTGAGGAGCAGGAGGCCAGGGCAGATAAAGAGGCCACCCCTCAAACACCTATTTCATCCTCATCTCCAGAGGAGGCAGTTATGCCTCCACCACCTTCCATGACCAATGATTTTTGGCAATTTCAACACCTCCATAGGGTAGCTGACGCTCTTCAAATTCCACTCAAGGAGGTTCCGGACTCACAGCACAAACGGTTGGATATCCTGCAGTCGGCAACAACCTCCAGGGCAGTGTTACCCATTAATGAGAAACTCCTGGATCAAGCTAAGACTGTGAAACAAACACCTGCTACCATTCCACCAATGTGTAAACGAGTGGCTAAGAAGTATTATGTTCCCCCTAAGGATTCTGATTCTTTGTTCTCACACCCTCCTCCTAACTCACTGGTGGTGGATGTGGTAAATGAGCAGGGTAGACAACGCTTTTCCAAGTCTACCCCATATGAGAGAGACTAAAAGAGACTGGATCACTTTGGATGGAAGTTCTACTCTTCAGCAACCCTGCAATTCAGGATCGTGAACTATCAGGTGGTCCGGGCCAAGTATAAATTATATATGCATATATTATATAGGGAGCAATTCCAGTCCATCATCTCAGTGGGCCAACCTAGAACCACTCTTCAAGCATCCTTCGATGTTATGGGTGCTGCTTCTAGGTCCATCTCCATAATGGGAAAAAATCAGAAAAAGAGAAAGGAAATAGAAAAAAAGCAGGATCAAATAACTGAACTCTGGTTCTGTGCACTTCATCCCTTTCTTCATCCCTCTTTGTGAGTATCCATTTAGAAAACAGTTCTCATAGGTGTTGATAGGAGTGGCAGTCTGACAACCAACCTCTCTTCAGCAACAACGTCAGACAGTTCTCAATGATTCAAGAGAGTAAACTGCGAAGGTACCAGTAGCATTTTCAGCAGCATCAGAGTATGTGGATGTGGTAATGTGACGAGGCTGAACTGAGAACTGTGCAAGGGAAACCCCCTTCTAGGGACACTAGGCCCTCTCCAGCCCCTACCCATGTAGGCTCAGGGAAAAGAGAAACTCCAGGGCACAGCAACTTAAGCCAGCTGGAGCAGCTACAAAATCAGTTTCAGCAGCAGGCACCATGGGACATTGATAATGTCATGAGAATATGCTTTCTACATTAGACATGTTCTTTTGTCTACTGATTGGCTCTGGCTCTAGCCTCTGGCATCCCTCTCCATCTCCCTCAAGTCCCACTTCCGTCTCACTCAAGCTGTCCTCCATGCCCCCTCTCCTCTCCCTTCCCTTATTTTTCCTTTTAGTAAACCTCTTCCTGCCTTCATTGAATATAGATAGAAAAGAAAACCCATCCAAAAATTAATAAAAAAAAATAATTGTGGAACTAACATGACATTTGTAAACTATGACTCTGTTCACTTTGCTTGCATATTATATTCTTTGTCCCACGCCACGTCTGCCCTGTCTATTTAGATTGTGAGTTCTTTGGGGGAAGGGACTGTTTCTTACTTTATGGCCTTGATCCTGCAAATCTTTTTTTATATGCTTCACTTTACACATTGAAAGATAGGCTCATGCGTTAAGTCTTTATAAGATAAGGGCCCCTGTTTGTACACTGTTTAATACAATGAGGCCTCTGATCTTGGTCGCAGCTTCTATGTGCTCCAATATAATAAATAAATACATAAACAATGACAACTTGTAAAGTTCTTTAGTTCATAAAAAATTCTAGGATTAAATTGTACAGCCCTTTAATTTAAATTGGGGAACTCTGAGTTTACTGGCTACTCTGGAAAAGGTTGATCTAAATGTTTTTGTGAGATTGTTGGACTTTAAAAACCCTCCAGCATTAGTTCCAGCTAAAGTGCTTCACATCTCCTCAACAGTTAAAAGTGCTTTTGATCAAACACACCCAATCCATTCTTTAACTATGCACATATACACTGTGAGTAGAGGGCAGGTCCAGGTTCCCCCTAACCCAACATTACAGAAACACCTCCTGGGAGGGGAAGACAGGCCCATCAGGACAGAAGGCTAAACTGTTCTTGAATAAGCCTGTAGGGACAACAAAAACTGTAGGAGGTTCTCTCACCAACCTCCTCGCTGGTTTATGATGAAAAGGGCTCAGTAGACTGTACTCTGGCCCTAGAGAGAGAAGGGCTACGTGGAGAGTCGCAGTGAGCCTCTGACTGAGGCTAGCATAAACCGCCTGGAAGCGCGGGACCCACAGGGACAAGGTAGGAGCTCTGCCACAACACTCATCACTCAAAAGTGAGAGAAATAAGAACCTAGCAACAAACACTACAGTGCATGAAGACTTTCAATGCCAGTATGTTCAAAACTACCAGGAAACAGACAATTTTGCTTTTTCCTCAGAACTCACCGAGATTTACAAAACAAGCCAAGTTTGAACAAAATTGGTTCAGCTGTTGTAGTTATCTTGCACAAAATTCTTTCATGAAATTGCCTCTGCAGATTCCCACTGTAGGAGATAAATGCCATGCTTTGCAAGCCACAGACCCATTCATAGAAGTAAAAACTGCTAGGGAGAGCATACAGGCCCTATAATCCAAAACAAATGAAAAACCACGGATATGAAAGACACTGCCCCTTACTAATCTCTCAGTTCCTCTCTTGCTGTCAACCACTATGGGCAGGAACCACCCCCTTGTGCCCTGCCTCAATGTAGGATTAGTGCTAACTGTTAGAATATAATGTATTGTTGTTTGCTTTTTCTATTAGTTTTATTTCCTTCTTGGTAGATAGATTAGTGCTTTGTTTTTTGTTCCTGGAAAAAGATAGAGAAGGTTGTACTTCTGTGCTATGTGTTCTTCCTCTTCCTTTATGTCTAACAGTAAAATAAATACCTAGGAATATTACATATGTAATACGTAATAATATGTTACAATTGAATAAGATCAGAATGAGACTTCGGCCACATGTGTTCTAGCCATCTTCCTTCCTGCTTCATCTGTTACAATTAATCAGCTCTGATATATAAAAATATCAGAAGCAGTGAGCGAGGGAGGAAGAGAGAGACCTGTATACCACCATGACCAGTGGTGACAAAGCTAGAAAGAGAACATTTAGTTACTGTATCAAGAACATAGATGGAGGACTGGTGATTAGAACTGTATTTTTCCTCCCAGCCATACAAAACCAAACTGGTTCTATTAGCCTCTAAGGGAAGGCCATTCAGATAGGTACACAGCCCCTAAGGGAACTGTATACCTTGACCTCTAAATGGAGGACATTCCCTGCGTGGTGAAATGAGTTTAACAGTCCTAGAACCTTACAACCCTGCACAACTACTGTGTGATAAAGCATAGAAGTTTGTGCACATATGGGGCTACATTCCCAAAGAGACTTAGGAAACTAACTGCTACTTTAGGTGCCTAAATCCCAGGATCAGGTTCCTCTGGGATTCACAAAGCCCTGCTCAGCTCTAGCCGAACCCTGTCAGTGCCTAAACATACTTGGTGCCTACATTTTTGCAGTAGAAGTTCCCTAGCTGTCTCTGAGCATACACACTTCAGCTCCATGCCAGTCACCAGAAATGTTCCCTTGCATTTTTTCATCAATGTGCAGAATGCATTTTGTTATGTGCACCAATATTGAGATAATGTGTGGATGTGCGCCACCAGTAGAAACAAAAAACCTAGATATAATATATATTTTGTAAAAGTTACCATAGGGATAATTACTCCAGCCTGGACAGGTTAGCCATTTTAGAACTCACTATTCAAATAATTAAATTTAAGCATAAGAGAGAAATAAAATTATGAAGTGCATAGACCAGTCAAACAGCACTTTGAAAGAATAAAATTACAGAGAATATATGTGCATTGCAGGAAGTACAACAACACAAGTATGTGTTGGAAGGTGAGTGTGAAAGAGACAGAGAGTGTGTGTGTGTCAGAGACAGAGTTAGTGTGTGAGAGAGAGACAGAGACAGTGTGTTTGTGTGAGAGACACACACTCAAATAATGTGTACGTGTGAGACACAGTGTGTGAGAGAGACAGTGTGTGTGTGTGAAACAGACAGTGTGTGTATTTGTGTGCATGAGAGAGACACAGAGACTGTGTGTCTGTGAGACACAGAGACTGTGTGTGTGAGAGAGAGAGCTAGAGACAGAGACTGTGTGTGATTGAGAGGCAGGCAGAGACCTTGTGTATTTGAGACAGAGACAGAGTGTGTGAGACAGAGACAGTGTGTGTTTGTATGTGTGTGTGAGAGAGAGAGAGAGAGAGACACTGAGACAGTGTGTGTATGTGTGAGACTGTGTGTGAGAGAGAGAGACAGAGAATGTGTGTGTGTGTGTAAGACAGAGACTGTGTGTGTGTTAGACAATACATCTGTGAGACAGACAGACTGTATATGTTTGAGACACAGAGACAGTGTGTGTGTGACACAGAAACAGTGTGTGTATATGTGTGAGGCAGAGACCGTGTGGGTGAGAGAGAGATAGACAGCGTGTGTGTGTGAGAGAGACTGTGTGAGTGTATGTGTGCATGTGAGAAAGACACAGAGACTGTGTGTGTGTGTGCATGAGAGAGACAGACAGTGTGTGTGTGGAAGTGAGAGAGACACACACAGTGTGTGTGTGGAAGTGAGAGAGAGACACACACACAGTGTGTGTGTGTATGTATGTGAGACACAGAGACAGTGTTTGTGTGAGAGAGACAGAGACTGTGTGTGTGTGTGTGTGTGAGAGAGAGACACACACACAGAAACTGTATGTGTGCATGGGAAAGACACAGAGACTGTGTCAGTGTGTGAGAGAGACACAGAGACAGTGTGCATGAGACAGAGGCTGTGTGTGAGAGACACAGTGTGTGTGAGACACAGTGTGTGTGTGTGTGTGTGTGTGTGTGACAGAGAGAGAGAGAGCTCATCATACCAAGTGGTTAGGGCAGAGGTGGGCAAACTACGGCCCCCAGGCAACATGCAGCCCGCAGGACCCTCCTGCCTGGCCCCTGAACTCCTGTCCTGGGAGGCTCGCTCCTGGGACCCTCCCCTGCTGTTCCCCCTCCCCCGCAGGCTCAGCTCACTGTGCTGTGGGTGCAATGCTCTGGGCGGGGCGGGGGGGCTGTGAGCTCCTGGGGCAGCGCAGCTGCAGAGCCCGGCCCGACTCAGTGCTCTGCGCTGCACGGCGGCGGCGCCATGCAGCGTGGGAAGAGGGCACGGAATGGGGGGGTTGGACAGAGGGCAGGGGAGTTTGGGGTGGTGGTCAGAGCATGGGGGTGTGGATAGGGGGTGGGGCGGGGTGGGAACAGGGGGCTGAATGGGAGCAGGGGCCCCGGGGGGGAAGTCAGGAAGGAGAGGAGGGGTTGGATAGGGCAGTTAGGGGTGGGGGTCCGGGGGCGGTCAGGGGAAAGGGCGGGGGTGTGTGGATAGGGCAGGGATCCTGGGGGGGCCATCAGGGAACAGGGGGGTTGGATGGAACGGGAGTCCTGGGGGGGAGGAGGAGGATAGGAGGTGGGGGCCTGGCCACAACCCCCCTCCCCTAACCAGCCCTCCATACAATTTCTGAAACCCCATGCGGCCCTCAGGCCAAAAAGTTTGCCCACCCCTGGGTTCGGGTATTCACCTTTGATGTGGAAATATTAAAGGCACAACAGCAAATTATCCCAATATGAAGGACAGACAGAAAGAATATAAGGAGCAATATAGCTCCATCAGGAGCTCAATAATAACTTGAAAATTAAAAAGGAATCCTAGAAAAAGTGGAAACATGGACAAAAACATTAATGCGACCAGATACTTGACACAATTAATATTAACTACAAGAGGGAAGGAACACATGCCAGAATAGGGAAAGAAAAGGTTAAAGAATTTTCAGATAAATTAGATGTATTCAGGTTGACAGGGCCTGATGAAATTCATCCAAGGATACTTAAGAGACTTGCTGAAGCAATATCGGAACAATTAGTGATTATCTTCAAGAAGTCATGGAGGATTGGTGAGGGCCCAGAGTACTAGAGAAGGACAAACATAGCACCTGTTTTTAACAAAGGGAACAAAGAGGACTAAAGAAATTATAGATGGGTCAGCCTAATTTCGATACCTGAAAAGATACTGGGACAAAGTATTAAACAATCAGTTTGTACACACCTTGAGCTGTGGTTTTCAAACTTGCTTTGTATCCCATTCTAAATAATATAGTCTGCTGTCTACCCCGATCTGAGATAGGGTCATAATATATCTATGATTACATTGTTAAATCTTATTAAATAAAATGCATTGTCCTCCATTACAGGATTTTTCTCACGTACCCCCTGACGAGTTCATGTGCCTCAGTTTGAAAACCACTGACACAAAGGATAATAGGATTGTAAGGAATAGCTAGCATAGATTTGTCAAAAAATAAATAATTCCAAAACAACCCAATTTCCTTCTTTGACAGGGTTACTGACCAAGTAGATGGGGGAGGGGAAGAAATAGACATGATATATCTTGATTTTTTTTATATATATATAGTCTGAGATGACATTTTCACAAGAAAACTAGGGAAATGCGATCTAGATGAAATTACTTGAAAGTAGGTGGATAGCTTGTTGAAAGACCATACTCAAAGAGTAGTTATCAAAGTTTCGTTTTCAAACTGGGAAGAGGTATCTAGTGTGTTAGTCCTGGATCTGGTATTATTCAATATTTTCATTAATGACTTGGATAACAGAGTGGAGAGTATGCTTATAAAATTTGTGAATGACACAAAGCTGATGAATGACACAAAGTTTCAAGCACTTTAAAAGACAGGATTAGAATTCAAAATAACCTTGACAAATTGGAGAATTGTCCTGAAATCAACAAGATGAAATTCAGTAAAGATAAGTTCAAAGTATTACATTTAGGAAGGAAAAATCAAATGCATGCATACAAAATGGTGAATAACTGGTCAAATGGGGTGATAGCTCCGTGGTTTGAGCATTGGCCTGCTAAACCCAGGGTTATGAGTTCAATCCTTGAGGGGGCCATTTAGGGATCTGGGGCAAAAATGGGGGATTGGTCCTGCTTTGAGCAAGGGGTTGGACTAGATGACCTCCTGAGATCCCTTCCAACCCTGATATTCTATGATGGCTGAAAAGGATCTGAGGGTTACAGTAGATCACAAATTGAGTATTAGACAGCAAGGTGATGCACTTGTGAAAAGTCTAATATCATTCTGGAGTAAGAACATAAAAATGGACATACTGAGTCAGACCAATGGTCCATGTAGCCCAGTATCCTGTCTTCCAACGGAGGGAGTGACCAGAACAGCAATTTATCAAGTGATCCATCGCCTGTCATCTATTCCCAGCTTCTAGCTGTCAAAGGTTTATAGACACTCAGAGCATGGGGTTATAAGTCCATGATCATCTTGGCTAATAGCCACTGATGGACCTGTTCTCCATGTACTTAACTAATTTTTTAACCCATTTATGCTTTTGGGGCTTATACAGCATCCCCCAGAAATGAGTTCCATAGGTTGTCTGTGTGTTGTGTGAAAGAGTCTTCTTTATGTTAGTTTTAAACCTGCCATATATTAATTTTATTGGGTGGTACTTGGTACATAGAATCATAGAATTGTAGGAGTGGAAGGGACCTTGAAGGTCATCTAGTTCAGTCCCCTGCACTCATGGCAGGACTAAGTATTATCTAGACCATCCCTGACAGCTGTTTGTCTAACCTGCTCTTAAAAATCTCCAATGATGGAGATTCCACAACCTCCCTCAGCAATTTATTCCTGTGCTTAACCACCCTGACAGAAAGTTTTTCCTAATGTCCAACCTAAACCACCCTTGCTGCACTTGAAGCCCATTGCTTCTTGTCCTATCCTCAGAAGTTAAGTAGAACACTTTTTTCTCCCTCCTCCTTGCAGCAACCTTTTATATACTTGAAAACTGCTATTGTGTCCCCTCTCATTCTTCTCTTCTCCAGACTAAACAAACCCATTTTTTTCATTCTTTCCTCATAGGTCATGTTTTCTAGACCTTTCATCATTTTTTAATCATCATATGTTATGTGAAGGGGTAAATAACACTTCCTTATTCTCTTTCTCCAGGCTATTCATGACTTTATAGACCTCTGTCATATCTCCCCCCCCTTAGTCGTCTCTTTTCCAAGCTGAGAAATCCCTGTCTTTTTAATCTCTCCTCATATGGAAGCTGTTCCATCCCCCTTATCATTTTTGTTGTCCTTCTCTGCATTTTTTCAGTTCTAATGTATGTTTTTTGAGATGTGGGAGGACCAGAACTGTATACCATATTCCAGGGGTGGGTGTACCATGGCTTTATATAGTAGCATTATATTTTCTGTCTTATGATCTATCCCTTTTCTCATGGTTCCTAACATTCTGTTAGCTTTTTTGACAGCCGCTGAACATTGAGCAAATGTTTTCAGAGAACTATCCACAATGACTTCAAGATCTCTTTCCTGAGTAACAGCTAATTTTGTGTGTATAGTTGGAATATGTTTCCCAATATATATTACTTTGTATTTATCAGCATTGAATTTCATCTGCCATGATTCATATGCCATCATGCCTCCAATGAAGTGAGCTGTAGCTCATGAAAGCTTATGCTCAAATAAATTTATTAGTCTCTAAGGTGCCACAAGTCCTCCTTTTCTTTTTGCGGATACAGACTAACACGGCTGCTACTCTGAAATCTGCCATTTTGTTGCCCAGTCACCCAGTTTTGTGAGATCCCTTTATAACTCTTTGCAGTCTGCTGTGGACATAACTACCTTGAATAATTTTGTATCATCTGCAAACTTTGCCACCTTATGTTGAACAGAACTGATCCCAGTACAGATCTTTGTGAGATCCCACTATTTACCTCTCTTACATACCTGTCGTAGGTAAGACATTGGGGGTAATTGTCCCGCTCTACTCAGCACTGATGAGGCCTCAGCTAGAGTACTGTGTCTGGTCTCCACACTTTAGGAAAGATGTGGACAATTTGGAGAGAGTCCAGAGGAGAGCTAAAAAAATGATAAAAACCTGATCTATGAGGAAAGATTTAAAACATTGTAAAAGTTTAGTCTTGAGAAAAGAAGACTTAGGAAGAACCTGATAACAGGCTTCAAACATGTTAAGGGCTATTATAAAGAGAATAGTGATCAATTGTTCTCCTTGTTTACTGAAAGTAAAACAAGAAGTAATCATCTTAATCTGCAACAAGGGAGATTTGGATTAGATATTAGGAAAACCTTTCTAACTATAAGGATAGTTAAGCCCTGGAATAGGCTTCCCAGAGAAGTTGTGGAATCCCCATCACTGGAGGTTTGTAAGAACACGTTGGAGAAACACCTGTCATGGATGATGTAGGTTTACTTGGATGTAGGCAGGACTAAGGTCCTGCTTTAGCAAAGAGGGCTGGACTAGATGATTTCTCAAGGTCGCTTTCAGTGCAACATTTCTGTGATTCAACAGAAGAGACTGAGAAAGACCACAAAGAAAATAGCCTACAGCTCAGTGGTTAGGGCATGTCCCGAAGTAGTAGAGCCCTGTTCAAATCCCTTCTCCACTTTGAGTGTGGAGGTGAGGGTGGCTTGAATCGGAGTCTCCCATCTCTCAGGGTCCACTGGGGCTAAACAATATTGTAGGGGACTGCGGAAGACTTTGTTACGGCCTAGCCAGGGAACTTCTGATTTCTCGAGCCGAGAGGTTACTGTGGGTCATAGATAGCTGCTTCGTTATTGTGGGATAGAGATAGTTCTTGAAGCACCCAGCTGCTTTGTTATTGCAGGATATAGATAGTTCTTAAAAAACACAGCTGCTTTGCATGGCCCTTCGCCAGGTAGTAGAAAGCCCCCCTTTAAGAAGCACCTAATTTTATATTCATGAGCTGTTTTTGTGTAATGCTTATTAATGCTGACTGTCTGCCCCTCCGTTGGACTCCGTCCCAGGCAAAGCTCTGGTGTGCTGGGTTCCCCGCCTCCGTGACTGCAACGCTTTGAGTCCCCGTTGCGGGTGGGTCACTAACCTTCAGTAAAGCCAATAACTCACAGCTGTGTGTAAGCCTTGTTTTTCTCAGAGTACTCCTGCCAGGCCTGTGGTGCTTCGAGTACCTTGGCCCAGAACAAATATGAGGAAGGATGTTGTCGCCATCATCGTTTCCTACCCTTGCTTCATGGAAAAACTGGCATAGGTGCCTAGTTCCCAGGGAGGTTTTGTAGCTGAGATTCCCAATCAGAGGGAAGCTCTAAACTCCCTGAGTGGAGAGCGGGGCTCACCTTGCTATCTACCATTGGCTATCTAAGGCGGAGAGCTGCCTAGTGTGCTGGTTTTTGTGAATCCCGTTCTGAGGAGCCTATCTCTCTCCATTCATTGTATAGGAACCCTGAGTGCCTAACTCAGGCTTGGTGAATCCCAGTGATTTTCTAGGGTCCTTAAAGTTAGGCATGGAAACACTGAATGGTGCCATGCCTAAATTCCTTTGTGAATCTAACCCATGGTGTTTTGCATATTATTTTTATTTAAAAAAAAGAGCACATGAAGTAGAAAATTCACTTAATAGAGAACGAATGGGAAGTTGGCAACATTTATTTATTTACTTAGGTTCTTTCCCTTCCCCCCCCATCTTCTCTCTCTTTTGTTTTCTTCCCACCTGCTTAAATACGGTCTTGCTGTTGTATCTGACTGTGTGTGTGTGTGTAAGCTCCTGTATTTTCTCAGTTTCACCTATTAAACTGGGTAGCAATAAAATTTTAAAAATGGAGGCGTTTATGGTCAGTCCCTGGCAAGAGATCAGCCTTCACTTGCAATTCTAACACACAGTCCAGATCCAGGGTGGCCAGCTCTCAGAAATTACATATTTGTTATGACATCTATGATCTTATTATCTGCATGGGCATTGTGAAATAATCCAGGACAGTCAGTTTAGTGACTACAATACCAATTTAAACTTGTCCTAACTAGGCTAATGAAGGCTCAGTCCAAGTCACTGGGTGACTCCCTTTCTATTACCTTTCCCTGAAGCTTATTTTCTTCCTAGAAGCCAAAACCTCAGACAGGACAATCTGTGAGATTGAAGCCTTCCTGGCTGACCCTCTTTATATGGTCTCTCACAAGGACAAGGTATTGTGACAGCCACATCCAAAAATGTTTGCCAAAAGGTGTCCATTTGAATAAATCATTATAGTCCAATTTTTCTCCCCCATCTCCCCAAGATCTTCCAGGGAAGGGCACAGGCTAGATGTTAAAAAAGGGGTAATTATCTATTACTGGATGGCACCAAGCAAATTCATAGATCCTCAAGGTTGCTTGTAGCCTTTAGAGAAAAAGGTAAATGCTGGGCTTTTTCATGTCAAAGGCATCAAAGCAAATTCAACCCTTCTATAATCTTTCTAAGTTACATTTTCTAGGGCACCTTTCAGCATAATATCTGAGCACCAAAAATTCTAAATAAAAGTCATAGAGTTTAAGGCCTGATAGGACCACCAGATCATGTAGTTTGACCTCTGGTATATCACAGACCATCAACAGTACCCAACACCTGCACACTAAACCCAACAACCAAAATCTCTCTCATGCATATGGCATCTGTAGAGTAACATTCTATAGATGCAATTGTAGTTCCATAAGCCATTTCAAGGACACCTGTGTGACATTGTGGAGATCATCCAATTCACATTTGAATCCATGTTTGGGGCACTGCGTTATGCTGCGTTCGATGGTTTGGATGTTCTCACTACAGTCACTCAAAAGGGAGTCTTTGATTTTTCACTTGTGCATCAAGTAGAGGCATCTTCTGTGGTTTGTTTGGATGCAGTTTGATGTGATCCAAAGTCCGCATGAAAGGTGAAAACCATGAGGGCAGCTTGTTGTTTGTATGGTAGATGAGGTCTAGACACTTTGCCATTCTCCAACCGGATCCAGAGACATGAGGAGGTCACATTTAGCCCATGGTGTTTTTTGTGATTTCACATGTTGTTGGGGTATGTTATCCATAACCTGCCAGATGGAAAGTTTTACGTAGTCTTCAGCACATTTACACTCTCATGCTGTGGCTGTATCTCAAAAGATAGTTGGAGGTTTTAGCCCATGGTGTTTTTTGTGATTTCACATGTTGTTGGGGTATGTTATCCATAACCTGCCAGATGGAAAGTTTTACGTAGTCTTCAGCACATTTACACTCTCATGCTGTGGCTGTATCTCAAAAGATAGTTGGAGGTTCAATGTTAATTAATACAAAAAGCCACGGTAGAGATGTTTATTTTAAAGTTCCCATGATGATTTGCATGGTCTGATTCAGATGCCTATCCACAAGCTAGGTATGGCAGCTTCTTGTCCACACTGGTGCACAGTACTTTGCAATTGAGTACACCAGTGCCAACGCTGATGTTGGTAGTACTGGGACAGTTGATCCTCAGCTTGTTCCCACTAGCTTTTGAATAATGTTAATCCAAGTACTCGCTTTAGAGGCTGCTTTCTTGAGGTGGTTATGAAAGGTCAGTGCATAAGATTGTGATAAATAAAGGGGTGGGGATAGATCCCTTTGATGGACATGCAGCCAGCCAGTTAGCTGTGAAATCCCTCTCGGTAGCTGTTCTTTACTTGCTTTACCTGTAAAGGGTTAAAAAGTCCCCCAGGTAAAGAAAAAAAAAGTGGACACCTGACTAAAAGAGCCAATGGGAAGGTAGAACTTTTTAAAATAGGGAAAGAAACTTTCCCTTTGTCTGTTGTTCTCTGGGGTGGAGGGACAGAGCAGCGATGCTATAAGCAGCTTAAGCCAGGTATGATCATAAATTATCAGATCATGCCTAGAACTACTTATCTGAACTTCAAATGTGTAAGTAGATCAGAATGTTTAGCTAGACGCGATTAGGGTTATTTCTTTTATTTCTTATTGGCTTGTGGACTCCTCTGTGCTAACCCAAGATGCTTTTGTTTGCTTGTAACCTTTAAGCTGAACCCCCAAGAAAGCTATTTTGGGTTCTTGATTTTTGGAATTTCTCTTTTTAAATCTAGCAAAAGCCTACATTCCAGATTTATTTTCTTTCTTTTTGTTTTTAATAAAATTTACCTTTCTTAAGAACAGGATTGGATTTTTGGTGTCCTAAGAGGTTTGTGCATGTTGTTTGATTAGCTGATAACCACAGCTAATTTCCTTTGTTTTCTTTCTCAGCTCTTTCCTGGAGGGTGGTGGGGGGGTGTGTGTGAAAGGGCTTGAGGGTACCCCACAGGGAGGAATTCCCAAGTGCTCCTTCCTGGGTTCAAAGGGTTATTTTTTGCATTTGAGTGGTGGCAGTGTTTACCAATCCAAGGTCAGAGAAAAGCTGTAATCTTGGGAGTTTAATACAATCCTGGAGTGGCCAGTATTAATTTTTAAAATCCTTGCGGGCCCCACTTCTGCCCTCAGAGTGACAGAGTGGGGATTCAGCCTTGACAATGGTCAAGAATGACACTCAGGTATGTTGGCTTTGGTTCATAATGCACCACAAAACTGGACAGTTAGAGTGTTCTGTGTGAGTCCGTTGCCAAAGTGGAAAGTAGAGACTACCTTTGCTCAGATTTGATCTCAGCTGCCATTTTGGGAAGTGTTCCTCCATGATCTTAAGGTCAGATGTAAGGGTCACTTCAAGGTCTTTAAAGCTACAGGCCTGAGTTGTGGGTACCAAATCATCATCATATGCAAATTTCTGCACTATTGTTTCAGGCATACTTCTCATGTATACACGGAAGCATGTCAGAACAAGCAGAGAGCCTTGTGGTAGCCCATTCATTGTACACAGCTTGCTGGTTTGACCTCCAAGGTATATGCGCATTGTTCAGCTGCTAAGCATGGGGTTCAGCCGCCTGAGAATCTACACACAGGGAGTCAGTGTGGCCAGTTTCAGTAGCAGACCATTGTTCCAGACTAGTGTCATATGCCGCTGACAGATTGATGAAAGCAGTACCGGTGTCTTGAGTTTTCACTGGAATCCAGGGTCAGTGTTTGTAGTGAGGGCCAGGACCTGGTTGCAGCAACTTCTGTGTAGTTGAAAACCAGATTGCTCGTTGGATAGGCTGGCATTCACAGTGGGCCCAATTCAGTTCAGAATCATACATGCCATCACCTTGTAGGTGGTGCTCAAGCGAGAGATTGGGATATAACTGGAAGGCTGGTCTGCAGGTTTTCCAGGCTTTAGGAATGCAATGACTCTGGTTTCTCTCCACACATGGGGGACTTCACCGGTCTTCAGGATATTGGTGAAAAGCTGAATCATCTATTTTGATGTCAGTGGACCCAGGTTATATAGGAACTCAGGATAGATACCATCTTTTCCTGCTACTTCCCCCCCACACCCCCAATTTTGTGGCTGCAATGGCTGCATCAATCTTTTATTTGTGAATGGTCTAAAACATTGGGATGCTGAAGCACATGTGGCCATCTCCTGCTGAAGTTGATGGTGGACTTGTCTGTAATACTGTATGACATGGGGGGGCATGTGGGGTCATGTGCTCCCACAGATTTCTCGGGACACCTCTGGCACAGACACCCAGCACTCACCTGGCAGCAGCACCCTCCTTGTGTCCCTGCAGCCTGGGGAGGGAGGAAGCAACAGGTGGCTGGATGTCTGCTGAATTCCTTCCCCAACTCAGGGGTCTGCCTCGCCTTCCCTGCAGCTGGAGTCCCAGCACTGCTGCCTGCTTTGCAGACCCTCTGCTGAGGTGAGTCAGGGGGTGAAGGCAGAGGCAACGTGTTGGACTCCAGCAGCAGGGAAGGTGAAGTAGCCCCGTGTGGCAGGGGAGGAGCCCAGCTGGCAGTCAGCTGCTGGGGTGCGTCCTTCCTCCCAGCGCTGCACAGACACATTGAGAGTGCCACTGCCAGAGGCAGAGCTGCCTGAGATGCTGGGCATCTGTGCCAGAGGTGTCCTGAGAAATCTGGGGGGCATGTGACCCCCAGAACCTTTCATTTGTCCCCTGCTAGCCACAGATGTGTTGCCACTGTTTGTCCACTGACTGTTTTGATGTCCACAGAAGTTTAGCAGTGATGGTGTTGGTTTTCACCTGGGACCTAGTGGCAGGTATGGGATTTGCAACCAATATGAGCTCAAAGTTTCACAGCCCACAAAAGCTTAGACTATTCTGTGTCACAGGCAGAGAATAGGAGGGACTGAGGTGCACCAATGCTTGAGGCCCCTGCAATGGCAGCAAAATGATTAAATGAGATACACCCAGATAAGGAACAGTCAACATGGATTCACCAAGGGCAAGTTATGTCTGACCAACCTGATTGCCTTCTAAGACGAGATAAGTGGCTCTGTGGATATGGGGAAAGCGATGGACGTGATATATCTTGACTTTAGCAAAGTTTTTGATATGGTCTCCCATAGTATTCTTGCCAACAAGTTAAAGGAGTATTGATTGGATGAATGGACTATAAGATGGATAGAAAGCTAGCTAGATTGTTGGGCTCAACAGGTAGTAATCAACGGCTCAATGTCTAGTTGGCAGCCGGTAACAAGCGGAGTGCCTCAGGGCTCGGTCCTGGGGCTGGATTTGTTCAGCATCTTCATTCATCATCTGGATGATGGGATGGATTCACCCTGAGCAAGTTTGCAGATGACACTAAACTAGGGGGAGTGGTAGATACACTGGAAGGTAGGGATAGGATACAGAATGACCTAGACAAATTGGAGGATTGGGCCAAAAAAGTCTGATGAGGTTCAATAAGGACAAATGCAGAGTCCTGCACTTAGGACGGAAGAATCCCATGCACTGCTACAGGCTGGGGACCAAGTGGCTAAGTGGCAGTTCTGCAGAAAAGGACCTGGGGATTAGAGTAGATGAGAAGCTGCATATGTGTCAACAGCGTGCCCTTGATGCCAAGAAGGCTAACGACATATTGAACTGCATTAATAGAAAAGTTGTCAGCAGATCGAGGGAAGTGATTATTCTCCTCTATTCAGCACTGGTGAGGCTACATTTGGAGTATTGTGTCGAGTTTTGGGCCCATCACTACAGAAAGGATATGGACAAATTGGAGAGAGTCCAGCGGAGGGCAATGAAAATGGTTAGGGGGACTTACGAGGAGAGGCTGAGAGAACTTGGTTTATTTTGTTTGCAAAATCGAAGAGAGGGGGGGATTTTATAGCAGCCTTCAACTACCTGAAGGGAGGTTCAAAGGAGGATGGAACTAGGCTGTTCTCAGTGGTGGCAGATGACAGAATGAGGAGCAATGGTCTCAAGTTGCAGTGGGGGAGATCTAGGTTGGATATTAGGAAAAACGATTTCACTAGGAGGGTGGTGAAGCATTGGAATAGGTTACCTAGGGAGGTGGTGGAATCTCCGTCCTTAGAGGTTTTTAAGGTCCAGCTTGACAAAGCCCTGGCTGGGATGATTAATTATTTTAGGTTGGTCCTGCTTTGAGCAGGGGGTTGGACTAGATGACCTCATGAGGTCTCTTCCATCCCTAAGCTTCTATGAATCCTGGCAAGTGACCCACTTCTGCACATTGCTGAGAAGAGTGAAAAAGCCCCAGGGTCACTGCCAATCTGTCCTGGGGGGAGATTTATTCCCAACTCACATTGGCAGTCAATTGGACTCTGAGCCTGTGAGCAAGAGCCAACCAGCCAAGCACCTGAGAGAGGTAATGCTCAGGGCCACCTCAGAACCCTGGCCATCCCTGATTCTTCAGAGGAAGGATCCAAAAAACCTCCCAGAATACATTGGGGGAAATCCTTTCCTGACTCCTGCTGGTGGCCACATGAAACCCTGAAGCATGAGCTTTAGGAATGTAAGACATAATCCAGAGGTGAGGCCATGCCCCCCACCATCACAAGCAACCCCATCATACAATCACACTCATAAATTTGTCCAGCTTTCTTTTAAAACTAATTAATTTTTTTGTCCCCTCAGCTCCTATTGGGAGGTTGTTCCAGAACCTCACCTCTCAGATGGTTAGAAACTTTTATCTAATTTCCTTCCTGAATTTGTTTGTGGCCAATTTATATCCATTTATTCTTGTGCCAGCATTGTCCTTTAACTTAAATAGCTCTTCACCCTCACTAGTATTTACCCCTCTTATAGACAGCAATTATATCCCCTCAACTTTCCTTTTGCTAGCTCTTTCAGTCTCCTCTCATAAGATAGGCCTTCCTTGATCATCCCAGTAGCTCTGCTCTGTTCTGATTCCTGTTAGAATTCATCTTTCTTGAATATAGGTGACCAGAATTGCACACAATATGCTCAAATGAAGTTTTAACAGTGCCTTGCACAATGACATTAGTCCATCTTTATCTCTGCAGGAAATGCCTCACCTGATACATTCTAGGATCGCATTTGCCTTTTTTGCAGGTGCATCACACTGGTGGGCATATTGTTATTTTGTGATTGACCAACACACCCAGCTATCTTTCCTCCTCTGTCATTTCTAACTGATGAGCATCCAGCTTGTAGCAGAAATTCTTATTATTAGACTCTAAGTGCCTGGCCTTGCAGTTTGAACAACTGACTTTCATCCCATTTCTGTCACTCCCATCTTCAAGATCATCCAGACCTTTCTGTATGACGTTCAGGTCCTCCTCAGTATTGATGATGCCTCCCAACTTTGTATAATCAGCACATTTCATTAACACACCTCTAACATAGAGGTGCCTATAGTTGACTCTGCTCTTCAACTCTCCTAGATCTGTCCTCTCCTCTCTCTGTCACACTCTCTTTCTGAATCTTTGTTGATTTAATTCCTCATGGGGGGGAGGGATAGCTCAGTGGTTTGAGCATTGGCCTGCTAAACCCAGGGTTGTGAGTTCAGTCCTTGAGGGGGCCATTTAGGGATCTGGGGCAAAAATTGGGGGATTGGTCCTGCTTTGAGCAGGGGGTTGGACTAGATGACCTCCTGAGATCCCTTCCAACCCTGATATTCTATGTATGGTTATTGCATGGAGGTGAGTC
Organism: Dermochelys coriacea; assembly: GCF_009764565.3. Lineage (NCBI taxonomy): Eukaryota > Metazoa > Chordata > Testudines > Dermochelyidae > Dermochelys > Dermochelys coriacea. The sequence goes on from NC_050089.1 coordinate 358,630, forward strand.
TTGCAACATGCTCTGAAATTGTTGGGTTTCAACTCAGTTCTTAACTCTTTTAGCTGGTTGTTCTACAGTCATGAACACCGTATCTCCAGTTCTCATGAGCTTCATCCTGGTGCTGTTAGCTGCATTATCTCTGAGATGCATAATTATCTCAATGAAGTGGATGATATAGCCAGCCCCCAATGCTCTGAGCATCTTAAAGATTAAAACCAGTTCCTTGAATTAGCACTTAGAAAACACAGTGTGGTTTGTTCTTGGTGGCTTTTCCTGCTAATGAGGCAGCTGCTGAACTCTGCACAATCTGAAGTTTGTGTGTTGTCTCCTCCTTCTGCCCCAGATAATGTGAGTTACAATAGTCCAGCCTGGAGGTGATGAACTCATGGATCACTGGGAATAGTACCTCCTCTGAGATAAACAGAATAAAGTCCTGACATGCTAGAGATGGAAGAATGTATTTCTTGCCACTGTTTCTATCAAAGCGTATTGAATGAACTCCAAGACTTTGTACTATCTTGACAGACTGAGAACAGCTGCCTTTGATGGATAGTGTAATCCATGTCTTGGCTAGGTTCTCAATACATTACTTACTTCCCATCATCGTTATTTCATGAGTGCTGGGTTCAGAAGACGTTGTAAATCTGCGTTGTCAGGCTATTGTAGGCAACAGAATACATACTGGCTATGAAACCTGTATTGCTGACAAAGTGGGAGAGGCTCTTCTGAAGATCTGCCATAAATACTAAGGAAGAGGGGGAGGAAGAATTTTTCTCTATAGGAGAGCTTTGAGGCCTAAGAAGCAGCTGGCCCCTGACCCTTCCTGAATCCTGGTATGAATAAAACCATCGTATTGCTGCACTGTCCACTCCAGCCAGCTCTTGTACGCAAGTTGCCAGCACATTGTGCCGAACCCTGTGAAAGGTGGCGAGAGGTTGAGCAATGTTACTACTGTGATTTGGGTTCTGTCCATGGTCATGAAGTATTTGTCAGTACCATCCACACTCTGTCTGTGCCGTAGTCAGCTTTTAATTCTGCTAATGTCAATGGTTCTTGCAGCTTGGTTGTCCTTATATTCTTGATTTGCTTAGGAAGGTATGATTGGAGAACATCAGCATTCTCCTCAGAGATGTATTCACATTTTATTACTCCAAATCAGAAGTCTAACTATGTGCTCAATTTGGGGGAAATAGTGTTTAAATCTTTGTTCAATTAGATCTCTCCAGTCCTCTTGCGGAGGTTTGTCATTGCTTGCTAATCCCTGCAGTGTGACCTGCAGAGTAAATGTCACAGAGGAGAAAGGAAGTTTACCTACAAGTGACTGGATTTCTCTGTCTACATTTGTGACATACCAGGATGCAAGCCAGACCAATGAGTAGCTGTGTCAGCCCTGCCCTATAACCTGGGGTACTCTTTACACTGTCTTGCTGCTGTAGCCTCCAGCCTAGACTGCTCAGAAACAGCCTCCAGCATGTAAATCATCCTAGCCATGTCTGTGTGCTGCAGCCAGCCAGCCACACCTTGGTTCTCTCCAGCCTTAAAGAGTCCACAGGGTGAGCCCTACACACTCCCAGTCCCAGATTTCCCCCCAGAAATGACAACCTGCACTTCCCAGCCCTCTCCTGGACTATTTAAATATATTGAGTCTCTAATTCCTTTAAGGGGATAATATGCATACATCTTGTTACCACAAGTGGAGTTATCCAGACCCTTCAACTTGAACACATCGGATTAGATAAAACAGTAAAACAGGTTTATTAACAATGAAAAGAGAGATTTTAAGTGAATACAAATAATGAGGTTTAAAGTCAGAAGTAGTTACAAGAAAAATAAAAATAAAATGCTTACTGGTGCCTAACTTAACAAACTACATGAGATTCAAAGTGAAGTTTTCTCACCACATGCTTTCAGCAGTGTTATGGACCAAACTCTTTAGGTCAGGACCCCTCTCTCAGAGGCCAACATCTGCTTCCTTTGTCTCTTTGGGTGCAATGAATGAGATAGGCAGGGAGAGGGGTGCCTCTTCTTTTTACAGTCCTCTCCCCAATTTGAGAAGCATTTCCAGCTGGAAGCAAGTCAACAGGCAGTCTGTGTGAAATGAAACTCCATGCTGTTTCTTTGCTAAATGTAGATTTTTACCCTGTCCCCTTTCCTATCACAGAATGGCCGCTCAGCCTTTTTTACATCTGGCTGAGGCATTAACTTGCACTTTATCTCTGAGGAACTGGTTTGGCCACTCCCCAGCTTCTCTGGAAAACATACTTTAATCATGATCTCAGTTTATGTTTATAACTTCACATATAACTCTACTGTGTGCATTTTGCCCTGATATTATTGATTAGCAAATTATGAGTTTTAAATGATATCTCACAAGACATACCTTGTACAAAAATTATTATAATAGAGTGTAGGATGTGAACTTGGGCATATTCTGTCATAATATTGGTACTGCATTTCCACACTGCCCTTTTCATCCTCCCGTCTTCTTCAGAATATTTAAATTAGCTTATGTTGAGACAAAGTGGAACTGGAGTCAGGGGTGAAGATTTTATACCCTCAGTTCCAAGGGTTAGAGAATGTTAGTGTTCTTTATAGTTTTCCGTTTACACTGTGGCTGGCAAACACAGTACATGACTCATACATTGTAGATCGGCAAGGGCAATCTATTCAGAGAAATCTAGTTGCTAACAAGTAACTTTATATTCTGATTAAACCAGATAGGGAAATTGGATTGGGGATTTTTTAAATTTGTTGTATTACTTTACATATTTATTTGTGTTAATTTAAATTAAAAGCAGTTAACTGAAACACCAGGGATTTACAGATCTTTATAAAAAACATGCACAGGAACTCAACCTCAGGGCCAGGTAGCCAGTGTTTTAACTCAGGCACATTTCTGTGTGGCCCTCCTAGGCCCCTCCTGCACAACCATGCACATTAGAAACATAAATTTTTTAAAAAATGAAAGTTTAGATTCTGTTATCATACCATGCCCAGAAGCCAGGTACCAGCTTGTTGTACCCTAATCTGCCCTGCTTTTCCCAGCTGCTCACCCTAAACCACATAGTAGGTGCTCATCCTAAACTACTCCTCTGGTTTAGCAGTTACCTAGGGAATCCCTCCCTGACTGGCCATGATAAAGCACTCCTGATCAATAGTGAGGTGCTTCCTTTTCAAAGTAAGAGTAGGTCTCTCTCATTGGGGGTTGGACTACATGACTCCTGAGGTCCCTTCCAACCCTGATATTCTGTGATTGGCATCTCTTAGCCTCTGCTCAGTCTGTCAATTAGTGCAAGGTGGTAGTGAGTTTGTGATGTAGGAACTGGAGCTGAGACCCATCAAACTCCCCTCCCATAGGTCCATCAAACATCCATTAGGTAGCAATAACATTTAGTCCTTGCTGAGCTTGTCTGAATCAAAGTGGTGATTAACAGGTAGGAGGCTTTGTAGCCTATTAGCAATGCCCAGAGCCACAGAGGTAAGTATTAATTTAAGAGCAAGAGATCCCTAGAAATCAAGTTTAAAAATCAAACACTTTGAAGTTACAAAATGCCAAAATTAAGGCTTGTGCGACCTTAATTCAGTCCCTTGTGCATATGTGTAATGATACAGCCTGTAATTACATGATCACAAACTATTTGTTCCATGGAACCCTGCAACTTTCAGTGGATGGTGTGTGAATTATTGTTGTTATAAAACCCTTATTTATTTCTTCATGGTCTTCTCTATAGTTATGACAGTATCTCAGAGCTTCACAAACATGATGAATTTATCTTCACACCACCACTGCAAGATAGAGCACTACTGTTATCCCCATTTTATGGGTGGGAACTGACACAGAGAGAGATTAAGGCAGGATTCCTGCTACAGATAACAGCCTTCTTACTTTATCCAAATTTATTTTCTGAATACAGTCCATCTTCTGAAATTAATGAGATAGGGATCCTGTGGAAAAAGTAACATGTAAATTTGTAATTAATGACAGTATCATAATGCATATGCATGTGGGAGGCAAATTAAAGTTGAATTAAAGGAGACTCTTAGATCTAGCATTTTCTAACTTTTAAGTGCTTGACTTCACAACCTAAATACAAAAATTTTTAAACAAATTCTGTCATATGCAACGGTAACAGCCATTGCACATGTCATCAGCAGGGTTTGAATGCTAAACCTTCAGAATGAATCCTGGGGCAATGGAGAGTAGAGAAAGACCATTTGTGTGTGTCCTGTCTGCTTCAGAGTGACACCGGAGGATCATGATGTCTGGGAACCAATCTGAAGTACAGATGGAGTCTTTGTGGTAGGCAGGCTCTATGCAGCTGGGCACCGTGCTCAGAGTAGATGGATTTTTCAAGTTTTTAGCTTCAAATCTGTACAAGTGCTACTGAGCATGTGCAAATGATGACATTCTGGGTTTTTAATTTGGCCAGATCTGTGTGGATTTTTCACCAGGTTAGCAAAAAGCATCTATCTGACCATCCTGCACCCTCAATATGGCTTTTAAAAATACTGCCAGTTCTCCTGGACTCCTTTCCCCCTCATCTTAGCCTCCCATTGAATCCTGCCCATCAGTTCCCTGAGGGAGCTAAAGTCTGCTTTTCTGAAGTCCAGGGTCCGTATTCTACTGCTCTCCTTTCTTCCTTTTTTCAGGATCCTTAACTCAACCATCTCATGGTCACTGCTGCCCAGGTTGCCACCCACTTCTACTTCCCCTGCCAATTCCTCCCTGTTTGTGAGCAGCAGGTCAAGAGGAGCATGCCCCTAATTGGTTCCTGCAGCACTTGCACCAGGAAATTGTCCCCAACACTCTTCAAAACTTTCCCGGATTGTCTGTGCACTGCTGTATTGCTCTCCCAGCAGATGTCAGGGTGATTGAAGTCCCCCAAGAGAACCAGTGATTTGGAAACTTCTGTTAGTTGTCCAAAGAAAGCATCGTCTACCTCATCCTCCTGGTCTGGTGGTCTGTAGCACACGCCCACCATGACACCACCCTTGTTGCTCTCGCCTCTAAAATTAACCCAAAGATTCTCAACAGGCTTTTCTTCAGTTTCATACTGGAGCTCTGAGCAATCATACCACTCTCTTACATACAGTGCAACTCCTCCACCTTTTCTCTCCTGTGCTCTCTTCCTGAACAGTTTATACCCATCCATGACAGTGCTCCAGTCATGTGAGTTACCCCACCAAGTCTCTGTTATTCCAATCACATCATAGTTCCTTGACTGTGCCAGGACTTCCAATTCTTCCTGCTTGTTTCCCATGCTTCTTGCGTTCGTGTACAGGCACCTAAGATAACTAGCCGATTGCCCTGCTTTCTCAGTATGAATAAGGAGGCCTCCCCTGTTGCACCCTCCTCCTTGTGTTTCCTCCTGGTATCCCACTTCCCCATTTACCTCAGGGCTTAGGTCTCCATCCCCCGGAGAACCTAGTTTAAAGCCCGCCTCACTAGGTTAGCAAGCCTGCCTGCAAAGTTGCTCTTCCCTCTCTTCGTTAGGTGGATCCCATCTCTTCCGAACAATCCTTCTTCCGGGAACAACATCCCATGGTCGAAGACTCTAAAGCCCTCTCCCCAACACCACCTGCGTAACCATGCATTTATTTCCACAATTCGATGGTCCCTACCTGGGCCTTTTCCTTCAACAGGGAGGATGGATGAGAACACAACTTGTGCCTCAAACTCCTTTATACTTCTTCCCAGAGCCACATAGTCTGCAGTGACATGCTCAAGATCATTCTTGGCAGTATCATTGGTGCCCATGTAGAGAAGTAGGAAGGGGGTAGTGGTCCGAGGGCTTGATCAGTCTCGGCAGACACTCCATCACATCCTGAATTCTAGCTCCAGGCAAGCAACACGCTTCTCAAATTTCCCAGTCTGGATGGCAGATTTTTACTTTTATATATTATATTACATTATAATATTTTAATATTATATATTTGAGAAAAGATAAACATTTCAATGTTTCTGAATTAATTTTTTTTAATGTCTATTACATGAGAAAGTTTGAATTTTTGAGTTTTTGTTCTGATTCGGAACAAAAACAGATTTCAATACTTTGGAATTTCCCAGGAGATGGAAATTCCTTTTTCTAACCAGCTCTATTCAGGATCTTCATATTCAAATTCAGGATCTCTATTACTTGAGGTAAAGGAATAAGTGGTAGCAGATGTTACTTTTTTAATCTTCTGTGGAACCAACCACTAGAGGGAGGATGTTGCATGCTAATTGCTAGACAACAGTAGAGTGTTGAGAATCAGCATACCTGCGCTTTATTTTTGACTCTCAGAGTGGAATATGGTCTAGTATGGTTCAAATGTAACTTCCAGACAAGATAACCAAATACTGTGTATAGATTTCGTTCTGAAATGCAGTATGGCTAAGTGGATGAGACTTGCGCTGGCTGTCTTAGAGACCTGAGTTCTACTTCCAGCTCTGTGAGAGGTAATCTTTTATAATTACCTTACCGGATGTGTAAAATGGGGGGAAATTATACTTGTTTTCCTACTAAGTGAGGTGTGTGAAGCATTGTTTCAAAAGTTTGGGAAGTTCACAGAAATATAACATGTGGTAGGGGTGAGATTTGAACTCTTTTTTTTTTATGGCCCCCAGGCTTTTGTATGTCTTTCACATACATTCTCCCTGAGACTGGTAAAAATCAATGCTTTAACAATGCTGAGGGAGCCATGGCATCTTCACATTTAGAGGACTGTCCCATGAATGTGAGGCTGGGTGACAATCCTACCAAGTGCTCTCTCCAAGCATTCACCTAACACCTTTCCATGAATGCTTCCCCTAAACTGCCCTTCTCTGAATGTTCACATTAAACAGCTCCCCAGGCATGTCCCTAAACTATTCCTTCCTGAGTGCACACACCAAACCACTCCCCAGATGTTCACCATTAACCCGAGGTGCTCACTTAACCAATTCATCAGGTGATCACATTGAAGAGCTGAATTAAACAAGGAAGTTGTGGAACTCATCCCACAAATGAAGATTCGCACAACTTAAGTTGGATGCCATGGCAGCTGTAAAGATGTTAAAAATATGATCAGGTCTCCCCTCTGGCCTCCTCAGACTCCCTCTGAATGGAGCTGATGGATTCCTTGGGCTCAGCTCCCCTTGCTGGCTTTCAGATTTACCAGTGGACTCCACTGGGCTTCTCAGGCTTGGAAGCCTCACCTGGCTCCTTACATCTGGATTCCTTTCTATGGAGATCAGATGCCCTGCTGGGCTTTGTTAGACACTGTAGGCTTGAGTCCTTCCCGGCTGAATAAAGGAATAAATGGTGGTACTCTCCAAAATGCCACCTATTTCTGGGGCTCCCCAACCAGTGACTATTTGGTTTGGCCCAAACCTTTTTTTAAAAAAATTTGGAACTGCCAGTAAGCGAAAAAATTCAGTTATTCACCCAGCTCTAGACAAGACGTAATAGATAGATGAGCCAGACAAGTGGGCAAGAGGAGGAAGGATGAGATAACAATATAATAAGATGTATTCGCATAGATTTACTGAGTGCACAATGCACAGGTGTAGGAAGGCAATTAGTAGCAAAGTCAGTTTTGTTCAAATTTAACACACACACACACACAGAGAAAATCACCCTTGTGCTGAGAGCAAGCATGAAAAACTTCAGCCCAAAAAGAATGTTTGCTATGAAAGGAGCATTACAACCTCAACAATAGCATGCACTGGCATGTCTGCTGCAATAGAGTCTCTACTGAAGTGGAATGTGGAAGTCAGGGGGGCTGGAACAATTTGTATAGTGGGGGTGCTGAGATTCACTGAACCAAACTGTAAACCCTGGATATGATGGAAACTGCTTCAAGCCAAGGGGTGCTGCAGCACCCTTAATTCCAATACCTATGGTGGAAGCTATTTAACAATGACTAGCAGGAGTAGAAAGTGAAGAGAAATCTCATGTCCACTTTAAACTACAAAAGAATTTGTGGTGGCCAAGTGTTAGAATTGACTAGGCTTTACTAGGTTTACAGCTATGCTCTTGAATGACTTTTGAACTTTAATGAGTCAAGAACTTGCTATTAAGTGTTCCCTTAAAGCAGTTGGCTTCTACACAGCCCAGTGACCCTAACACCATGGTGGGATTTTGATTTATAGTAGTTCTCAGATAGATTACGGTCTCAATTACACCAGTGTAAATCTGGAATAATCCCACTGATCTCCATGGAATTGCTCTGATTTATACCACTGTACCTGAGTTCAGAACTTGGCTCCAAGAGAGGAGATTGCCACTCACTATCTCAGCATTACTTCCAGCAGCACCCTAGGGTGTCCTGGAGATCTAGCCCAACAGGGCTTGTATTGAAAAATCTAATGAGATCACAGCCCAAGATGGCATGTCTGCAGAACATTGCAAATTATTCCTTATTGTGCCCTCAGGATCAGCATTACCATCCTTGTCTTATTACTTAGGAACTTAAAATTAATTAATTTAATTAAATGAGAGAGAGAGATAATGTGGTACTGATACTGGGCAGCAGCTCTGGAAACTTCTGGGAGTCTTTAATTTTTATTCTGCATATTTTCACAGTATCAACTGTTTGTATGATTTCACAGCACAGTAGAGTCCCTATTCATACACATGCACATATGTATGCTTACACATAGCCCTCTTCCACACCCACACCCACATACCTGATAAATATGAGAAACTTCCATTAATTGAACTGGCAATTCCTTGTGTCCTGTGGTGGGAGTATAAGGTCCCTGGTTTCACTGAACAATTTCTAGGCCCTGGCTGAAAGCCAGGCATTGGTGTGTGGCTGAAGCCATAAAATTCTTCTGCTTTTCAAGGGTCATTCTCATGATTGTTTCCTCTTTTTCCAGTTCTTTTTGCAATGAAGGAGGATAACGAGAAGGTCCCTACATTGCTAACGGACTACATTTTAAAAGGTAATAAAATGCCAAACAAATGAACAAAACCCCCAACAACAACCAAAACAATTCTAGACACCATGACAATTGGTACCAACTCAACAATTATTATTTTCTTAAGACCAACAGTGAGCTTGGCCTTATACAAACATACCAAGAGACTATTTCAGACTGGAAATATGCCATACATTTTTAACAATGAGAATAATTAACTACTGGAACAGCTAACCAAGAGTCATGGTGAATTCTGCATCACTGGCACATTCAAAATCAAGATTGGATGTTTTTGGGGAGGTTCTGTGTCCTGTGCTATACAGGAGGTCAGACTAGAGGATCACAATGGTCCCTTCTGGCCTTGAGATCTATGACTACACTGGTCCTGGCTCAAAGACCTTTCATCTTGACTCAGACAAAACTGTTCAGGTAATGGTAGGAACTCAAGTGGGTGCAAAAATCTTGCATAAATCATCGTTGAACAGTTTAATGGAAAAGTTTGTTTGAAGATTTTGCATTTTGCCCCCCAGGGAGCATAGTGCTGTTATGCTCAATGGGTTTTGGATTAAATCATACAGCCTTCATCCTGCAGGTTATGACGTGGTGCAAAGCAGCACACAAAGAAATAAATTAATTACAGTTGCTTAGTATTCATTGTTTAATTTCTCAAGAATAGGGTAAAGTATTTTTTCTGTTCTGTAAATAGTTAGTAATACACATCATTCACAATAATATTTAATAATTAAAAGAAATTAATGAGTAATCACTTAGTTAAAAGCACTTATTTAGTATTTAGTGCAAATTATAGCAAATTACTTACAGTGCATACATTACTTCATTAGTGGCAACAACTGTATCATGACAAAGCCCTGGCTGGGATGATTTAGTTGGGGTTGGTCCTGCTTTGAGCAGGGGGTTGTACTAGATGACCTCCTGCAGTCTCTTCCAACCCTAATATTCTATGATTCTATGATATTTGTAGAGCAGTTTGCTTTACCAGAAACCATAGTATAATTTACTGGTTAGTATAATTTTGAATAATTTAGTAATAAGTAAAGTAACAAAATGAGCAACAAAAGTTAAATGTGAATCACATAATATAAAAGATATGTAAAAACAGATGCAGCTAAAGGATCAATATTATCAGTTTCCCCATTGAGCAGTCTGTCTCTGTCACTGAGCTCCTTTATACTCCTTCTGCCAAAGGGGATGCAACTTAATTCTACAACCCAAAATGTTAATTAAAAATTTAAGTTTACAAATTTAGGTACAGGGATCTCTTTGACTTGTCCAGTCATGGTTTCAAATTCAGGGGAAAAACATCAATTCCGTTGGTCAATTGGACACACTTTCCCTCCATACCTGTATTTTGTTTGCGGTGTTATCTCCATTTCCCACATACGTGGTGCTGGTCTGTTCCAGGCACTCAGCTATACTGGACACACAAGATGAGCCCTCTCTGAGGGTTCCATCTCATCATTATTAAGCCCCAGCTTGGTTGCATGGCCCCGAGGGCATCACACTGGTAAACCAATCTCATGTGCTTCTCCATGCAGCAATCTACAATAGCTACCTACCACCAGCCGTGAAAATGCCTTACCAGTACCTGAGGTGTCTTGGTCCTTCCTTAAAGATAGAGTCCTCCAGAACTAGCACCAAGGGGACACACATTCCGGTTTTGTAGATATTTCTCTTTTCAGTTAGTGGTAGAGAGACATAAACCTGCATGGCCCCTCTAAGAGGGCTGCAGTCAGGAGTTAGCATAACTACCGTAGCCAACTCAAAGAGAACATAAGCTTCCTTTAACACTTGTGTCTCATCCCTATATCAATTTAATATTTGCTTGTCAGTGACAAGATCCGGCACTTTCCCTGCCTCCAGGTCTGTAAAAACTTCTTTAAGTCTCATAAATATGCACGTACCCTTGCCCCACACATTACCTCCTTAGCCATCCTTTCAGCCTCATCACTATTATGCCCAATTAAATGATTAACCTTTTCCAGGGTTTCATTTAGTGCCTTCGAAATATTATGCAAATTTATTGTAACTCCTCCTTCAGAGTAAGCATATGGTACTTTCAAGTCCATTTTACCAATGTCTCTAGTGTAATTGTAGCCAAATGCATCTGTCTAGCTTTTTAACCACATTGAGTCTCCTTAATACCACGTTCATACATGGCAGGCATTGG